>NC_056729.1:1780198141-1780548141 GCF_019279795.1 Protopterus annectens
AAAATAATCAAAGCATCTGAGAAAAAACAGGCAGTTCTTGTTCTGTTACACTCATCTACAAACAACAGGATATATAAAATCTAACAGGTAGCATTAATGTTTGTTTACAGCTTGTCAGTCTCTACTTTGAATTTAATTTATTATGTCAGATATTTTTTTTGGAACAAGACCACACATGAGCTGTAGCACAGTCTGTGTTTTATTTTATCAGTGCCATCATCACAAATGAACAAATGTTGTTAAAAAAATAATACTGTTTTTTAATGTCAGTGGTTGGAGGTCATTACACTAAAAATCATGTGTGTGTGTGTGTGTGTGTGTGTGTGTGTGTGTGTGTGTGTGTGTGTGTGTGTGTGTGTGTGTGTGTGTGTGTGTGTGTGTGTGTGTGTGTGTGTGTGTGTGTGTGTGTGTGTGTGTGTGTGTGTGTGTGTGTGTGTGTGTGTGTGTGTGTGTGTGTGTGTGTGTGTTTTGTCTGCGTATGTGTGTCTATGTCTGCTTGTGTGTGTGTGTGTGTGTGTGTGTGTGTGTGTGTGTGTGTGTGTGTGTGTATGTGTGTGCATGTGTGTGTATGTGTGTGTGTGTATATAAATATATATATATATATATATATATATATATATATATATATATGTCTGTGGGTGTGTTTGTGTGTATGTGTGTGTGTGTGTGTTTGTGTGTGTGTGTGTGTGTGTGTGTGTGTGTGTGTGTGTGTGTGTGTGTGTGTGTGTGTGTGTGTGTGTGTGTGTGTATGTTAGAGTAAGTGGGTGAAAATAATGCCTCATATTCCACTGCTGTTTGCTTTTGCCCAGGGTGTCTCAAGCATGGTCAATACTATGTAATCTGGTTCCAGAAAAATTCAAAAGTAAAACAAAAAAACTACACTCATAACTTTCTCCAAACCAAATCCAGTGGTCAAGCATGGGTCTTTAGAATAACAAAAAGGTTGATAAGGCTCTGTGATTCTATAGCTCAATCAGAATGCATCTCTTGGTTGAGACTGATGCAGAGACATGACCACTTGCTAAGTATCACACAGAAAATCCAGTAACCACACCTCTCAACTGTCTATATTTTTGTTGTTTTCTGGCAAACCACTGGGATGATCTCAGGACTGAAGTCACAAAATAGTGACATACATGGGTCTCTATTACATCATCGAAACGGCTGAATTTCGAATGATCTAATATTGAACCCAATATCTCAAATGCTGAAAACAGCAAAGCTGCACAAAACCAAATTCTTTCCTGGGGTAGAATTTGGTTGGCCGTTGTTGTGGCTTCTCTGTTTTCAGCGATGCTGTGGAAAGTTACGGGTTGGGTTACGGTAAGTGTGTGATTGTGTGGACGTTCAGGTTAGGGCACGGTTTGGGTGAGTTAGGGTAAGGGCGTGGGTCAGGTAAGTGTGCAAGTGTGACAGATGTTAGGGTTAGGGGCAGGTTAAGTGAGTTAGGGTTAGGGCACGGGTGAGGTGAGTGTGTGATAGTGAGAATTTGGGGTTTGGGGTGGGTTAAGTAAGTTAGGGTTAGGGTGCGGGTGAGGTGTGTGTGCGATAGTGATTGACCTTAGGGTTAGGGTCTCGGTTAAGGTAAGTGGATAGATTGTAGTGTATGTGCAGTGTAGTGCAGGGTTAGATGTAGCTTTTAAGCGTATGTGTGTGGATTGCTGCTTCGTGTGCTTGTGGTGTGGGTTTCTCAGGACAGCGAATTTTTTCCCAGGGAAAGAATTCGCTGTTTTGAGGTTTCAATATTGTTAGGGTTCAGGTTTTGCAGTTCGATGTTACGGCATTTGATAATGAGCCGTTTCGATGATTTGATATAAACCCGACATACATTTAGGTTTAACACTTCATATCTTTCATAAAATGCATGCTGACACAAATCTTGTTATTCTAACAACGTTCTGAGTTTATAAAAGCAATTTTAAAATCTGTCCGTATTTTTCAGCCTTTGTTTCCTATTATGTCAGGCTTTGTCCTTTTGAGAGGTATTCCAGGAAGTGAAGTTTCTGGATTATGTATGAGCTATGCTATTCAGCCATTTCCTATTAGGCAATAAATTATTCTGTTGATTTCTATATAGGAGTTCCAACTAATAAAAAAAAACAAATCTGGAAAAATCTAGTAGTGGCCAGTTAGATGATTTCAGGATAACTTTATAAGCTGACAAAGTAAGAGATTGTTGGAATGTGTACTATTCATTTGTGGTATACTATTGTTTTTCTTTACAGGTCTACAAAGAGCAAAACCCATCAGTATAGTGCACCAAGTGACTATGCCAGAGCCTCTCTCTCTATATATACTGTCTCTGTTTGTGAATCTGCTTCAGTAAAGCAAATTACTCCACTCGGTGATCCTCCAGTTACACCCTTAATCCCATTCAGAGGTGTGGGGACCAGAACTTACCCCAGCAGTCCCTGAGCACAAAGCAGGGAATCTAACCTCAGGTAGATCATCAGTTAGTTACTTTGCACACACACACACACGCACACACACGCACACACACGCACACACACACACACACGTGTGCACACACACACACACACACACACACACACACACACACACATGTGCACATGCACACAGACACACACGTGTGCACCCCAGCACAAAGCAGGGAAACTAACCTCAGGTAGATCATCAGTTAGTTACTTTACACACATACACACACACACACACACACACACACACACACACACACACACACGCACACACGCACACACACACACACACACACACACACACACACACACACCGACACACACGTGTGCACACACATACACACACACACACACACACACACACACACACACACACACACACACACACACACACACACACATGCACACACACACACACACACACACACACACACACACATGCATGGAGACAGACACATGCATGCGCACACACATGCATACTGACACAGACACACACACACACACACACACTCACATGCATGGAGACAGACACATGCATGCACACACACATGCATACAGACACAGACACACACACGTACGCACGCTCTCACACACACACACACACACACACACACACACATGCGCACGCGTGAGCGCATGTGCGCACACACACACACACACACACACACACACACACACACACACACACACATGCAAACACACATGCATGCACAGACAACGTGAGCAGTAATGGTCAAACTGAAGGAATTTGAAGTCCGGTATTTCATGTGTAGCATGTCTTTGGGACCTGGCAGTAACAAGAACACTTAGTCATAAATGCAGATAGTGGGACCTGCAAACTCCATAGAAAAGACACCCCAGCTGAGAACTAAGCACTGTGAGGCAGTAACATTAACTGCTATCTATTATGTTACACCATCTGATTTATTTTGTTTAATTGCAGGTATACTTGGCCTTATATAATAGAATAAATGAAACAAAAATGCAGTCAAGAGAAATTTTCAAGAGAGTAGAGCCTTCTCATAGCTTTTCATAAAGCAGCTCTTAATAAAAGGAGATATAAAAAGAAAGATATAGTATAGCAACAAAAAAACAAAAAATAAAGATTTATCACATAGTGTTGAAATTAAATCACTTTTCAGCCCATTAGTCCAGTGGATGCAGCATTTTTTCCATTTATTGATTTAGTAATGCTTTGTTGCCCAACAGTATATTCAGGGTACCTTATTCAACCAATAATGCCTGATAGGGTGAGTATTACAGGGAATAACAGTCATTGCAGAAGTGTTATGAGGCCCAGCACCACAGGCAGTGTGCTCCCACCTCCACAGAAGGTCTGGTATTTCCCTGTTATTGCAGTTTCTTATTTAAAAAATCATATAGATACTGCTTTGCTTGTGCAATAACTGTCTGGTCATATTCCTTTAATAATGTGTCCCTTTCCTGGAGTGTCCTAACCCTCTGTATTACCAGTAGGTACTTATCTTTTTCCTTTCTCCTTATTACATTGAACTGGATTTGCACACCTTAGCCAACTGGTTCATTGTCAGCTTGCCATAATCCTCTGCTGTCATCTTTGCCTGCTTTCCCTGACTAACTAAATTAAAAAAATAAATAAAACTATTGTGGAAAATGAAACTATATATGTTTACCTTGTGGCTGCTGAGAGTACACACAGCTTTAGTGACAACTGCTTACAGGTGTCAGAAGTTCAATTAATATCCACACCGCTGCTCACCAAAATGTGACATCCTTCCTCTAGGCCAGTGATCAAGGAGCATCAATCCTCACCACTGACATCAGTGGGGAGTGTTCACTGTGAAAAAAATAGACACACACAGTATTTCCTGATGCAGTTCTCTACACCAAATACAGTTTTCCTTAAGAGCACACAGAGAATACACACTCCGGTCCACAGGCTGGGCTTCCTCTCCAGGCCCAAATAAGACTCCCCACTAACCACTATAAAGCTGAGTCCTTAGCCAGGTGGTCAAAGCCAAGTCCTTCACCACACTCTCTATGAAACTAGTGCTCTCAGTGTCCCTGTTCAAAGTAGCTGTCACACACACTCTCTTGAGATTTGATTTTCAGACACACACACACACACACACACACACACACACACACACACACACACACACACACACACACACACACACACACACACCTGTGAAAGGCTGGCACAACTTAAGCACTCTGCCACCTCCACCCAGACTATAAGGTAGATTTCCTGCCACCAGAACACCTGAAGCCAGCTACTTTAAGGCTCTTAACAGGATACCCAATTATACTTATTAAAATTAATACTTATACAAATGGCAGCATTTAACCAAGCAGCAAGACTTACACAGCACCACTAAATAAATGCAAGTACTCTCAAAGGTTAAATATTTTCTAAAAGATTAGCCATAAGGAAAGGTATAGATACATTTAATAATAAATAATAAAAAAAGAAAACATGAAAATACTGAATATCTATTTACAATAAACACCAGAATTTCAATCACAGAAAATATAAAAAACAACACAGATGGAAAGACTCATACAGATACAGAAAAAACAACTTTTAGCTAGTCTCACTATATTTTCTAATTGAATGAAGAATTACTGTTCTCGAGTTACTTACTAAAGCAAGGCAAGATAGGAGTGTCTTGTCAGGTCAAAAAGGAGTGCTCCCCTCATATCTCTCACTAGTACTCAAATATAGTTTCAGTGGTGGCTACAGAATGACATCACATCTGGTCACCTGAATCTGTGGTTCCCACACTATCCCCTCACTAGAATCTGATCCAAGGTCCGACACTGATGTGTCATGATACACACATAGAACTTTGGCTAAGGTTTATTACAGCATCTGGAAACTGTAAAACAATTCCAACACTTCCACCCTTCCTGCAGAAACTAACAAGCCATTCTCTGGCACCCAAGTGTTGCAATTAGTTCACCACTAAGGGCACTAGAGCAGGATCCCAGCACAGGCTTTTTACAGACATTATGTCCCTGGCTGCATTCAGACTTGTGAGATAAAATGTTTATGGCCTTAGCCAAGTCATTTAATTGCAGGCTATTTTTCTTAAAGTTAGCTGGGCTGAGCTTATCTCCTTCCCTTCCAGCATCTTCTGTTAAAATATATACTTTTCATCAGTTACAGCAATATAGTTTGACATGCATGTATATTTATTTTCTATCCAGCAGGACCTACTGTTGACACATTTTTAACACAAGTAACTTTACAAATACATTTTTAACACAAAGATCTGTACAAATCAGTTTGATATTCAAATGACATAATTTTTTTCACAAACCTCCAGCTAGATATGCTGGCACATATTACACTTGCACTGCCCTACTCCTCCTGGCACAGCTGGCACTGCCTCACATCATCACACATCCCATCCCCAGACTGTTAAAGCATGGTGATGAGCTTGAACTTCTCCACACCTTTTTTCACCACAAAAATAACTCTATACCATATCATAGGCAATTACTGTATCCCTCCATGTCAGCAGCAGCCCATGAGGCATATATAAACAAATTGATATCTTTCCCTATCAAGCCAAATGCTATTCTTTTGGGAGACCAACTATCCCTACATTAACTGGGAATCCTACACTGCCTCAAATAAATAAACACAAAGATTCCTAGACTTCATTAATGCTAGCTCCATAGAACAACTATGCTCATCACCTACACTTACCATAGATTTCATCAAATCTGACCGCTGTTTGGTAACATGAAAGTTAAGTACCCTCCTCACCTCAGTGTTCCCACCATACATGCTGCCATATTTGAGTATAATTTCTATGCCCACCTCAAAGCATAAATCGAGGCATATGTCCCCATAAGATATAAACACAATGCTAAATTCTGGAATAAGCCTCTATGTTGGAAACCTAGTATAAACAAATTATTCAATAAGAGGAAGAAACTCATAGCCTTTAAAAGCAAACAATACTCCATCTTCTAAAGGTGAACTCAAAAAGAAGAACAAAGAATTCAGAACCAAAATTAAATCATCCAAAAGTAAGTATTAATTGAGAATTGCTGCATCTGCTAAGGACAACCACAAAGCTTTCTTCAGCTATGTTAGAAATCTTAGAGGTAATGTTCAGCAATGCTCAGAGCTAATACATAACAAGAACACTCACTTGCACTCTGGGGAAATAATGAACAAATTTGTGGCCAAATTCACCTCTAACTTTACTTTCCAGTCTTCCCCTAACTTTCCCTAACTTATTAGTACACTCTTACCATGCCTCTGATCACTTCCTAGTAGGTCCTGAATGCCCTGTCCAAGGCTGAAATAACTCATTCCATGGGTCCTGATAATGTGACAGGCTGCCTTCTTCTCAGCACCAGACATTGCCTGATAGACTGTTTACTAAGCATATCTAACCTCAGCTTCTCCACTGGATTTGTGTCAGAGAATTGGAGAACTGTGGTAGTCATCCTGCTACAGAAGGGGGGGTTCCATTGCTAATCCAGGAAACTATAAACCTATAGGCCTCATTAGCCTTTTCTACAAAGCAATGAAAAGCATCATTATAGAATGTATTAATAAGGACACAGACAGTCTATAAGCCCTAGATCCAAGCCAGGTTGTTGTTTTTAAGGCAAAGCCAGTCTCCTGAACATTGTGGGCTTCTTTGAACATGTCAGTGATGTATTAAACTCAGGCAAGTCAGTTCACACAGCCTATTTGGACCTGGTCAAAGCCTTTGATACCATTCTACAGTCTGGAATTACTGACAAGCTAATCAAACTAAATGTTTATCCCTATGTCATGCACTGAATATTAAACTGCTAACTGACAGAAACCACGCTGTTAGTATGGGAGGCACACTGTCTTTGAAACAAGTAATTAACAGTGGTGTCCCTCAGGGATTGGTCCACTTCTCTTTGGTATTTACTTCTCTGATGTAAGACTGACATCAAAGGCCTGTTGCTGAGTTGACTTCAAACTTTTACCCACTATTAGCTCCCTAACTGATTTCCAGATTCTTCAAGAGGGACTAACATGCACCAATAAGTACTGCTTGAGCCATGACCTAAAATTAAATGCCAAAAAATGCAGCATTGTGTCCCTTGGTAAACCTAGGCACCTATGTACCCAACACATTGGTGACACTCCTTTGAAAGTTGACTCAGCCATTAGGAATCTGGACATGCTCAGCGAAAGTGAACTGTCCTCTGATCACCATATATCCACTTCTGTTAGAAAATCCTTTTCCCTTGCCAGGCTAATCACCAGGGGTGTTTGTTCAAGAACTACAGAAGTTATCTTCCCTCTCTATTTCTCTCTTATCAGTCCCAGAAGAAATTATAATGCCTGCTTTGTTTTGTACTTGTCACAGCATATGTCATAGCTGGAGAGACAACACAGTCTCATCACTAAGATAATAAAAGGCAGGTCTTCCTTAAGCTACCCTGTCTGCTTTAAAGCTCTGTCTCTCTTTTCTGTTTCCTACAGATTCTTAAGAGGTGACGTCTGTCTATCCTACACAGCCTTAAACAATCTAATCCTATGTGACCTCCTGCAAATCGACAGAGTTAATAATATACACATAATGGCAAAAAGAAATACCAAGGCACAGTCTAGTCTTCACAAACAGCAGGCAGTCAAAAAAGTTAAATCAGAGCTTTAATAAATCCAAAGGTTAGAGCTTTCACAATGTGTCTCATTCCTTTTTCAGTCCATAACAGAAATGAAACAGTCAGCATTTTTAAACATCAAGCAACCAATGAGAACACATAAAGACAACAATTAATCAATTAACTAATCAACGTAGATCTCTTAACTTCAAGAATGGTTTAAGTGAAATCCTGTCATTTAACCCACTCCCTCTGTCAGCACGCATCCTTATAATCCATCTGGCTTTAACAGATTCTGTGTGTGTTTTAATATCACTCATTCATTCACTCTCTCATAGTACTTCTACTGCCATAAATTTAAGTGTATGGCTATTATCTCTTTCACTAACATGTTTCGTCAGTGCATTATTTGTAGACGAGATGCGTATGTGGTATAAATGCTCTGTAATTCCTGCTCTGAGTTCCCTATCTCTTTTACCTAGTTAAAATGCTTGGCATTCCTGGCATACTGCCAGGTAAACCACATGCTTGGTGCTACAATCAGCTAAAGCTTGGATCTTATATAAATATACTGTATCAGGATATAAGAACTCAGTGGATGGACTTATAAAGGAGCAGTAATTACAGTGATTACATGGTTTTGTTCCTTGGCAATAATTTACTCTATTTGTATCATTACATATCTTCCTAGGATAACATAACATTCTCCTTATATTCTTTTTATTCTTGAATATGAACTTCAGAGTATTCCCCACCAAACTCCTAACCATGGGTTCAACCGGTAGTAATGGTTCCATCACCCACTCAAGAGATCATATCTTTCACCAGAACCTAAATAGGACCCTTTGACACAATAGATATATATCCCAAATAATCCCTCTTTTATGGAATGGACTTTCTTTGGATATAAAGCAATGTATCACCCTGGCCCTCTTTAACTGTATCCTGGATGAATAAATTGGCAATCATTAATACAACCCAGGTCTGGTCCCTCAAGTTCCCATTAAAAGAGTTTAAACCTAGGTATGCTGTAATTATGTCAATGGGTACAAACAATCAGAGGTATTATGGTTGGGCTGCTAATGGTCCTGTTGATCAGCAGCTTAAACATGACACATTAATGTGGCTGTACTCAGTGCCAGGAGTCTTAAAGAAATGCCCAAACATGAGACCCTCCTGCAACTTGAACACAGTCATATATGTCCAGTTACAGTTATAAGGTTTCATAGTAATGAATGCACTCCCCTCCCTCTGTTCATGCTTATAATGCCTGCCATGTCATCAGACCTGCAGACAACTGTGAGGAAGCAGCAGTATTTGTCAAGGATATCATCACCTCACAATAGAGTCCTTAGCACACCATATTTGAACTCCTAGAAGTCCAAGTCACCATAAACAAGACTAATTCCTCCTTCATGACTGTGATGAAAAAATAGGTTGCATAATATCTCAGTAATTTGTACTTTATTGTGTTTCAACAACATCATCTCTAGCCCCCATGTCTACTTGCCACAATATTTACTGAGTTACCCAGGACGTATCCATTTCTGGCTAACTTAACACACACCTCCAATTTTAAATCTGTCTTTTGCAAAGCTACCTTGATGGACTGAAGTTTATTTAAGTTAATACCCTTCCCTTTTTCATTTCTTTGTCAAAATTTACATTCCAACGTAGCAGCTTTAAAACAGTACTTAATTGTGTTAACTTTGGAGTCATGATGGTAATATTCTTAGAACTCTTCTCTCACTCTGTCCGCAGGTGGCCATCCCATAGCCCCTACACTATCCCACAAGTCTTTTTTACACAGTTCTATTCACTGTTTACAGGTGATTATTATGCTAATCATTATAGAGACCCTTTATAAGCCAAGCCATGCTTCTCAAGGTGAGAATCAAACATTGTACCTCCTGTCTTTAAGGTATGTTACCCCCATCCCGCTGTTAGTTAACCAACCTCTAAACTGCATTGAATAACATACATTTGGGGAGTTACTCTTCCCAGCTATGCTGTGTCTAGTGATAGAAAACACCCTGTTGCAAAAACAAGCAGTTGTTCAACTCGTATACTCATTTAAAAGTTTTAAACATTTACCACTCTCTGATGATTGACTTCTGTCCATTCACTAAATGTTTTATTTGAATCCTGAATTAATCTCTCTTCTATTTCTTCTATATTTAAACTGCACCCGTAATAAATTCCATTTCTGTTTATATTCATCTCTTAACAACACATTCAACATGCATAACTGCTTATAATATTTTTGAATCCCCCTTCCATGATCTGAATATAAAAGTAACCAAGGTGAATTATACAGATAATTACAGTTTTGTCTTCCAAAGTGGGGACCATGTCCCATTTTCAATGTTGACATCTCATCCGATTTTTATCAACTAACATGATCCTTCTGATTATAAGTTTTTTTCTGAGACAGGTTCTGCTGAACCTGGAGATGTTTCCTTGAACTATCATCCATGTCTGTTCCTCATTGCTGCTTTGTTACTAATATCATAAAATGCTCTGCTCCCTACTGGTAGATTTTGGAAGCTATCTTGGGTTTACAGCTCTGTTATTAAGACTGTATTTGCCCTCAGTTAATAACAATGCTTTGTGACATATTAAAAATCAAGCTCTCTTATTATGCATTGGTCAGTTGAAGGAGTTAGTCTTCTTTGTACTGACATTTTCATTGATTGTATACTGTCAACAAGGATAGTTAAAATGGTAATCTTCCTTATAGTCCTTTTGTTTCCATGTCCACCAGTCTACTGAATAATGGACATGGAAACTCCCACATAATGATCCTATTAAATTTTTCCTAACCCTAGATGCACCTATGACAGATGATAGATTCATAAAATAGTTACTAGGTATTTAGTTCCAGAGACCATTGAAGAGCCAAACCAATTTTTTTCAATTGCCGCAGAGCACTGTCTAGTTAACTAATTTACTTAGTACCAAAGAGCTAGTGAGTGAATTCTGAGGGAGTCAAACTATGGACTAGATGAAGATTTTTGTTAAAGGTATATAACCTTACTCCTCTGCACTAATTGCCAGACAAAGCAACAAGACACATCCCACTTTCACCTTTTTTATTGACTCATAAGTACTGCATAAATGGAGCATGGATTTTAAATATTACTTCCCCTTGTTTGAAGTGTATTGTCTAATTCCTTACATTCAATAACTTGAAGTTCTCCAGATTTACTGTAGCCCTAGTTTGCCTTATATGACCGCAAGGACCCCCCCCCCCAGAAGTTCCTAGTTACTTAGCCACTCTTCAAGATAATTTGTTTCTATTACATTCCATGCAAACACACCCCTAAGGAAAAACAAACAGGACACTTGCTGTCTGCATTACTAGTGAACATCTTAATTTTCAGAATATCAATGTACATATGAATAGATTAGCTACTACAAAGTTAACTTAATTATTCACTTGATTAAATTTAAATATACAAGTACTATGTAAACCAAATCAATTAAAGCATTTCTTCGAAGTATGAACTGCTGCTTCCATTTATAGTTACCATTATATTTAAATCCCACTGCCCATTGCTACTTTATGGTAGTAAACATTTTCACAGTTATAGTATCTAGAATTTTTGCAGTCCATATGTTTTTCTTTTATCCTTGATCTGGATTTTACTAGTCATCCTTATGCACTGAAGAGATTTACATCAATCTTTTTCACATCTTACAAACCAGTAACTATCAGGTGAAAAATATATCATAATGGTATACCATTTCAAATTAACTATAGCAATTTACTCTGTCTTTGATGGTTGTCCCGCATACTTTAAAATAGCTCTCAAATTTTGCAAAATGCTGTTTCATTGTTTAGAAGCTATTACCTCTCTTCCACTCACTGGTCATCATACCTCTCAACTGCTATGACTGATGCGTATTGCTATATTTTGGCCCTCATATTTTGTCTTATTCATTTAAAATTTATGGATATCTCTCATAAAATCAGATGTTTTTGTGGCTATATCATTATTGTATAAACAGACAACTATATAACATTTCTCTGTCATTAACCATATAAGGTCCAACATATAAAGGCCTTCTATTGTGAAAAATAAAAAGTGCTTCTATTGCTACCCTTCTGTTATGATTTTTAAAGGCCAGTGCTATAATTTCCAATGCTTGGAAGTTGACAACCCATTACTATTTTAACTCAGTCATGGTTTCATAGTAGAGTTATCTGAAGTTAGTTCAAAAATAATTTTTCCTTCTACTCATGAGCAGGGCTTTACAACCATCACTATTAACTGAAAACTTGTCCATTAGTTTTTGACCTTCTCATATACCAGTAACAATCAAATTGAAAACCATGGCATAATGGCAACTAGTATAATTTATTTTATCAGAATCATTAGTCCCATGTGAGCCCCAACAATATACATTATATATATATATATATATATGTGTGTGTGTGTGTGTGTGTGTGTGTGTGTGTGTGTGTGTGTGTGTATCTTTATTTTAACTTTGTACACCTGCTTTTTTATGTTAATTTGTCCTCTAAAAACTATATTACCTCAGTACATGAATTTCTTTGCCTCATTAAAACAAGTGAACTCTCATATAGTCTGTTTCATTATATACATTCATTACTTCAATAAAGAAAGAAAGAACTGAAAGGTAGAAAGGATTTTACTTCTAAAGAAATTATTTATAATCCATCATCAGAACTAGTGTAATGATGCTTACCCCTGCTGTTTAATATTGCTGCTGGTACATGATGATCCACAACAAACTATGTTAAGTTTTGCAAGCCCTTTTTCAACTCCTGTTGAAAATGTACTGTGCTATTTCTTCTGTTTCCATCAGTAGCTTATTTTGCTCCTCTGATCAATGCAATTCTTTCTTGGACTGCCATGTTCCTTTTAAATAAAGAAAAGGGCTCCAACCATGATTTCTGCTTCTTGGTCGATATCTGTTGATCCTGCTTGACTGTAATCAATTTCTGTGTAGGTAGTTCCTACATTATAATTGCATCATTTTACCCCTGGTGGTTTGGGGCTCAGTTTAGCTCTTCTAACTCTATAAATGTCTTCAAACATGAAGTGTAGAAAACTTTGAAACCGGCAAGGTACAATAGCTTGCACTGCACTGCTTTAGTTCTGTATATTCAGAACCTGGGTAAAAAGAGACTCCTGTTCTTCCTCGTCACCATAAACATGTAAACGCCTTTCTCCATAAACAGTCAGTCTTTTCCATACTTTAACTGCCTGGATATTTTCCGAAAACTGGTCAAAAACTTTCTCATTCTGTGTATGTGACTCAACATAGACTATTATAGGTAGAAGGGAATGCCTTGTACCCTGCTTGATCAGTTTCTGGGGTCCAGTGGTCTCTCTGCCCTCTCAGGACAGTTTTGCTTATTTATGTCTATTTAACCAGGAGCCTGATAACAATGATTAGACAATCTACTCCTCCATTGATTTAGGGACATCAGTTATTCTTACATTTTTTTTCACATCACGGTCCTCATGTTTGATTAGCAGTTTTTCTACCAGTTTTTCTACCATTTCAGATCTTGTTTCTGATGGTTGGATATATGCCTTCAGCTACACATGTTCAGTGATCTAAGACTGAATTATAAGGTTTATGACTAAGTTTGCAGTTGATTGCAAGCTAGGGGTTATCATCAACTTCCCTGCAGACACCAATATTCTTCAGGAAGCCCTATATCTGACTAACAATTGGTGCCAAAGCCATGGCCTTAAACTCAGTGCTAAGAAATACATAATTGTACCCGTTGGGAAGTCAACCATCCCTGCTAATTATCATACTGATAAAACACCCCTAAGAGACTACACAGTGGTTAGGGATCTGGGTACACATGTAGACAGTAGCCTTACCTTCAACCACATCTAGGACACTCTCCCAGTCCCATCTCTTTACCGCATTCTACCTAATAAACCCTTTCTGCACTTGCTTTTAGTCCTTTTTAATTTAATTGCATTTTTCAAACTGTGTGTGGACTAATATTGCTACATACTCAAGTGTGCTAGCTTGCACTGCATGTGAATTGTTTTTACTACTGTTTTTGCTACTTTTCTGTAAAAAAAAAAAAAAAAAACTCTAAGCCTGTTTCCTACCTTTCCTGTAACTAGTGTTCCAGATACAGATTTGCTGTATCCAGGACTGTTTGTAAGCTTCTGAGCCCCCCAAGCCTTTCTGTGTTGGTGGGAAGCCTTCTAGCTTATCAGTGGGAGTGGTAAGCATTAGGTAACCTGTCTACCACATAAGGAGTGGTTCTGGCCCAGAATTTGTAATTATTGGCCATTTGGGCAATCTTCCATCTCTCTCAACTTTATGATTTGAAAGCCTGCATTTGCACTTGTTTCTGTCCTGTAACTCGTCTAGTGCAGATACAGATTCTTAGTTTTAGCATTTAAATTTGCTTATTCATACTCAGCACTTGTTCAGAACTTGTAAGCACTAAATAAGCTACTAATTACTATAGCACTCAATCTTCCTCATTACCTAAAGGAAAACAGTTTTTGTACTTACTTTTCTCACTGGCGTTGAGAAAATCAGCTCTTGTACTCACTTTCCTCACTTATCTAGAGGAAAATAGTTTTTTATTCAGGCATGTCCAAGGGTCAGCTCCCAGTGTTTTCCCCTGTCTATCTGATGAATCTGGGCATCTTGAGGCAATGTAGAAATTGCATCATGTACACAGACAACCCTCTCCTCCTACCACCCAACACTACAACCTGTGAGAGATGCACTTATCTAGCCAAACGGGAGGTAAAGCTCTCACCAACCAAGACTGAACCTGACAGTCATGAGGAGAAGGTAAACATTTGCACCACACCACACTCATCACATAGTCTCACTACGTCTACACCACCAAAATCCACACATAGAAACTCAAAAACATTCGCGGAGGCTCTCAATAATAATCTGCCTAAGCAACAGAGACCTCCAAAGCAGAAACACAAGCAACCTCCATCCCCCAACACAACCCAAATGACACATAGCCCACAGATTCAGTGTGTCACTCAAACACAACCAATAAGGCAAAACAACATACCCAAAACACTAGTCATAGGTGACTCTATAGTCAGGCACACTGATGTCCCACTCACCAGGCAAAACAAGGAGAAGGTTACTGTCAGCTGCCTGTCGGGTGCCAGGATCCGCCACATAACCCACGCACTCAGGTCACTCCACAACAAATACAAATATGACTCAGTCATTGTGCATGCTGGTGTGAATGACCTGAGACGTACCTCCCTGGACTACATGAAAAGAGACATAGAGGAGCTCTCTGATCATGTAGCCCAGGCTGGTATGACCCTGACCTTGAGCAGCATCTTACCCTCACCTAGAATGATGCCACAATATGAAGACAAGATGATCAATTTTAACAACTGGCTAAAATTTTGGTGTCATTCAAAGGGGATCCAGTGCCTGTCAGCCTGGGATGACATGCTTGACAAGCCACGTTGCTTCGCTAGGGACGGCTTGCACCTGTCACCACTGGGCTTTCCGATATTGGCAAAGGCTCTTGCCACCCCCATAGTGCCTTTTTTAGGCAAGGCTCAAAAGTTAAACCCACCCCCATAGACAGCACAAGGAACAAGAAACTAAAGGTAATGCTGCTTAACGCCAGAAGTCTTAACCTCAACAACAGAAGGAGGAAGCTACTACATGATAGAGTAAAATCCCTAATAGGGAAGGCATCTCTGATCAGTACTAGCAAAAAATTATGATCCCTCATAAAATCCTCCAAGGCCAGCTTCGAGAGAAAAATTGCACAGGACACCAAAGACAATCATAAGGCTTTTTTCAGTTATGTAAGGAACCTGGGATGCAACTCCCAGACTTGTTCTGAGTTGATTCTAAATGACAAAAAATACACTGAACCCACAGACATCGCCAATATCCTGGCAGACAGGTTCAGTGCAAACTTCTCCACCCCCTCCCCCCCAAAAGAGCAAGTATCTATCCCGGCAGAGGGTTGCCTCCCAAACATCTCTGATGCTCAGGTGAAGGCTGCCCTCTCCAAAGCAAAAACACTGCTTCCATGGGACCAGATGGCATCCCAGGTTGCGTCCTACATGAACTCCAAGAGGAACTAATCCCTCAAATAAAACAGCTATACAATCTCAGCCTCACTACAGGATATGTGCCCACAGAATGGCGTACAGCAACAGTGGTCCCACTCCACAAAGGTGGAGCCTCTACGGACCCTGGAAACTATTGCCCCATAAGCCTGACTAGCTTAGTCTGCAAGGCTATGGAGAGGATCATCATGGAGCTCATAAACAAAGACATTGGGGACCTACAGACACTAGATCCTACCCAGTTCGGCTTTGTCAAGGGCAGATCCTGCCTTTTGAACCTGGTTGACTTCTTGAAACAGTCACCAAAGCCATAGATGAAGGGAAGGTAGTCCACACAGCCTATCTGGACCTTGCAAAGGCATTTGACACAATACCCCACTCGGGCATCATAGATAAGCTATCCAGCTTAAATATAAACCCCTATGTCACAAGATGGGTTGCAAACTGGCTCAAAGACAGAACCCACAGAATGAGAGTTGCTGGAGCCATGTCAGACTCGAAACCGGTCACAAGTGGCGTCCCACAGGGTTCTGTCCTGGGACCACTCTTGTTCGGTATATACTTTTCTGAGGTACAGGCAAACGTGTGAGGACTATGGCTCACCAAGTTCGAGCGACTGCAAACTGGGTGCCATAATCGACTCTCCAGCTGACACAAACATCCTTCAAAAAGGTCTCACAGAGACAGATAACTGGTGCCAGCACCATGGTTTAAAGCTAAATGCCAAAAATGTATAGTCATACCCTTTGGCAAAAACAATGTGCCCACAAATTACCACATAGGTGGAAACCCATTAAGTACAGAGAAAGTTATTAGGGACCTGGGGACCCAAGTTGATAGCAATCTCTCCTTTGAAAACCACATTGCCAAAGTGGTTAGAAAGACCTTCTACATAGCCCACCTCATCACAAAGGGTTTCACATCTAGATCAAGAGAGGTAATCGTGCCCCTTTATTCATCCCTCATCAGGCCCATCATAGAATACAATGCCCCTTTTGGGATGTACCTTACCCGACACCTGCAGCAATTAGAAAGACCCCAAAAGTATCTCACCAAGAGGATCAAGGGTCTCAAACAGATGCCATATGCTGCTCGGTTAAAAACTCCAGCTCTACTCAGTTGCATACCGCCTACTTGAGGCGATCTATGCCTGACATACAAAGCTATGTCAAATCCAGAATTAATGGACATGCTCCACCTCAGTAAATCTAAATCCCTTAGAGCCACACGCTCGAGGGACTTGAACCTCAGCACAGAAATAAATATAACTTGCTGGAGGGACAGGTTCATAACCCAGAGGCTCCCTTCGCTCTGGAATAGAATTCCAGTTCATGTGAGGCAGAGCACCTCACTGAATCTCTTCAAGAAGAATCTCGATAGGTGGATGGGGGATCGTAGGTTTGTCCCAAGGATTACTCCCGTGTCACTATTAGACAGAGGCACAGTAAACTAAACCTTAAAAAGGGCACAGTATACTCAAATCAAGGGGTGGCGTAAGCCATACAGAATCGGGCTAGGCTTATAATTTCCCCAGGGCAGATAGCCTAGTATGAACCTATGAACCTATGAACCTATGAAGTCATATGTATCTGTGGTTTACCTTCATATGGCTGACAAAATCAAATGTTGACATATGAAAAGTAAAGAACCTTAGCTTGAAAATGGAAATATCAATGTTCTACAATGCATGCACTGAGAAGGAACCTCAAAGCATGCAAATATCAGGTAAAAAACACAATAACATATATATATATATATTTTTTTTTTGGCATGGGAGCAAGCCCCCTGCACCTCCACACCCCCTGCTAGTTATATATACTAACTCCAAGACCACACAAAATCCGGGAAAAGGAAAATTTCCCATCCCCAAGAACTATGCAATCTCCCTCAGCAGTCATTCATCTGTATAGTCGACCAAATGTGTTCGACTAAACAGATGTCAGCCAGTCTCCCTGTCAATCAAACACGTGTAACCGGTATCTGCAAATATTAATGTCTGGCACTAAAATATGGCAATATGGCATTGGTGGGGAGGTAACACTGCTCAGCCACTCAGACACTACTGTTATACTGCTTGGCACACTGACCAGGGTGATACACTATTGGTAAAACATATAAGAAATATAATGAGTAGTTCCATTCCCAAAAGCATTGTTATCATCAAAGGTTACACTGTTTACAGCAACTATATACTAGCTTCCGTCTCTTCTTTATCTAGGGCAGGGTGGGAATCTGTTCACAAAAATGTTTTAAATTATTGCTCATGTAGTCTGTCCTCACCTAGTCATACACCAGTGCTTCAGCCGGAAAAACAAGTAATCATCAAAGAAAACTTCTTGGAATTTGAAACAAGCTGTTCTTTGGTCTAATCATAAGAACTCCTTTTTTTATTTTCAATACGGGGCACTAACCTAATACAGGCTGATTACTGGACATAGACAAGAAGCCCATCTGTGCAGTAGATCACAGGAGTAGGCAAAGAGTAAAAGAAAGCCAGATGGAGCAGACCTTTGCCCCAAAGTGGTTTCGCAGCATCTTTCTCTGTTTCTAAATTGTCCCATGTGGTTCAAAATATGCAGTATTTTACACAGTAACCTGACAAAGGGGTACTTGCATGACAGCCACATATGGAAGTAAAGTCTGTGCTACCTTCAGTACCTCCATTTGACATTTTATTGTCAATTTTGGACATGAGCTTTGCCTCACTGCCTGCACTATTAGAAGTGGGTCTGTCTGATATATTACAGTACTGGTCCCTTAAGTCTCTGTTTGGAGGCTCTTCAACATGTTATACAGCAGTGGTTTCTCTGAAGTCATCACAGGCTAGTGATGCTTCTAGGCATTTCTGCAGTTAGAACCTACTGATGCCTTGACAACATGGATTGTACTTGGCTGGGTTTGTGAGGGCACAGTGGCCATTAGCTTAGTAACCTTCTATAATCCTATGATCCAATATTGCTTGTTTTTATTTCCATTAATAATTACAAAATTATGCCATGCACAAGTAATTAGAAGATTTCATCTTAAAGGTCACATTATGGTAAATACAACTGCATTGTTATTTGACTTCTGGTCTAATGTAGCTAAAGAGGTATTGAATATTAGTTATATACTATTTCTGTATATTGTAATAATGTTCATACTTCGCTAAATATCACAACAAACAAGTGGCACAGACAGGCCTGCTTAGCCTCATATGAAAGCTCACAGCTGTATGAAAAAAATTATGCTGGTATTGTGTGTGTTGCTTGACTGATTACTGAAATATGGTAAGCTGTTTATACAATATTACAAAATTAATATTTACTGTGTTTATTGCAGCTTACAAAAAACATTTTAAGATAGAGAATCAAACAAATGCTGTCACCGAGAAGATTGCTTTGTGCCGAATAGTTTGCCATTTACGGTTTTCTGGTAAGACTCGTGGTTCTAGAGACATGAACACCTGCTTGAACTATCAGGTATTAAGTTCACTTTTTTAAAGGTTTAGGCCATGCCCATCAGACGTTAAAGTACAAACTGAAAACAACTCCCCTGGAGACAATGAGTTAAACAGTATATCATTCTGGTTATTTGTTGATTAAGGTTTCATCAATATGTACTCACCTTAGGAACAAAAAGTACTTGGCTGTTGAGTAAGGTGAACTTTAGGATATCAAAAGAAAAAAACACGATACATTAACAACAGTTTCTGTATTATTTTGTATGAACTGCAGAGTGCACACACATTTTTTATATGATGATGAACCATGATGAAATATTTTCTATATCTGAGGGTATTGCTATTTTTCTGCTTTTATTATAGAACTCAGATAATATTCTTCAGGGTGACATAAAACCTCTGCAAATATGACAGAAACAAACAGTCCTTTTAAGATTCACATGTCGTGATGTTATCTGAATGATCCTGCTTTTCCATATTATTTAATGGTGATGCAGTAATATTGCTGCTTAGTATGTCTGCACATGCTACAGTAAGATGTCGCAGTCTTTATAAATCTGCCCATTTATTTAGTTCGTTCATTTAGTTGGGGAATAGTCATACCCTTCCCTGCCTTTCCTCGTAGCCTGTCTGCCCATGTGCCAAAACGTATCCCTACTTATTCTAAATATCACAACACTATATCTGGCAGATGGTGCAGTGCATTAAAGCTGTAAACTGTGGTACAGGGTTTGATTCCCTCAGCCCTCATCTGGCTACTGTGTCATGTTGAACAAGTCTCTTAACTAGACATCACAAGGGACTGTGTGTCATTTGGACCTACTTCGTTAACAAGTGGGAATTATTATCATAAAATACTGACTGCTCACTCAGGTAAACAAGGCTTTAGTAAGCTGTGGTGTGAGAAGTAATTAGAGAAGCTAAATGCAGAAATAATCATTTGGACCCTATGGACTGGTGAATAGAACTGAAAGTACAGGCAACAAATAAGATTTCAAGAAATGCCTTCAAATAGCAATACAAGATTCACATGCCAGTTTAAAGGCAGTGGGTGAAACACTTCTTTCAAACAGTTCACAATTAAGAGCCACTCAATAAATGCAAGGTTTTAGTTTCCACTTTCAGAATTCCCATAACAACATGAAGGGCCCTTCTCTAATCCCACGTGTGTCCATACATGGTATCCTGAGAAACAGAACAATTACTTTAAAAGGATACAAAAAGAGGGATTATTTGTCATCTGTTAATGCTAAAAAAAGTAACACTTCACAAGTCATGAGTTTGAATGGTACTACTTTATAGAATCCAGGAAAAAGTGTAGATAACCATAAGGCTGTCTGACCTTGAGGCTGTTTTTAAAGAGCAAATACAACTTTAGGAGGGAATCTTTCACACCCATAAGTAAACTACGCTAAAAACATAGTAACATATAAATGTTTTTCCCATGGCTACTTTTTGTTATTTGCAATATATTCAGTATGCAGTCAAGTATCAGACTGAACATATCTAGTTTCCATTAAACTGTAACCTGTTCAACAGGAAAATTTCCACTGACATTCATCAGCTTCTGAAGTCCAAGACAATGTTTGCGACAGTATCCCAGTATTCATTATTCTTAAAATAAGGGTGCTTTTTTTTGTAAAAATGTTGTCATATGCCTTACTATCAGTATTTTTATGACATTTATTTTTTCTGCTATTTCAGTCTGTTGAGCATTATAGGTTCATAGATTGGTACTAAGCTAACTGTACTTGTGAGCCATTTTAAGCCTAGCCAATTATCCTTTGTGACACTCAAACCCTGCACCTTGTGTTTGTAAGGCAAACACGTTAACCATTAGGCCACCCTCCCAACTTTGCAAAAACAGCTGCAGAAGTAAGATGTTAATGGATATGCAAGCTGTAAACATGCCTTTTGTGCAATTTCTCATTATTTCAATTACTAAGGCATACTGCTTTCACTGAAGGGACAGGCATGATCTAGCAGTCCCAAAACAAGAAGGGACTTAGAAGGCGTGCGCCTCACTGATCATACCTCTCAACTGTACAGATTTTCGCAGAATGTCCAGATTTTTGCCTCATATTTTTGGTCCATTTTACATAAAATTTTGGTTTTCTGACAAATTTCTGGCAATTTATTAAAGAATGAAAACAGTCACAGATATTTGAGTTTCAGACTTCATGCCCTTCCGAAAATTCATTCCAATGCAAAACCTGTTATTCTACCAACTTTCTAAGTTTGTAAGAGCAATGTTTATTTATTTATTTAGTTAAAACATGTCCCTAGTTTTAGGCCTTTGTCCCACTTTTATTTATGGTTTTGTCCAGATTTCTTGCTCTAAGAGGTTGAGAGGTATGCTCAGGGTGACAGAGAATGCATTGAAAACTCAGGGGATTCAAACACAGACATCCAGCTTATCACATTAACAGTATCATTCATCATTTCTGTCCCCAGCTTCAGCAAATTTTAAATCTGCTGCATATGTTGTCTCATCTATATCTATCTATATATGCATATACATACACATATATATATATATATATATATATATATATATATATATATATATATATATGTATGTATATACACATACATATATATATATATATATATATATATATATATATATAAAACTATCAGGTCTTCTATTAGGGGTGTCTTAACAATGGAGTAATTACCTGGGGTTGCAGTTTTCCCAAATGGCTATATAATGCATTTCTTGACATTCGGTTTTAAACTGTAACTTTGGCACCAGTCATTTGTCTGTGTTAGATCCTCTTGTAAGATGTTTGTATCATGGGGGAATCTATAATAGTTCATAATTTGCAGAAATCTGTGAATTTGGTCAAGTAAAGACCCTTGACATTAGCCTTTACCTCTGAGAAGTAGATGCCAAATAGGAGCATCCCAGCATGGAGCCCTGAGGTACCCTGCTGGTGAATAGCCTCTTTGTTGAGGTGGTGTATCATGACCCTGACTTCATGGGTCCTCTCTGTTTGCCAGCTTGCAGTCCAGTGAGTTATGTAGGGGGTTATTCTTAGCTCAGTGAGTTTGTCAACTATATCTGAGTGGGGTATTGCATCAAATGCCTTAGCCAAGTTCAGGTAGGCAATATGCACCATTTCCCTTCTTATCCATTACCTTGGTGACCTTATGCTGGTAACATGAATTACTAGCACCCCACCACCTCAGCTCTTCAAGTGAAAAGCAATCCCCCAGCTTATCTACTGAAGAACAAAAAAGGAGATTTCTTCTACTGACACACTATCCAGGTGGCCAGATGCACAACACACGCCCACCTCCTGCCCAGCCATTCAGCAGCTGCTTGCTACAGCAAGCAGTTTGCTACAGTTAAAAAAAGAATCTCTATTTTTAACTCAAACCTGAATGCAGTAGTGCTCAATGCAGGCAGGGTATAAGCTGTAGCAACATTTGTACAAACAATTGCTACAGTTTATACCTTGCCTCCACAGAGCACCACAGTGCACAGGTTTTAGTTAAAAAGTAATTTTTCTAAACTGTTGCAACAAACAGTTGCTATAGTTTATACCTTACTTGCACAGAATGCCCCAGCACTCCGGTTTTAGCTATCTATTTAAAGCCCGCTGATGCCCAGAAATATTATCAGACAGTGAAAACTCTAGCTTGGCTGGGCTTTTCTTACAGTTTTTACTGAGTGGTTTGTCTGTCTGACCTTTTTATCAATTAGTTTGGATGTTAGCTAGGATATTTTGCAGGAACCTTAATATTTATGGGCATCAGCTGGGTTTAAAGACTCTGTGTTTCTGAAGTATAGCCAAGCTATCCACTTATGCTGTGGTGATGAGGTCAATAAAAAGACTGAAACATGCATGCCCACAGCTAGCAGGGTTTGACTTTATTGGCTTGAATATAACCATAAGGACCTAAAAAGTAAAAATAAAAGTCATGGACATTCAGAAGCCATATAGCTGAAGCACTAGATGTTCCTAAGGAGTAATTTGCATATATGCCATCGGCCTCTAAAACAGGTTTATGGTGTCATCCTGTGAAAAATCCAGCTTGGCTGGGTTTTTCTTGCAATTTTCTGTTGAATGTTTTGTCTGTATGACCTTTTAACCCTTTGGCTTGGGTGTTAGTTGAGATATTTTTGCAGGCACCTAAATGTTTATAGCCATCAACTGGGTTTAAAGACCATGTATTTCTAAAGTATAATGAAACTGTCCACTTTTTTTTTTGCTGGCGAGGTAAATAAAAAAGGTCAAAACATGCATATTCACAGATAACAGAATTTTGCTTGATTGACTTGAATGTAACTGGAAAGACTTAAAAAGTAAAAAAAAAAAAGTCATGGAAATTCCGAAACCATGTAGTTGAAACACTCCATGTCCTTGTGGGGTCATTTCCATATATCCCATGAGCCTCCATTATAGGAGGTTCAAGGTATCACATAGTGTAAACTGTAGCTTGGCTGGCTCTTTCATGAAGTTTTATTGAATGGTTTGTCTGTGTGACATTTTTACCCTTTGGGACAATTTCAAATACCAATATAAAAGAGAATAACATTCAACATGTCCAAGATAAGACAGTTTTCATCTCTGTAACATATAAACATTCATACTTTATTTATATATTGTTAGAATACAAATATAGAAATATTTATGATAGCTCTAACCACAGCCTG
Organism: Protopterus annectens; assembly: GCF_019279795.1. NCBI lineage: Eukaryota > Metazoa > Chordata > Ceratodontiformes > Protopteridae > Protopterus > Protopterus annectens. The sequence goes on from NC_056729.1 coordinate 1,780,222,358, forward strand.
GTATCCACTTTTTAACAGCCACATACTAAGGCTTTGCCAAATAAGCAAGAGATGCCTCTTCAATTTGGTTCCACTTTCTTCCTCAATTTAAAGATGATGGCTAATAATACAGCAGGGATAACTCTTATCTATATAAAGATCATCCCATTTATTTTGACACTGTTAGACAGAAATAGCAATAACCAAAAAGTGAATATGCCTATTGTGAGGCAAAGATATCCTTGTTGTCCATCTGATCTTGTTCAGTGCCCACTCTACCTTTTTATTTCAGTACATTCCCATACCATGTGAATAGTAAGTATAATTCATAGGTTCATAGGTGTGTACTAGGCTAATGGCCCTGGAGCCTTTACAAGCCTAGTCCTGAGAAATGTCCTGGCATTGTGCCGCCCGACATTAGTTCCCAGTGCATCTATCAAGTAGAGCCACTGGAGTGATCCCTGGGGTGAACTTTCTATTTCCCATCCACTCATCAAGATTTCTCTTGAAGAGGACCAGCGAGGTGCTCTGCTTGACATGTATGGGAAGTGTATTCCAGAGCATGAGCAGTCTCTGGGTTATGAACCTCTCCTTCCAGCATGTTCTGTTGATTGTGGTAATGAGGTTGAGGTCCCTGGAGCGTGTGGTGTGGAGCGATTGGGATTTCATTAGATGTAGCATTTCTAACAGAACTGGGTCAGACATGGCTTTGTAAGTCAAGCAGAGATTGCCTCTTAGTAGATGATATGAGAGAGAGACTAGCTGGAGTTTTTTGAGTCTGTCTGTGTAGGACATATGCTTAAGGCCTAGGATCCTCTTCATGAAGTACTTTTGTGGCCTTTCCAACTGTTGGATGGGTCTAGTGTGGTACATGCCAAATGGGGCATTATACTTGATCATTGGCTTAATGAAGGAAGAGTAGAGACAGATGATGACCTCTTTCTTCCTGGATGCAAAAGCCTTGGTAATGAGATGTGCCACATAGAAGGACTTTCTGACCACAGTGGTAATGTGGTGGTCCAAGGAGAGGTTGCTATCAACCTGTGTCCCCAGATCTCTTATAACGCCTTCAGTGTTCAGTGGGCTCCCATCAGTGTGGTAATTAGTGGGAACTGAGTTTTTCCCAAAGGGGATGGTGATGCATTTTTTGGCATTAAGCTTAAGGCCATGGTTTAGACATCAGTCATTGGTCTCAATGAGGCCTTTCTGTAGGATATCTACATCACTTGGAGAGTTAATAATGCCTCCCAGCTTGCAGTCATCTGCGAATTTGGTCAGCCAGAATCCCTCTGTGTTGGCCTGGACTTCTGAGAAGTAGATGCCGAACAGGAGAGGACCCAGGACTGATTCCTGTGGGACTCCACTCATGACTGGTTGACAGTCTGACTTGGAGTCTGCTACTTTTACACTGTGGGTTCTATCTGTGAGTTAATTTTCAAACCACCTAGTGATATAGAGGTTGATGCCTAGTTTATCAATAATTTCTGAGTGAGGAATGGTATCAAAGGGCTTGGACAGAATGAGATAGGCTGTATGAACTGCCGTACCCTCATCCACAGCTCTAGTGACTGACTCAAAGAACTCACTCAGGTTGAGCAGGCATGATCTACCTTTAACAAAACCAAATTGCTTGGGATCTAGATTTTGGAGATTCCCTATATCCTTGTTAATTAACTCCATAATTAGGCACTCCATAGCCTTACATATCAGACTTTTCCGGCTAATGGGATGATAATTCCCATGGTCTGTAGTCGCTCCACCTTTATTGAGAGGGATAACTGTGGCAGTGCACCATTTGGTAGGGACAAAGCCTGAGGTGAGGCTGTGATTGAAGAGGGCACACAGATGTGGTGCCAGTTCACTTTGTAGTTCATGTAGAACACATCTAAGGATATTGTTGGGTCGCATGGAAGCTATATTCTTGGACTTGGACAATGCAGCTTTAACCTGTGCTGCAATAATGCTAGGTGCCTGGCATTCCTGCAGTATTGTTGTGATTGGTCCTTTGGGGGGGAAGAGGGGTAAAGTTGGCACTGAAACTGTCGGTGAGTTTGTTGGCAATGTCTGTTGGATCAATACACGAGGTACCATTGTGCAGTAACTCAGAGCAAACCTATGTATTGCCGTGGAGATTCTTGATATAACTAAAGAAGGCTTTGTGGGTGTTTTTATTGTCTGCCACAATTCAGTATTTATAGCTGGCTTTAGACATTTTGATGAGGGAGCTCAACTTTTTGTTGAGGCTAATAAGGGAATTTTTCCAGTCTTGGGACTTCACCTTTTTCTGCAACAGTTTCTTCTTTCTGTTATAGAGTTTATTAATGGCATGGGACCACCAGATTGTCTTCTTTTTTTGGAGGAGAGAATCTTGGTTCTGTGGTTATGCCTAGTTCCATGCATTTATTTACATGTTCGTACAGTGCATTGGTGTATGATTCAGCAGTCATGCAGCTATTTTCCATTGACATGGGTGCCATGAAGTAAGTCACCTCTGTTTTTAGGAGCACAAAGTCAGCTTTGGAGAAGTTTTTCATGGTGGTTACCTTTGCGGGGGGTGTGCGTGAGATATGGATTTCCATGGTGATTAGTTTGTGGTCTGATCTAACCAGGGAGGAATTGACTACTGGTGTAGAGCAACAGTTGCCCATGTTAGCAATAACCAGGTCAAGGATGTTGCTTAGTCTAGTGGGAGTAAGAATGATAATTATCATTTCCAACACCAGTACCTTTATATTTAACATGTATGTTGTAAAATATAAATTATACAATTCCTCCCTATTAATATTCTAAAATGTGCATGCTGACTGGCCAGCCCAACCAGCGTAACCATTGTAAATCCCACAATATACCAATGGAAAAAGGTCCGATTGCCCAAACTTTTTTCCGTTGGTATAAACTGCCCCCAAATCTTTTTTTTGTACAATAAAAAAAAAGGAGCAAAAACGGAGCAACGGAGACTTTCTTTTCGCCGTTGATTCCATTTCAAAGCCTTGATGTACTGGGTACTGGGTATGCTTGGGAATAGATTCACTATACAATCTCAAAATACTGAAATGTCGAAAACCCATAATCATGAATACCACAACCGCGACCATTCACACACACACACAAACCAGCACATAATCACACACACACATACATCTACCTAACTAAACAAACATAACAATACAGAACAATATCCAAACACACCCGTGGAGACAATAATTCAACTGCTGCAAAAAGATGGTAAAAGCAGGTTTAATTCCCAAACGAATCCTTTAGCACAGAAAAAGAACACAGTGGAGACAAGCGCTTTCGCCTGGACAATTCCAGGCTTTATCAAGTCAGAGTAAAAACAAACTGTGAAAGCACTACCTATATACCTAAATCACATGCTTAAATTGATTGTTAATTAAACAAAACAAGCTAGCAGAAAATTATTTAAAGACATATACCATTTCCTTTTAGCTTGTTACTAAAAGTCTATTGGGATGTAAATGTTTGTGTAAACCAAAATTGATTTCATATACAAATATATTAAACATATACTGTACAATAACACATTTTCTTAAAACATTACATTTAAAAACTGTTAAAAAACAACATTCAAGCCTACAAGTATTGCATAAAAATTGTAATAGACAACAAAGTGTTGTCTGTACACCAAACAACCAAACTGTCAGCTACTGAATTTGTTGTATAAAATGTCAACCTATATTAAAAAATTGTGTGTGTTATAAGCTATAATCTGGCTCTTCTGAGTTTGAGAACTGGCCCTATGCTTAGCGTCTCATTCATGCCAGGTATACTGCTAGCATCAAGCCTAAGCTGCCAGATTAATTCCTTAAATTCCAGGGTGGATTCCCAGTCTCCACCCCTGTTACTTGGATGAATTTGTTCAAGCACCATAAAGGAAAGTTTGAAATTAGGGCAACCAAGGGAATGTTTATAGAATGCGTTACTATCTTTCTTTTTACCTATATCATAGATATGCTCATATATGCGCTTCCTAAATTCCCTTTCAGTTTTCCTATATAAAAGCACAGGTCAAACAATACCCAATGTATACCACACCTTTCGTGTTACAAGTGTAGTGACCGTGTGGTTTCAAGTTTGTTTTACGTGCTTTAAGATATAAATGGTTACTATTGATAATAAAAGGGCACTGTTTGCACGTGCGCATTTAAAGTGCCATTCCTTTGTTGAGTTGTCATACAAGTAGTGATATGTCTTTGCTCAAACACCTCTTTAAATTACGACCTCTTTTTCTAACAAAAGCTGGTCTCTTTGGAATCAAGTTTTTAAATTCATCATTGGTTTGTAGCACAAACCAAAACTTATTAATTGTGTTCTCTATCTCCTTGAATTCTCTGAAAAGTATAAATAAAATAGCTAGAATTCTCCTGTGCTTGTGTGCTAGAGGGCCTTGGGATGGGGATACCAACATCATTGTTCCCAAACAATGGTGTGTATAACGAGTCCCTTTACTAAGAATCTCATGGATAAGTTTCTTCACCAAATAAATCGGATAACCTCTCTATAAACATCACCCTGAGGTTGTTAGCTTCAGCAATGAAATCAGGCAATCTGCTACACATACGAGATGCCCTAATAAGCAGACCTTTAACTATTCCTTTCTTTTGTTGGAATGGGTGTTGGCTGTTAAAATGTAGCAGGGAATTGGAAAATGAAGGTTTTCTATAAACCTTAGAGTATAATTCCATTGATTGTGCATCTCTAAGGATTGCTACATCTAAATAATGAAGCTCATTCTCACTGATTTCATGAGTAAATGTAAGGAAATCAGTGGAAGAATTGATATATTCAGAAAACCTGTTACTTGATCTCTAGTGCCGTCCCAGATGATACAAATATCATCCAGTAGCAATAAAAAGTGATGTACTGTGCCCAAGGGGACTGGAAAATGTGCACCTGTTCCCATCTATGTAATACCGCATTGGCATATACGGTAGCGCAGGAAGCACCCATAGCCACTCCTTGGTTTGTTTAAACAATTCCCCATTAAAAAACACATAACTGTTGTTAAGAACAATATTTAACAACTCAGAAGTTAAGTTAATAATATTGCTACTTAGCCTGGTTTCATGTTTAAGAAAATCAGTAAACCATTCAACACCAACACTATGGGGTATACTCGAAATAACTCCTTAATATCACAGTGATCATTAATGAAGGTGAGGCATTTTTCTTTTGGGAAAAGTCTGAGAAACTCCCATGAGTCCTTAATCACATGGGTCATGGCCAGGGTGTACTGTTTAGTGACAAAATCTATAAATTTAGAAATGGGTTCCGTTACCCCACCTCAAGTGCAGGTGGGGTAACGGAAAACCTGTGTCCCCAGATCTCTTATAACGCCTTCAGTGTTCAGTGGGCTCCCATCAGTGTGGTAATTAGTGGGAACTGAGTTTTTCCCAAAGGGATGGTGATGCATTTTTTGGCATTAAGCTTAAGGCCATGGTTTAGACATCAGTCATTGGTCTCAATGAGGCCTTTCTGTAGGATATCTACATCACTTGGGGAGTTAATAATGCCTCCCAGCTTGCAGTCATCTGAATTTGGTCAGCCAGAATCCCTCTGTGTTGGCCTGGACTTCTGAAGTAGATGCCGAACAGGAAGGGACCCAGGACTGATTCCTGTGGGACTCCACTCATGACTGGTTGACAGTCTGACTTGGAGTCTGCTACTTTTACACTGTGGGTTCTATCTGTGAGTTAATTTTCAAACCACCTAGTGATATAGAGGTTGATGCCTAGTTTATCAATAATTTCTGAGTGAGGAATGGTATCAAAGGGCTTGGACAGAATGAGATAGGCTGTATGAACTGCCGTGCCCTCATCCACAGCTCTAGTGACTGACTCAAAGAACTCACTCAGGTTGAGCAGGCATGATCTACCTTTAACAAAACCAAATTGCTTGGGATCTAGATTTTGGAGATTCCCTATCCTTGTTAATTAACTCCATAATTAGGCACTCCATAGCCACATATCAGACTTTTCCGCTAATGGGATGATAATTCCCATGGTCTGTAGTCGCTCCACCTTTATTGAGAGGGATAACTGTGGCAGTGCACCATTTGGTAGGGACAAAGCCTGAGGTGAGGCTGTGATTGAAGAGGGCACACAGATGTGGTGCCAGTTCACTTTGTAGTTCATGTAGAACACATCTAAGGATATTGTTGGGTCGCATGGAAGCTATATTCTTGGACTTGGACAATGCAGCTTTAACCTGTGCTGCAATAATGCTAGGTGCCTGGCATTCCTGCAGTATTGTTGTGATTGGTCCTTTGGGGGGGAAGAGGGGTAAAGTTGGCACTGAAACTGTCGGTGAGTTTGTTGGCAATGTCTGTTGGATCAATACACGAGGTACCATTGTGCAGTAACTCAGAGCAAACCTATGTATTGCCGTGGAGATTCTTGATATAACTAAAGAAGGCTTTGTGGGTGTTTTTATTGTCTGCCACAATTCAGTATTTATAGCTGGCTTTAGACATTTTGATGAGGGATCTCAACTTTTTGTTGAGGCTAATAAGGGAATTTTTCCAGTCTTGGGACTTCACCTTTTTCTGCAACAGTTTCTTCTTTCTGTTATAGAGTTTATTAATGGCATGGGACCACCAGATTGTCTTCTTTTTTTGGAGGAGAGAATCTTGGTTCTGTGGTTATGCCTAGTTCCATGCATTTATTTACATGTTCGTACAGTGCATTGGTGTATGATTCAGCAGTCATGCAGCTATTTTCCATTGACATGGGTGCCATGAAGTAAGTCACCTCTGTTTTTAGGAGCACAAAGTCAGCTTTGGAGAAGTTTTTCATGGTGGTTACCTTTATGGGGTGTCGTGAGATATGGATTTCCATGGTGATTAGTTTGTGGTCTGATCTAACCAGGGAGGAATTGACTACTGGTGTAGAGCAACAGTTGCCCATGTTAGCAATAATCAGGTCAAGGATGTTGCTTAGTCTAGTGGGAGTAAGAATGATAATTATCATTTCCAACACCAGTACCTTTATATTTAACATGTATGTTGTAAAATATAAATTATACAATTCCTCCCTATTAATATTCTAAAATGTGCATGCTGATTGGCCAGCCCAACCAGCGTAACCATTGTAAATCCCACAATATACCAATGGAAAAAGGTCCGATTGCCCAAACTTTTTTCCGTTGGTATAAACTGCCCCCAAATCTTTTTTTTGTACAATAAAAAAAAAGGAGCAAAAACGGAGCAACGGAGACTTTCTTTTCGCCGTTGATTCCATTTCAAAGCCTTGATGTACTGGGTACTGGGTATGCTTGGGAATAGATTCACTATACAATCTCAAAATACTGAAATGTCGAAAACCCATAATCATGAATACCACAACCGCGACCATTCACACACACACACAAACCAGCACATAATCACACACACACATACATCTACCTAACTAAACAAACATAACAATACACACAAACACACCTGACCTACCTATAAGCAGGGGGGCAAGCCACTGGGGCTGCTCCCCCCACACCCCTCCACTTATAAAGTCTAACTCTGAGTTTGCACTAAACATACAAATACACAAAAAACACCACTGCACACACTCACACACACTAAAATCCCTACCCAATATCCTCAAACACACAACACTTACCTGAAACCCCAGATAAATCCACAAACCGCATCTCACGTCATGAACGCGACACCACAATAGCAGCAGATTCGACATTTGCAGATTCGACACTTCTGCATTCGGCATAGGGCAGTTTTGGGTAACTGCACTTTCCACTATTCGGTCTCGATGTACTGAAATTCGACATTTCAGTATGTCGAGATTGTCTAGTGCATCTGTGGGAACGCAAGTTCCATACACATGCTCAGTACATCAAAAAGCAGAATCAGTATACCACAACCAGTGGAAGAACAGCAATCCGCCGTTATACAAAGACATTATTTAAGAAAAGTTTTTTTTTTCCTTAAATAATGTCATTGTATAATAGCAATAACCGACTCCGTGGTTGTGGTATATTGAAGATTTACCCATGGTTGACTTTGTTTAATTACTCGGGCTTCACCCTCATGATTAAACCACACCAGCTGTGGGTAAATCTTCAATATACTACACCACTTCGTCGGTTATTGCTTAAACAGCGTAAGGTTACAATCTTAAAGTGTGTTGTCCCACTTTCCATAGCAATCTAAATATTCAGTCCTTAGTGATACAAGTAATCACCTTGCCATATACCATATCATCTTTTACAGTGTTTAATGTAAAAAGTATGTTATTTTTGCAACATATTTCATTGATAAGCACTGCCCCATGAAAAAAATTCTTGAAGCTAAAAATGCCTGTCACTATGACATTAAAAACTAAACACACAGAGACTCATTGCCTGCATTAGTGTATATGCTACAATTTTTCCATGCTAAGTTCAACATCCGAGTCTTATATCCTAGTAAGGCAATTTGTCAGCTATGTCTCATAGATAGAGCACCCTACATTGAAAATTAGCACATATAATTATCTATTAGTGAAACCATAATGAAAGTAGCTGTTCCTCTAAAGAAGTGTTATGTTTCATTACCCAGAATGCTTTGTAGATGTACATAAATTATTACCAATACGTAAGATGACTTCATGTTGTGGGTCTCAAACACCTTGTAGTGTTAATATCAGGAATATATCCAGAAATGAAATTAACTGTAAAGCACAAATGTATAAGAAGTGTAATATTGCACTTAAAGTATAAAAAAATAATGACTATATAGATATATATATATATATATATATATATATATATATACACACACACACACACACACACACACACACACACACACACTTGCACATACATACACACACACACACATATTATATATATATATATATATATATATATATATATATATATATATACATACACACACACACACAGACATATAAATATATATATATATATATATATATACACACACACACACACACACACACACACACACACACACACACACACACACACACACACACACACACACACACACACACACACACACACACACACACACACACACACACATATATATATATATATCCACCTATTTCATACCTCTCAACTGTTCATGATTCTGCAGAATGTCCCTCATATTTGAATATATTTTTGCCAAATCTTTCATAAAATATATTATTTCCCTGAAAAGTAACTACAGATTGCTGTCAGTCAATAATGCCAGTGATTTGAGTTTCACGTGTATTGTTCTGAAAAAGAATGTTGATGGAAACCCTGCTATTCTAGCAACCTTTCAAGTGAATTAGAGTAATATTTCTAAAAATGTACTTGATTTTTGGCCTTTGTCTCCCCTACACTTGTGTTTTATTTAATTAATTAATTTATTGATTTGCCTTTTTCAGCAGTAGCTTAGAGAGAAAAGCTCCACAACAGATTCAATGACATTCAAGCAGTTTTTGAGTAATTATATACAGGAGGAAAAAACCCTGTAACACATTAAACATTTTAAAATGACCTGGGGAAAGGCACTACAAAAATACACATAAACATATTTTACAGCACCTGACAAATAATTAATATGCGATGGGAGAAATTCCCCACATTTTTTATCCAGAATTCCTCATCAAAAAAATTGAGAGGTTGCCTATCTATCTATCTATCTATCTATCTATCTATCTATCTATCTATCTATCTATCTATACACACACTTGTAAAATAAAGCACACATCAGGATATAAAAGAACTGATAAATTAACTTTTTTATTAAGCAAAAAATATGAGTGCTTTTGTCCTTGAACTGGACTATTGAATGTCTGCAGAGAGTCTGAAGCTTTTTATAAACTAGGATCATAGGAGATTACTAGGCTATCGACCCAGAGGTAATTTTACGCCTAGTCATTTCATCCCAGTGTAATACCATAGAAATGTTAGTCCATACCCAAGATTGCGTTTAGTCATGACTGCCCATGTCCAGGAGGGTTGTGGGCTGTATCCCCAGTAAGAATTTATGGTGTCACGTCTGCTCGTTAAGGTTCCTCTTGAACAGTGTCATAGAAGTGCTCCCTTTCACATTAATTGGTGGCCTGTTCCAAAGATGCAGCAGTTGCTGGGAGTTAAATCTGTCTCTCCAGGACGTCCAATTTAAGTTGCAGGCCATATTTAGGTCCCTGGAATGGGTAGCTCTAGTCCTGTTTGATTTATGGATATGCAGCAAGTTTATTAGATTTTGGTCTTGGATTGCTTGGATTGCTTTGCAGGCCAGGCAGAAGTTTATACAACACTGAGTATAGTGACAGAGACTTTAGTTAGTCTGTGTAAGGCACATGCTGGTGCCCCTTGATCTTCTTTGTTAGAAATCTCTGAGGTCTCTCTTATTGCTACAGGTGCTTACTACAGTGCATGCCAAACAGGGCGTTATACTCAATTATGGGCCAGATAAGTGCAGAGTATGAGGGGGGGTTATAACTTCTTTTCCACTCAAGGTGATGCCTTTACTAATCAAGTGCACTACATAGACAGCTTTCTTTACTACCGTAGACACATGGTGGTCAAAGTTAAGGTCGCAGTCAACTTGTGATCCCAGGACCAGTATTGTTGATATGATACTGTGAGGGGACACTGTGCCAAAGTGAATGATGATGCATTTCTTTGCATTCAGTTTGAGACCATGACTAATACACCAGTTGCTGGTCTGCATGAGACCCTCCAGGCATATACTGACAATACTTTTACCTTTCAAAATATAAATCGTACGAAAGATGTCAAAAGCTCTGTACAATTCAGGTGTGTGGAACCCCAAATAGCAACTCTCTAATCAATTTGCTAGGAGCACATTAAACCTATCAGAGACGGCTTCATCTACCAATAAAAAGTAGACAATCCACCAGCCAATGGTAGACTGACCAACAGAAAGGTATACTCAAGGAATGCAGACCAATATGGACATGTGGAGGCAATAAAAGAAAATGTAGAACAGTAAATGTATCACTGTGGGGGTGTTAACACTAACATGGTACATTTCTGAGAAAAAATAAATTAGTATCCTTAAATACAGAACTAAGCCACTAAGCAATATACAAGGAAAAAAACTACATTGTTAGAAACAAGGCCTGGAGAAAGGGTAGAAAGAAAGCCGTTGTAATGATCTGTTTAGATGGGAAGATGCAGGTCAGATCATTAAAACAACCCACACATTATTGCTTTTAAAGACGCAGATTAGAAAAACAAGATTTACTCCTTGAGTAAGCCCACTGAACACACAAACTGTTTATAGGATCAATGTTTGATTAAGACAGTTGGTGTGAGACACTCAGTAAGACAAATACAGACTTTGGCTTTCAAACCAATAGATGTTACAGAATCTAGGTCTGTATGAGATTCAAGTTTATATCTATGTGTGTGTGTGTGTGTGTGTGTGTGTGTGTGTGTGTGTGTGTGTGTGTGTGTGTGTGTGTGTGTGTGTGTGTGTGTGTGTATATATATATATATATATATATATATATATATATATATATATATATATATATATATATATATATATATATATATATATATATATATATATATATATATTTTAGCAAGGAGGCAGTAAGGATAGCTATGAAGAAGCTGAAGAATGGAAAGGCTGTTGGTCCAGATGACATACCTGTGGAAGAATGGAGGTGTTTAGGAGAGATGGCAGTGAAGTTTTTACCCAGATTGTTTAATGAAATCTTGAAACATGAGAGGATGCCTAAGGAGTGGAGAAGAAGTGTTTTGGTGCCGATTTTTAATAATAATGGTGATGTGCAGAGCTATAGTAACTACAGAGGGATACAATTACAATTGATCAGTCACAGCAAGAAGTTATGGGAAAGAGTAGTTGAAGCTAGGTTAAGAAAGGAGGTGATGATTAATGAGCAGCAGTATGGTTTCATGCCAGGAAAGAGCACTACAGATGTGATGATTGCTCTGAAGGTGTTGCTGGAGAGGTATAGAGAAGGTCAGTAGGAGTTGCATTGTGTCTTCGTGGACTTAGAGAAGTATATGACAGGCTGACTAGAGAGGAGTTGTGGTATTGTATGAGGAAGTCGGGAGTGGCAGAGAAGCATGTAAGAGTGGTACAGGATATGTATGAGGGTAGTGTGACAGTGGTGAGGTCTGCAGTAGGAGTGACAGATGCTTTCATGGTGGAGGTGAGATTACATCAAGGATCAGCTTTGAGCCCTTTGCTATTTGCAATGGGGATGGACAGGTTGACATGATGTTTGTGGATGATATTGTGGTCTGTAGTGAGAGTAGAGAATAGGTTGAGAAGACTGTGGAGAGGTGGAGATATGCTCTAAAGAGGAGAGGAATGAAGGTCAGCAGGACTAAGAATATATGTGTGTGTGAATGAGAGGGAGGATAGAGGATACAGGGAGCAGAGTTGGCAAAGGTGGTTGAGTTTAAATACTGGGGATTAACAGTTCAGAGCAATGGCGAGTGTGGAAGAGAAGTGAAGAAGAGTGTATAGGCAGGGTGGAGTAGGGAGAGAAGAGTGTCAGGAGTGATTTGTGACAGATGGATACCAGTAACAGTGAAAGGGAAGGTCTACAAGAGAGTAGTGAGACCAGCTATGTCATATGGTTTAGAGACAGTGGCACTGATGGAAAGACAGAAAGACGGAAAGGGGTTGGCAGGGTGGCTTAATGGCTAAGGTGTTTGCCTTACAAACACAAGGTGCAGGGTTTGAGTCTCACAGGGGATATCTGGCTAGGCTTAAAATGGCTCGCAAGGGCAGTTAGCTTAGTACTAAACTATGAAGCTATGAACTGGAGTCAGAGCTGGAGGTGGCAGAGTTAAAGATGTTAAGATTTGCATTCCATGTGACTAGGATGGACAGGATTAAGAATCAATATATTAGAGGGTCAGCTCAGGATGAACAATTTGGAGACAAAGCCAGAAAGGCAAGATTGCATTGTTTTGGGCATGTGCTGAGGAGGGATGCTGGGTATATTGGGAGAAGGATGTTAAGGATAGAGCTGCCAGGTAAGAGGAAAAGAGGATGGCCAAAGATAAGGTTTATGGATGTGGTGAAAGAGGACATGCAGGTGGTTGGTGTGACAGAACAAGATGCAGAGGACAGGAAGAAATGGAAACAGATGATCTGCTGTGGCAAACCCTAATGGGAACAGCCAAAAGAAGAAGATATATAGATATATAGATACTTAGATATTTAGATATATAGATATAAACATATGTGTGGGTGTGTGTGTATGTTTGACTATAATTTAGAAAGAAGTGCATCATGACACCAGTTACATGCACCTCTTTATGTGTGGTGTGTGTGTGTGTGTGTGTGTGTGTGTGTGTGTGTGTGTGTGTATGTGATGTGATGTGTGTGTGTGTGTGTGTGTGTGTGTGTGTGTGTGTGTGTGTGTGTGTGTGTGTGTGTGTGTGTGTGTGTGTGTGTTAACATCTACATAAAAAAATATATATATATATATATATATATATATATATATATATATATATATATATATATATATATATATGGATTCCTATGAGTTCATCGAAATGCCAAAACATCGACGCTCACTTCTTCGACACGAAAACATCGACTCTTCATATCATCGACATTTCACGTAAGCGATCCTCCCCCTCTCAGGACCCATGGTAGCACTTGTTTGTCTGCTACAGCGCATATGGTTCAAGTCACTACCTACAATTTCCCTTGACAGCGTTGTAATTTACGTCGCAATACACACACAAGTGCTACCATGGGTCCTGAGAGGGGGAGGATCGCTTACGTGAAATGTCGATGATATGAAGAGTCGATGTTTTCATGTCGAAGAAGTGAGCGTCGATGTTTTGGCATTTCGATGAACTCATAGGAACCCATATATATATATATATATACATATATATATATATATATATATATATATATATATATATATATATATATATGTGTGTGTGTGTGTGTGTGTGTATACACACACACACACACACACACACACACACACACACACACACACACACACACACACACACACACACACACACACACACACACACACACACACACGTTTGCAGTTCATTTGGTCAGTCATTTGTAATGTCAAGCTCTTCCCCACTGATTATGCTGGTTACCACCATTAATCGTTTCAGTACCTGTTTCTACTTCTTCGGTTGCACTGATTAACTGTTATAGTTCTGTCTTTAGGGCAATCTCTTTAAAGGTGATTTCTGATGTCTGTGCTCCCTTTCCCATATTTCTCTTTATAGTCTTGATAGCCTTTCCTCCATCCCCTTACCTCAGGTTAATCTCCAGTCTGTCTGCATAATTCTTCCTCTTATGGTTGATTTTATACCATCTCACCTGGAGTCTCCTAGATCTTTTTTCTCCATCTGTCCCTTTCTCTCATTGTTTACTATCACTTTTCTTACTATTCTTTCTAACTTTTCTATTTTCTCCTTTTCTGTACATTTATAACTGATCCATCTCCATCCTTCCCCTTTTTGTTTTGCCTCCATTACCCTCGAGATAAACCTTTCTTCTGTTCCTACCACCTTCATCCTCTGTAATAAGTTCGTAACACTCTGCCAGGCCCGCTGTTCTATATTAGGTCATTCTTGGTGAATAAGGATTCTCTTTTGATGGCATATTTTCTTCACAGTAGATCCATTACCCATGATTCCTTTCAAGTCTTATCGTACTGTTTGCCTCTGCTTAAGTCTAGTGTGACATTGAAGAGTCTAGTAATCACCATACCCCCCTTCCCTTTCCCTTTTCTCTCCCATTAATTGAAAATGTTGCTGAGGGATTGTTTTCTATCACTTTCTGGAAACTTTATGTTACCTAAAGTCCAGCTGGTTTCTCATATTCTGCCTCTGTGTATTACCATCTACCATCACCACTAATTCCTAGCACTGTCATTAAAACCCGCCCTCCTTTTCTAATCAGTATATACATGCCTTGTGGTCCTATACATCTTTGGGATATTCTCTGGGCAATAATTACTCACTTTCTGTAAGTTTTATACTTCTTTCTTTCTTGGGTTACTATTATTTCAGCCCCTATCCTTCCTAATGATGAATGCACCCACGCCCTTCTTATTTGCTTTGATCATCTCCCTATGTTCCACATTGCATCCTTATGGTGTTCTCATCCTTTCTTTTCCATTTTCCCACCTCCTTCCCTCACTGTCTGAGAGGCTCCTTGGTTTTCCCGGTCTACCTACATTTCCGGCATATAAATCCGTTGGTCTAGTAACTGGCCTATCTGCACTTCTGGACTATGTGTCCTTTGGTCTTTTCTTATAATTAATTTCCTCCTGTCCCCATCCCAGCTATGCTTTGCCAGTCTCCATCTTCCCTTCAGTATCCTTATCGCCTCTGGTTTTCTTCTCTCTTGTTCCTTCTTCTCCTGTTGCCTTCGACTTTCTTTTTGCAAGCCAGAGCCTGTGATTAAATTTATATTTTGTACTCTAACAACATCATATAAGTGCACATTTCTTTACCAGATGTTTAAATTACCCCCTCAGTTCCCTCCTCCTTGTTCATATTTCACTACCTTGGGGGGGGGGGGTGTTCTTTTTTGCATTACAACCTTGGCTTTGACCACGTTGACATTCTTAGCCTTCTTCTCTTAGATTTCCTCCATTTTAACTGCCTTCACTAGGGGATGGGTCTAAAAATGCTTCCATTTGTGAAAGCTGTCCCATTTTGCCTTCTGTGTTAAACTAGATGCTTAACATCTGTTACTTCTGAATAAATGTATGTGCTTTTACTACCTTATGTCACTGCATCTGCCCAACCACTTCTGCCATTTCTCCCCTTCTCCTGCTCAAACCTTCCATTTCTCTTGCTTCCCCTATTCTGTATGTTATCTTAGCTTCCACCTTTATTTCCATCATGTCTTTGCAGGGCGTCTGCTGTCCGGTCCAGCTTCAGTGAATCTTTTGCATCTTTGGACCTTTCAGCTGTCCACTTTTTTTCTCCCTGTCTTTTTTAATTTCTCTGCATGTTTTTCATTTTGTGTGTGTGTATATATATATGTGTGTGTGTGTGTGTATATATGTGTGTGTGTGTGTGTGTGTGTGTGTGTGTGTGTGTGTGTGTGTGTGTGTGTGTGTGTGTGTGTCTGTGTGTCTGTGTGTGTGTGTGTGTGTGTGTGTGTGTGTGTGTGTGTGTGTGTGTGTGTGTGTGTGCGCGTGTGTGTGTGTGTGAGACTGCGTGTGTGTCTGTGTGTGTGTCTGTATGTGTGTGTGTGTGTGTGTGTGTGTGTGTGTGTGTGTGTGTGTGTGTGTGTGTGTGTGTGTGTGTGTGTGTATTTTCTGGTGTGTTTCTCAGTAGAGTCGTGCTGTTCTGGGTTCTTTTTAGTCTGTCTGTTAGATTGTATCTCATCCCTGTCACACAAGATCATAGGATCATAGGATGTTACTAGGTTGTTGACCCAGGGGTAATTTTAATGTTAGAAAAATATATATCTAAACATATATGAAGTGCTAGTTTAGAAGCAAATAGTATATAATGCATTTTATTCTATTTTACAATATGGCAGTAGAAATGATCTTGCATGTAATTGCCTGAAGCTTAGCTGCAGTGTGATTGAACTCTGACCCTGGCAGTAACCGGTTCAGCGGGCTTATGTCTTTCAGCATTAATTATCTGCTGGGTTAGAGAAAAATAAATGTATGTACATGTATATCTTTCTTCCACTGAGGAGGATGGCCTTGTGAGCTCTATCGAAGATAGAGTACAGCTGCTTACCAGAGAGACAAAAGAACGTATTAAGAAATGAACTGACTATTGTATTCGAACAGGCCTGGAACCTTGAAAGAGCAACATTTACAGAAAGACATTGTAATTGACCAGGTGCCTTGCAAGGCTGTGTTATTCTCATGGGAAAACTTTTAAAAAGCATTACCTCAGCACCTTCTTATGAATAGAATATTGTGGACTATAGTGATGTAAATGCCCTGTGACTGACCACGTCAGTAAGGTGGGCAAAAGCTGATTGTAAATACTATATAAACAAAGTTACTTCCTGTATAGAGTCAGTCAAAACTCTATACTTGTACTGTATAGTTTTTTGCCTCCTGGTGTACACTAGTAAAACGTTTTGAACTTGAGCTTCCTGTGTTATTGACTGTCATTTTGAAAAGCCTAATGATTTTTTACAGTCTGATTTTAACAATTTATTTGACATTTTGGTCCTTCGGACCGGAATTCCCTTGGTAAGCTACAGGTCTGAGTGTATGGGTGGTAATAAATCTGCGCAGGAGAAGTTGCCAAAATGGTTCTTCTTGAGTGAAAAGACCTCCGACTGAATTGTTGTGTGTAAAGAGGCTGTCCACTTTCTGATCTGTGGCTGAAAAGCGGAAAACTGGATCCCAAGAAGAAAACGTGCAGTCATAAACGGGAGGCTCAGGTAAGGAGAGTTTCCCTATTTGTCTTTGTTTTAGATCAGGGACCAGGTTACAGTGTATTGTTGTTAAGATTTGTGATAGCAGGTCGAGAACTAATTGAAGTACTGTATATTTGGTCATAGATCAGGGGAAAACAGAGCAGAGTAAACAGTCATT
Source organism: Protopterus annectens (assembly GCF_019279795.1). Classification (NCBI taxonomy): domain Eukaryota; kingdom Metazoa; phylum Chordata; order Ceratodontiformes; family Protopteridae; genus Protopterus; species Protopterus annectens. The sequence goes on from NC_056729.1 coordinate 1,780,239,871, forward strand.
CTAGACACTACTGTGGATACAGGGAAGAAGATACCACATGGTACGAGAGAAGGGTTACGTAACAGTCTTTTTTAAGACATGGGAAATCAGTGCACTAAGAGATCGCGAGATCCGCCCTTGACGGATGATGCGGAGTATATGCAATTGCAGAGAGCAGATAATGTGAGATATTTTGCAAAATGGGTTAATAAATATGAATTTGATGGTAAATTAGACAAAATTTCGTTAGTGAAACTTTTGAAACAGTTAAAATCTGACGTAGAAGGTCAGGCGAAAAAACAGCGACAGTTGGGTATTCCTCAAGCACATAGGTGGATTGAGGAAGTGAACCGAAGGGAACAGAAGACTAAAAATGTGAAAGCATTATTCTTAGACAAAGAAGATAATAATACAGTAGTAGCGACGGCCCCTCCACCCCCTCCGATACCTTATCCAGGATATGAAGCGGGAGGGCAGGCTGGTCCCCCCCCACGTTATCCTGTGACAACAGGGATATTAAAACAACCATTTGTAAGAGAACCTATTGAAACTAGATCCCGAACACGTAAAACACTTAGGGACACTCAACTAAGAAGAGATTCACTAGAAGAGAGTGAGGAAATCTGTCCATTAATTGAAGTACCGAACCCTCAGGCAGGACAGGAAGGCCAGGACCCAACTCTCTTAGTGTATAGACCGTGGACGCCGGAAGATATCCGGAAAGCTACAGAGGGAATTCCCCATCCAAAAATTAATCATGAAAAGTTTATACAAGATTTACAAGGTATGCAATTGAGTTACCACTTAAATGGGGAAGAAGTAGAGAAGGTGATTAGACAAATTATAGGTCCAGACTGGCACATGGTTTGTGGCGTCTGGAGTGCTCGTGACGCGCAACTTAAACCACTCCTACATAGTGACGCAGAATTAGACACTAGGTTGAAGGGTCTTACGGACCGAATTACTGAAAAATGGAAACCTAGAGCAGATTGGACCTGTATTAATCAGTGCATACAACAAGATAATGAAACTGTAGATGGATACTATGGTAGATTATTAGAATGTTTCAATAACCATAGTGGTATGCCTATTCCTGAAAGTCAGAAAAATGATAGTTCATATGAACAACAATTGAAAAATGCATTTTTGAAAGGTTGCATTGCCCCTATCAGTAGCTTTATTACAAAGCATATGATAGATCATCGAACGAGTAGGCTACATGCCTTACTGGAGTATGCTAGGCATGCCGAAAGACATTTTAACAGTAAGAAGAAAAAGAAGACGCAGGTCTTCACAGCTGAAGATGGAGCAGAAGTCTTTGCAGTACAGTCGGGTAAAAAGGGTAAGAGAAACACTCAGGGCAATAAACGCTCTGACAGAGACTCAGAGGTTTTTGAGGAAAGAAAGAGAAAAGGTGAGTGCTTTAAGTGCGGGAAGAGGGGACATTTAGCAAGGGATTACAGGTTGAATAAAAAAACGTCTACGGAAGGGAAGGATAGAAGTGATGAGGATTGACTATATGACAGTCACAACGTTCAACAGTCATCAGGAGAGACTAATGGGCAGGGAGAAAATGTAAACGCAGTAGAAGGAATAAAGGAAGTGCAAACAGATGTAGAAAATGAGGAAAGCGAAGTTTTAGATTTAGCCTTGTTGAGCTTGGAGCTCTATTTGGCGGACACAAAACCGGAAGTTACACTTCTGGTGGAGGGGAGGGAAGTGAGATTTTTGTGTGATTCAGGAGCATCACGAACTTTGATACACCCTTCAAAGTTACCGGAACACTCTGAATCACCTGACTACATATTCGTGAAAGCAGCAAACGGGCAGCTATACAGGGAACCACTTTCCCATGATATAGCAATAACTGACCCTGTTTCAGGTATGACCCAGAGAAGTAAAATAGTACTTTCTGCAAAATGTCCAGTAAATTTACTAGGGCGAGACCTTATGCAGCTCTTTGGCATAGCAGTAGTTCCTACCATGAAGGGTATGGAGGCACAAAGGCAAATGGATACTTTTGTGGTGCGATCGGAGGGTGAAACCTATTATTGGTACAGCCAGGACCTAGTCACGACTGGTCCAGGGGCAGTAACCGAGGAACTGATGAACGTAGCCATCAGTAAGGTACCCTCCCTTCACATTGATCAGCAGCATTTGTTACATTGTACTCTGTACTATTGTAGCACACCAGGGCCTGATAAGGAATATGAGCAAAAATTGTTCAGAAATCCTGCCAATAGACTAGTGTTACGAACCTTGTACTGGGATACTGAGGGTAATAGTGTGGTGAGTTGTTCATTACCTCAGGAATTCATGGGATTATATAAGTCCAACAGGCTACCGCATGTCAGTTTAACCAAACATAAGAATGTCAGATGGGTGGACCTGGGTGAAAGAGTGACAAGATGTGAAAGGCAAACTGACTTAGAATTGTCAGAACAGGGAATACAGAAGCAAAAATTAAATTGGCTAACGCAAGCACGTCCAGCTGTACATTTACAGCAGTGTGAGGGCAGCTGATTGGTGTTCTTGTTAGAAGAAGAAGAAAAAGCCTTGTGTGATATACCAAGCACTCTTTGGTCAACAGGGAAATCAGATGTAGGGCTTATTTGGACAGCAGGTCCAGTAACCATTACACCGAAGTCAGCATTTAGACCGCAAAAGAAACAATACCCTTTGAGGAAGGATGCAGAGCAGGGAATCAAGCCGATAATAGCGGCATTACTCAAGGAAGGGATACTGGTAGAATCTTTAGATTCACCATGTAATACCCCTCTATTTCCTGTTAGAAAAGCAAACGGGGAATGACGGATGGTACAGGATTTACAAGCTGTAAATGATGCAATAATACCTAGGGTACCTACGGTGCCAGACCCACACACTTTATTGAATTATTTAAAGCCACAACAGAAGTATTTTACTGTGGTAGATATAAGCAATGCTTTCTTTTCAATACCTATACATCCAGATAGTCAGTATTGGTTTGCTTTTACATTTCAGGGTAACAGATACACCTATACTCGGCTACCGCAGGGATACTGTGAAAGTCCAACAATATTTGCACAGGAGATGGCTAGCAACCTGGCGGGGTTTACTCCACCCGGGGGCAGTCAAGTTCTACTTTATGTGGATGACATCCTGCTTGCGACCCCTACCCAGCAGCAATGTAGGGAAGATACAATAGCATTATTGAAATTTTTAGCAGAACAGGGACATAAAGTAAACAAGCATAAATTGCAACTTTGGAGAACACAGGTCAAGTACCTGGGATATGTGGTATCCAAGGAGGGTAGAACATTAGATGAAGATAGGAAGGCAGCAATTTTACAAGCACCCAAGCCAACTACCAAGAAGGAAATGATGTCCTTCCTGGGGACGACTAACTTTTGTCGAAGTTGGATACCAAACTATGCTTTGGAATCGGCTCCATTGGCTGATTTCATATTTAAAACACCTATGGCAGCACAAGATATACTACATTGGACTCCAGTAGCAGAAACAGCTTTCTGCAGGCTAAAATGATTGATAGCTTCATCATTAGTTTTAGGACTCCCGAATTATCATAAGAGATTTTTTCAGACGGTAGATTGTAAGCAGGGATATATGACGTCAGTCTTGACGCAACAGCATGGAAGTAAGCAACGCCCCATAGCTTACTACTCATCGCAGTTGGACCCAGTGGCACGGTCATTGCCACATTGTGGACAGGCAGTTGTTGCAGCTGCTATGGCAGTACAGGCTTCGGCCTCAATGGTATTATTCCACCCTCTCACTTTGAGAGTGCCTCATGCGATAATTTTGCTGCAAGAGAAAATTGCATTCTTGTCCCCTGCTAGACATCTTTCTTGTATGACCATACTGCTGAGTCAACCTCATATGGTGATTGAACGTTGTACAACATTAAATCCATCAACGTTACTTCCGACTCCTGTGGATGGCACACCACACAGTTGCCTACAGGAAATGGAGCAAATAACTTTACCCAGACAGGATCGTACTGATATACCCTTAGATGATGCAGAGGTGACATTTTATGTGGATGGATCATGTAGAAAAGGTCCTACAGGAAAGAATCTAGTAGGTTATGCAGTAGTTACTGATGTTGAGATTGTAGAAGCCCAACCCCTGCAGCATAACTTGTCTGCTCAAGCAGCAGAATTGATAGCTTTAACACGTGCTTGCACTCTAGCGAAAGACAGATGTGTGAACATATATACTGATAGTCAGTATGCTTTCTCTACAGTGCATGTTTTTGCGCAGCAGTGGAAGAATAGGGGAATGATAACATCCACTGGTAAACTGATTAATCATGTGCAATTAATCTTGAATTTATTAGATTCCATTCAGTTACCTACTAAAGTAGCTATTTGTAAATGTGCAGCTCATACAAAGCAACAGGATAAGATTCTGAAAGGTAATGCACGAGCTGATGCAGCTGCAAAACAAGCAGCCTCAGACTCAGAAACTTTCTTTTTGAATGAGGAATTACAACCCTCTGAGATTTTAGATTTAGAAATGTTAAAAACAATGCAAACATTAACTACGAAAGCAGAAAAACAGAAGTGGGTAAGACGAGGAGCAATCCTTGAAGACGGACTGTACATCTCCAAAGAGAAAAAGCCAATATTACCGTCTAATTTATTTAGATATGCGGCTTTGTTGAGCCATGGGCAGAGCCATGTCTCAACAGGGGGGATGGTACAGTTAGTTAACAGAATATTCCAAACATACGGATTTACGAACTACACAGAAAAATTTTGTGCAGCGTGTCATATTTGCATTAAACATCATGCACAGGGAGCATTCAAACTGAAGCGAGGGAGTTTCCCTACACCACCATATCCGTTCCATACTATTTGTATGGATTTTATAGAGCTGAATAAATGTGAAGGAAAGAAATACTGTTTAGTGATCATAGATATGTTTTCAAAATGGGTAGAAGCTTTTCCAACCAGGAATCCGGATGCAGCAACAGTGGCAAAGGCCCTAGTAAAGGAAATAATTCCTAGATTTGGCATACCGGAAAGAATCTATAGTGACAATGGAACACATTTTGTCAACCAGACAATCCAGCAACTTAGGAGATTCTTTGGGATTTCCTTGAAGAATCATTGTGCTTACCACCCACAGTCAGCAGGACTGGTGGAGAGGTACAATGGGATTTTGAAAAATAAGTTAAGGAAGTTGATGAGTGAGACTCAGAAGAATTGGATTTGCTGTTTACCTTTAGCATTGCTGAGCATGAGAACAGTTCCAAATGTAAAGGGTTTGACCCCCTTTGAAGTAGTATTTGGAAGGGCATATTATGTGCCACAGTGGAAAGCTCTCATGCCTGCAGAGCTGGAGGTCGATGGCTCATTAGCCAGTTATATGAAAAGATTGTTAACCAATAAGACTGTTTTGCAGTTAAACTCTTTTTCAGATAAAGAACAAATGAAGCCGGACGCAGTGCTAACTCCAGGATCCTGGGTGTGGTTGAAAGTTATCAAGAAAAAGAACTGGACGAGTCCAAAGTGGGAAGGTCCGTACCAGGTACTGTTGGCAACGCCTACTGCAGTGAAGGTTGCGGAGAGGTTGTCCTGGGTTCACCTGACACATTGCAAACCGGTAAAGAATTTTCAGCTTGATAAACATTTTGTAGCTGATATACCACAGAGACAGAATGACCAGGGGCAGAGTGTATAAAAATACAAAGCAACCCCAAAGACATCGGTTTACTGTCCTACTAATCATACACCTATTAACCATGTTCGTGGTGACTTTTCTTTTGCTGGGATTTTTCCTGCATATAACTACACAGATAAAAATAATGAAACGTGCTGAACTGGCCACAGATTAGCATCCAAACTTTAACACATACCTAGCCATGAAGCGTGTGTATGTAGAGACTATGAACATTTCAAATTGCTGGGTTTGTACAGCCATACCTACAGCATATGGAGGACTTTTGATGTCTGCTGTCCCCTTGGGGATAAATGAGACTTGGGAAAATCTACTTTTTGATACAGGCTCTGTGAGATCACAGGACAAAGTGGCACTGTACTTACCTGTTACACAAAAAGGAATTGTTTGTTTTTATAAAAATGATACACTCCAAGTTGGTTGGAGTAATTGTAACATAACTGTGTCTTACAAATGTTATATAAAAGCCAAAGATCAGAGTACTAGTTGTAGCACGAATTATGATTCGTATTTAAGCTTAATGAGAACAACGTTGAAAGATGTGCAGAAAAATCCTGAATTGCATAAACAGTTGTCTGTTATAGACAGGAAAATGTTTCATTCAGAGTTAACCCGCATCAGTACTAAAGTAGAAAATTGTTATTTTGTTTGGGGGAAAAAAGCATATAAATGGTTACCTTAGAATTGGTCCGGCAGTTGTTTTTTGGGTTATCTGGTTCCAGCCATAAGACATACTGCAGAATTGCCTCTGGGTAAGATACGAAATGTAAGAGATATAGCTCAAAGAACTGGGAACTCAGTCGAGAAACCTACTAATCCAGTGGGTAAAATCGAAGCTGGTTGGAAAGATCATTCATCCGTAAGAGATAAAGAAAAATTGACTCATATGGACTTGAGTGACAGTGTTATATCCTGGGCTGGAATATTCCCAGCCTATGGAGCAGTCAAATCAATCTGGGAACTGAGGAAGTTGTCAAAACTTCTCGAAGTAATGAGCAATGCGACTTTTTCCGCTCTCGAACTTGTGACTGATGAACTGAATGCAATGAGAACTGTTGTGCTACAAAATCGAATGGCTCTTGACTTCACCCTAGCGGCGAGAGGTGCGCACTTATCAAAGAAGAATGCTGTGCGTACATACCAGATAATAAGCACGAGATCAACGACCACCTTGAGGTAATACAGCAGGTATCAGCCATGGCGGAACCAGGCCCAAACCCACTGACGAACTTTTTCCAGAATCTATTTGGTGGATGGGGTTCAATCCTAATGAATATCTTGATTGCCATTTGTGTTGTTTTGCTCATATTGGGAGCATGTGTCTGTTGCGGGATACCTTGTATGAAAAGATTAGTTAGGGACTTTGTTGACATATCTGTAACCGAGACTATGTATCAAGACCTGGAGTTGAATCTGTTAATACCAAATGAAATTCTTTCTGAAATATAAAACAAATGACTTGCCTAGTTGAAAGTTCTAGAGAGGAAGAGGCTAGGGAATGAAATAATGTTGTTTATGTTTCTGAATAGAATAAAAAGCATTAAAAGGAGGGAGAATGTTAGAAAAATATATATCTAAACATATATGAAGTGCTAGTTTAGAAGCAAATAGTATATAATGCATTTTATTCTATTTTACAATATGGCAGTAGAAATGATCTTGCATGTAATTGCCTGAAGCTTAGCTGCAGTGTGATTGAACTCTGACCCTGGCAGTAACCGGTTCAGCAGGCTTATGTCTTTCAGCATTAATTATCTGCTGGGTTAGAGAAAAATAAATGTATGTACATGTATATCTTTCTTCCTTCCACTGAGGAGGATGGCCTTGTGAGCTCTATCGAAGATAGAGTACAGCTGCTTACCAGAGAGACAAAGGAACGTATTAAGAAATGAACTGACTATTGTATTTGAACAGGCCTGGAACCTTGAAAGAGCAACATTTACAGAAAGACATTTTAATTGACCAGGTGCCTTGCAAGGCTGTGTTATTCTCATGGGAAAACTTTTAAAAAGCATTACCTCAGCACCTTCTTATGAATAGAATATTGTGGACTATAGTGATGTAAATGCCCTGTGACTGACCACGTCAGTAAGGTGGGCAAAAGCTGATTGTAAATACTATATAAACAAAGTTACTTCCTGTATAGAGTCAGTCAAAACTCTATACTTGTACTGTATAGTTTTTTGCCTCCTGGTGTACACTAGTAAAACGTTTTGAACTTGAGCTTCCTGTGTTATTGACTGTCATTTTGAAAAGCCTAATGATTTTTTACAGTCTGATTTTAACAATTTATTTGACATTTAAGCCTAGCCTTTTCATCCCAATGTAACAGCATATATAGTCTAGTCAATACCCAGGACTGTATTTAGTAATGACTGTCCAGGAGGGCTGTGGGTGCTATCCCTGGTAAGAATTTATGGTGCCCTATCCACTCATCCAGGTTCCTTTTGAACAGTGTCATAGAGGTGCTCTGCTTCACGTGAATTAGCAGCCTATTCCAAAGACACAGCAGTCACTGGGAGACAAATCTGTCCCTTCCAGCACATCCTATTAAAGTCTCATGCCATATTTTGGACCCTGAAATGGGTAGCTCTAGTCCCATTTGATTTAAGAATATGTAGCAAATTCATTATGTTTGGGTCAGAGATTGCTCTGTAAGTCAGGCCTAAGTCTCCCCTAAGAAGTCTATACGATACTGAGTATAGTGACAGGGACATTAGTCGGTCTGTGTAAGGCACATGTTGGAGTCCCTTGATCTTCTTAGTTAGAAACCTCTGAGGTCTCTCTAATTGTTGCAGGTGCTTTGTACAGTATATGCCGAAAAGGGGCTTTATATTCAATTATGGGTCTTATTAATGATGAGTATAGAGGAGTTATAACCTCCTCTGCTGTAATGGCAATGCCTTTGCTAATCATGTGTGCCACATAGAAACTCTTCCTTACTACAGTAGACACATAGTGTCAAAGTTAAGGTTGCAGTCTACTTGTGATCCCAGATCTATTACCACTTCATAGGTACATAGGGTATTGTCAATCTTTTTTTTTTCCTCAAAAAATTTTTAAATTTCAATTAAAATAACATTTACATAATATTTTGAAATATCATTTTAAACAACTATATACAATATTTACAATAGCCTGACTTCCAGTTATATACACTGCATGTTATTAAATATAGCATTAACAGATCAGTTATCAGAGGTACAATATTGATTACTGCAGAGTGTCCAACAAACATATAACTTTCTTCCAAGGATTATTTACCAATGGCCTGGGATAGATTCGTAGTTCTTTGATTTTTATTTCCATCGATGCAGTTGTCTTCAGTAAAGTGTAGAATTCTACCAAGGTCGGGGGTATATTTGAATTCTACCTTCTGGTTACACATTTCCAAGATATAGCAAGTATTGTCCATAACAAATACATATTTGTCTTATTCAGGTAGGGACCTTCATTTACATTTAGTATAATCAATGCTTTAGTTAAGGTAAAGGATTCATTAAATAAAGCTTGTAAAAATTATTGATTCCATTCCAGTATGATTTAATTTTATTACATTCATAAAAAATATGAATCCAGTCTGCTTTATTTGACTTTTCACACCTCCAACAAAAACCATTTGTAGTAGTACTGATCAAACCATTTGTACTAGTACTGATCCAACCATTTGTAGTAGTACTGATCAAACCATTTGTAGTAGTACTGATCAAACCATCTGTAGTAGTACTGATCAAACCATTTGTAGTAGTACTGCTCAAACCATTTGCAGTAGTACTGATCAACCCATTTGTAATAGTACTGATCAAACCATTTGTAGTAGTACTGATCAATCCATTTGTAGTAGTACTGATCAAGCCATTTGTAGTAGTACTGATCAAACCATTTGTAGTAGTACTGATCCAACCATTTGTAGTAGTACTGATCAAACCATTTGTAGTAGTACTGATCCAACCATTTGTAGTAGTACTGATCCAACCATTTGTAGTAGTACTGACCAAACCATTTGTAGTAGTACTGATCCAACCATTTGTAGTAGTACTGATCAAACCATTTGTAGTAGTACTGATCAAACCATTTGTAGTAGTACTGATCAACCCATTTGTAGTAGTACTGATCAAACCATTTGTAGTAGTACTGATCCAACCATTTGTAGTAGTACTGATCCAACCATTTGTAGTCGTGCTGATCAAACCATTTGTAGTAGTACTGATCAAACCATTTGTAGTAGTACTGATCAAACCATTTGCAGTAGTACTGATCCAACCATTTGTAGTAGTACTGATCAAACCATTTGTAGTAGTACTGATCCAACCATTTGTAGTAGTACTGATCAAACCATTTGTAGTAGTGCTGATCCAACCATTTGTAGTAGTACTGATCCAACCATTTGTAGTAGTACTGATCAAACCATTTGTAGTAGTACTGATCCAACCATTTGTAGTAGTACTGATCCAACCATTTGTAGTAGTGCTGATCAAACCATTTGTAGTAGTACTGATCAAACCATTTGTAGTAGTACTGACCAAACCATTTGTAGTAGTACTGATCAAACCATTTGCAGTAGTACTGATCAAACCATTTGTAGTAGTACTGATCAACCCATTTGTAGTAGTACTGATCCAACCATTTGTAGTAGTACTGATCAAACCATTTGTAGTAGTACTGATCCAACCATTTGTAGTAGTACTGATCAAACCATTTGTAGTAGTACTGATCCAACCATTTGTAGTAGTACTGATCAAACCATTTGTAGTAGTACTGATCCAACCATTTGTAGTAGTACTGATCAAACCATTTGTAGTAGTACTGATCCAACCATTTGTAGTAGTACTGATCAAACCATTTGTAGTAGTACTGACCAAACCATTTGTAGTAGTACTGATCAAACCATTTGTAGTAGTGCTGATCAAACCATTTGTAGTAGTACTGATCCAACCATTTGTAGTAGTACTGATCCAACCATTTGTAGTAGTACTGATCAAACCATTTGTAGTAGTACTGATCAACCCATTTGTAGTAGTGCTGATCCAACCATTTGTAGTAGTACTGATCAAACCGTTTGTAGTAGTACTGATCAAACCATTTGTAGTAGTACTGATCCAACCATTTGTAGTAGTACTGATCTTTTTAATTCTATCTGGTGTTAAAAATGCTTTGTGTAAGTATTTCCAGTTAAATATTTTCCAGTACTGTGTGTTAGAGGTGTAATTAACTAATAGTAAGATGTTCATTTTAATTTCTTCTGTTAACTTCGATGATTCACCTTTTGTTAAGAACCGCCAGTATGATGGTTTGTGAATTGTTTTATATGTTATTAACTCTTTATATAGATTTGAAATGGAATTTTTCTTTTCACAATTATTATATATAAACTCATACAGAAAACGCATTAGATTTGGAATATCTTTAAATAAGGAATTATTAATTAATCTGCATAAATCTTGAGTGTATATTGGAATGCTTTGTAACGTTAACCAGTCTTGTGTTGGAATATTGTAAGCAGTTTTTATCATATGTATATCTAAAATATTTAAGTTCATAGGTTCATAGGTTCATACTAGGCTATCTGCCCTAGGGCATTTATAAGCCTAGCCAGAGTGTGTTTGGCTTTCGCCACCCATTTTAAATTAATTTTGCTATGTCCTTTTTTTTTAATTTTTATTTAATTTATTTACACATTGAAACCAGAATAAGAATCCATTTTTTTCCCAGGAGGTTATTGTTTCCCTATATATTTTGTGAGGGACGTTCTTAGCGATGGTAAATTTGGTTAAAAGGTCAAACCAAAGTTTCAGATCTATGTTTGCATTGATAAGTTTCCTAAAGGAATTGATGTAATGATTAATCAGTGTTGTTTTAGAAGGTTTTGTTATATTATACTGTACACTTATGCATAGTATGTACCAGGGTTTGTTTGATTTGTCTACTATTAAAATTATTTTTAACAGATTAAATTCATGTGTTAATATAGCCATTGTTAATTCTTTCCAGTTGGCAAAATAATTTGGGTTTATCCAGTCTATTGTAGTTTTAAGCACAGATACTTTTATATATGTTTATATTTCTGGGAAGTTCAATCCTCCTTGTTTCCATCGTCTAATGTGATGAGTTAGAGCTACTCTATTCTTTTTGGGATACCATAAAAATTTTATTAAACATGAGTTTATTTCTTTAAGAATGCATCTTTAAGGAATTAACTGTATTGCTAATGCTACATATAGCATTTTTGGCAATAAGACCATTTTTATTAATTGCAATCTGTCTTCAAAAGTTAATATAATTTTATTCCACTTTTCTATAAATATTTTTATTGTTTCAATAATGTTTTTATAATTTATTAATATTGTTTCGTTTATATTTTTGCATAACACTATTCCTAAATAATTTAGCGTAAGTTCTTGTTTTCCTATGATGGATTTATCTGCAACTTGTAGTTCCTTTTTCTTATTTAAAAATAGAAATTTTAATTTTGATCTATTAAAATGTAGACCTGAAATCTTATAACATTTCTCCAGTACTTCTTCTAGCTCTCCTAATGACTCACTGGAGTTTGATAGGGTTAATAAAATATCATCAGCAAAAAGCATTATTTTAGATATGTACTGGTCATAGACGTCTACTCCTTTTATTCTTGGATTATTGCGTATTATTTCTGCAAGTATTTCTATAGCCAAAGCAAATAAAATAGGATAAAGGGGGCATCCTTGTTTAGTACCTTTCGTTATATGGATAGATTCTGAGGTGAAAGGACCTAATTTAATGTAAGCTAAGTTATTAATATATATGTTTTTTATTAATAAGATGAAGGTGGGAGGAAATTCAAATAATGCTAAAGTTTTAAATAGACAGTTCCAATTGAGGGAATCAAAGGCTTTTTCTGTGTCTAATCCAATTACAAGTGTTTCTCTATCTTCTTTATTCACATAATCTATAAGAATAAGTATCCTTTTAATATTATCATGTGTGTGCCTGTTATATAAAAATCCAGTTTGATCATTATTAATTGTCTTTGAAAGTGAGATTTTCATTCAGTTAGCTAGGATTGACATGAATATTTTGTAATCATCATTCAGTAATGATATAGGTCTGTATGAGGTGCAAAGCCTGATGGTTTATTATCTTTTAGAATTGGTGTTATGAGAGAATATTTCCATGAGGGTGGTATTTTTGCTTCTGACTGGACTTCTAGCAAAGTTTTATGAAAAAGGGAGATTACTGTTGAAGGGAAGAGTGTGTAAATTTCCATAATTATACCATCTATCCCTGGAGCTTTGTTAGATTTACTTTATTTTATCTTGTCAACAACGTCTTTGTAGGATATAGGTTTTTGTAGGTCTAGTTTTAAGTTTTCTGGAATTTTTTTTTATATTGATAAGGTTTGTAGCTAAGTTTATTTGGTTGGTATCTAAATCTTCTTTTTTTGAAGTGTTCTGTATAATGGAACCGAAATGCTTCAAGGATGTCTCCTATATCTGATACTTTTTCCCCTTTGTTTTCATGATATATACTACTAATGTTATTTGCTTTAGACTGTATTTTAATTCTTGTAGATATGTTATGTAGATATCCAGGGGAGGTTAATGAGTTTACTTTTAATTTTTCCAAGGCTAGACAGGTTTTGTGTGTTAGAATTTCATTCTATTTTTTATTTGATTCCTCTATTTCTTTTTTGACTTCTGGATAATTCTGATTTTTTTAGATTTTGCTGTCAAGAGTCTGGTTTGTAAGTCTAATGATTCAGATTCCCAGTCTCTAACTTTGTTTTTGTACCAGCTAAGGGTCTTACCAAATAAATACGCTTTTAATGAGTCCCAAACCATGACTCTACTGATTTCTGTTGTATTATTAATTTCAAGAAATAATTGTAGTTCTGACAACATCCAGGGTCTGAATTCTTTAATTTTCATGACATATGATGGAATTCTAGTTGAGAGGATTAAAGGTTTAAACTTTATTTGGAGCTTCATTATCAGAGAGTCATGATCTGAGAAGGGGCATGGAACTATTGAGAAGTTGAATATTTTTGTTTGTAAATCTTGAACTATGAATAATTTGTCTATTCTGGTTTGTGTTCCAAATCTATGGTCTTTATGGGAAAATAATAAGGATTTATCATCTTTTACTTTAAAAGTGTCTATTAAATAAAATGAATCAATGCATCTTTTTCAAGGATTTTGAAATAGTTGCTATGCAAAAAGACTTCTTGGTGGTTTCAGAAGCTTTTAAGGTAGAATTAAAGTCTCCTCCCAGTATAAGATTTCCTTTATAATTGTTGGAAATAAAATCTAGGTGTTTGTTAACCATTCCTGCTCCAATTCCTGGGAACCAATATAGATTTGCTAAGGTCCATATTCTGTTATTAAATTTAATTATAACAAACAGTAGTAGACCTTTTTTTGTCTTCATATTTATAAATAACTTTTGGAGTGATTATGTTTTTCATCCAGACAATTGATACTCCTTTTGTCTTTATTCTATAGGAGGATTGAGCTAAGACTCTATAGTCCTTAGGGTTCCAAATAAAGCTATCATTAGTCTTAAAATGCATTTCCTAGAGAAATACTACTTGTGCCTTGTTTAGATTTAAATATTTTAGTAAGTTTAATCTTTTATTTGCATAATTTAAGCCATTAGTATTTCATGATAAGAATGTTAAATCCATTTCAAGTTATTGTTGGAAGAAACATTTTGCTTCTTTTTTTATTTTGATTATAGTAGTTATACCATATTCTCTGATAACACTGAATGTTATTTTTATGTGTGTAAGCTTGGGTGTGTAATTTAATGCTCTTTCTTCTTTGAATACAAGTACAGTAAAAATCTGGTCAGGCTTTAAAAAAGTACTTCTATAAAACATTAATTCTAAAGTATCAAATACAAGTAAATATGAATTTTCCATTAAACATGGAATGAAAGTCATTCCTAATCCAATAGATAAAGATAAATCTATTGGATTATCACTCATACCTTTAACCAACAATATCAACTGAGCTCCATATGTTAAATTATTATATGGAGAATTTTCTTAAAAGAGATATGAAATTCTATGTTATTGTATTATTATTATATTCTATTTTATATATCAGGATGGAATGTTAGTAGTGGAAACAATTATGTTGACTTAGAAAATATCCAATATTTAGTTACCCTTAAGAGATCCCAAACATGTCAGATATGTCATTTCGGATAAATTAAATGCAACAGAGGAGCATACACTAAATAAGCCAACAGCAAATAGATTATTACTAAAATAATTTGACTAAAAGGACTCGTAAGAGACAATGAGTGATTACCAATGAAATATGAATTTACTGTAGGTGTACTTTCTTCCTTTACTTTCCCACTCTTCAGCTCACCAACTTCAACTTACACTTATGAAAAGACATGGCTTATCAGAGGTATCCTGACTCAGAGTAGAGGCACCCTACATTCTAGTGTGCAGTGCTTTTACATATTTATAGATTTACAAAGCAGAGTCTAAGAATGAACTATGATCACCCTGACAATTCCCACCCTGCATAGGGCACCTCCTGCTTCCAGAATAGTCACATCAGGTCTAGAATGAATGTGTAGGTACCCATATGGTAATCAAGACTTACCTTAGGTAAGTATTAATCAAATAGTGTTTAGAGCATCTTAGAGAGTTCTTGGGGCAGTTAGAATACTCTTAAGCCTCTCCTCCCTTGATCAAAAACAGAAATTTCCCTTCACTTTCTTTCCCTTGTTTTAAATCAGTACTAATAAAAGAAATTCAGCAAAGATAGGTAATCAGAAATAACATTAAGTAGTCCGTCTTACACAGGACTCGCAATCCATTAAACAGGTCAGTGACTAAATCACTTTAGTAAACATTATAAACATAAATTAGAAATAATTTCCTAGCTCTTTAAATTTTCTGATAAAGCAAAAATTAACAATAAGCTATTTTAAATAAAAGTGTAAAGCATTTCAGTTTTTCCTTGCATGTATACATTTTTACTTATATTATAGTGTCAATAGCTGTCTTTGAAATCTGTACAATAATTCATTTCTTCAAATCATTTCTTTTTCAATTCAGGTTTTGTTTTGTCAAAACAGCAACAATATTTCAAGGGCACAATTAATAATTAGACTGATGCTTCGAATAAATAACTTGTCAGTTGCCAATTGAGTTAGTTTAGAATGTATGGTTAGTGCAAATATAACACGTTGCAAAAAATAATATGTATTTTTTTGTGCGCTCTAGAGATTGTCATATGCAAGTGACATATATAATGTAGCATATATAGAGCAGATAGCTTATGGATTCAGGTTGTTAAAGTAAGTTATGCTTATTAATCAGGCAGTTTCATTTAAGTTCACAAGTAATTTGGAGACATTTCAGTTGAGTTTCCAGGAATGTGTGGTCCAATGTGAGTCATTTATAAAGTATTTACAAGTTGTTCTATTAAGTTATCTAATTTACCCTTCCTTAGATTGTAATTCAATTTAATAGCTAAACAACATTACTTTTTTATTTGTTATCTGTGAGGCTAAATGCACTTCACAGATTCAGAAAGGCCATAGAAACTGCCGCAGTTGTTTTCTGTTGCCATGACAATACAAATATAGCGGTTCCTAATCAATGAGTATTAAAAAAAAACTGAAATAGTTCACGAGGCTGATAGAATGTAAAGAAAGCTTCACTTCTCACAAGCAACAGTACATTTTCCCTCCTTTTATATATTATGTTATTATTATAGGAAATAATTCAACTGACAGTATGTATATAAACAAAACATTTCAGAGTTAATCGCTAACATGCCCTGTATCCCATTAAGCATAACAGTGTCCACCACTAATCTAATAACTATTGTAATAACATCTAACTGAGTCCACTTTTCCTCATGTGTCACAATTCATTAAACAAAGCAGAGTCTAACATCTGTCTAATAATCATTATAAAGACAAATAATAGTACTGTCCTAGTTCTTCAAACTTTCTGATATCGCAAAATGTTGACAGTAAGCTATTTTAACTGAAAGACTAAAACATTTCAATACTTCCTTGTGAGTATACATTTTTACTTATACTGTAGTGTCAAGAATTGTCTTTGAAATCTATGCATTACTTCACTTCTTTTAAGTCATTCATTTTACAGATCAGATTATATTTTGTCAAAATGTCAGTAGCATTTCAAGGGCACATTTAATATTTAAACTGATATTTTAAATGAATAGCTACCAGTTGCCAAGTGAGTTTGTACAGAGTGTGATGTAACTGCAAAGATAACATGTTGCAAGAAGTGATATGTATCTTTTCATGTGCTCTCGAGACTGACAATTTCAAGTAACATAAAATGAAACTTTTACAGTGCAGACAGCTTGTAAAATCAGCATGTTAAAGTGAGTAATACTTTTTAATCAAGCAGCTACATTTCAGTGCACATGTAGTTTGGGAACATTTCAGTTGTGTTTCCAGGAATATGTAATCCTATGAGGATAAATCATAAAATATTTACAAATAGTCCTATTATGTATTTATTTTACCTTGCTTATGTTGTTTTTCATTTTAATAACTAAACATCATTACTTTTTCTTATTATTTGTTATCTGTGAGGCTAAATGTACTTCACAGGTTCACAGTGTCCTTAGAAACTGCAATAATTGTTTACTGTTGCTATGGCAACGCAAATAGAATGTGAAGAAAGCTTAATTTCTCTTAACCAACTGTAAATTTTTCCCTCCCCTTTTTTTTTTTTTTTAAATATTTGTTAATACTAAAAGGAAATAATTCAAAGGACATATGTACATGAATGGAAAATTTCAGAGTTAACCATAAACATGTCCCCAATCCCAATAAGCATAACAGTGACTATCATTAATCTAATAAATATTGGGTACTTACGTATTATTGCAACCAGATTTTTGCGATAATATCGCTTTCTTTCCCATGGGTAATTTAAACAGAAATGTATGCAGAATCACACAGGGAATGTTATCTTTAAAACAAAACACTTTGTTTAGGTAGGAATAACAGTGTAATATTTGAAAAATGAGTATTCCTTTGAAGGTATGCCGTTCCCAAAATCAAGTCACTCATACCACATTTCCAAGTCCTGTTTTATGTTAGGCACATTCCAAACAGTAAACCAGCGACTGAGCAATCCACAAATATGCTGCCATAAAACATCCACTAAACAGTCCAACAGTAAGCAGTATCCACAAGGATAACACCATCTGAATACAAAAAATAAACCATTATTGGCAACATCTCCAAAAAATTATTATCGGACTACCGTTTAACAGAACAGCCTCCATTGTACAAGTACTTTTATAAAGTGTGCACATACATATTCCCTTACTTATTCTCCTTAACTTTAGTTCTATTTAACAGTTTGTAAACAATAAATCCAACAATTTACCAAAAAAAAAAAAAAAAAAAAAAAAAAAAAGATTTGCGGGTCTCCGTGCCTTATTCTCTGAAGAAAGTATTGTACAACTTATAAGTAATCCATGTTGCAGGACAGCAGAAGTTCAACCAAACATTTTCCCAGGTGTCTGACTTTCATTTCCTGTGGCACAACATCAGCGTAATCAACTTTACAGTACGCAGTCCACGATTCACATCTCCACGTTGATTTATCTTACCAAATTTAAGGACAAACTAAGTCATACCCACTGAAAATATCAAATTCCACCTTAACATAACTCCCACTATCCATTTTTAGGCAAACAAACGTATTATCGCAACGATAATACGTAAGTACCAAATATTGTAATTAAGTTCACTATTCCAATTAGTCTACCTTAAAAGTAGATTATTTTAGACTATTATTCATCTATGTATAGATAGTGAGATATTAAATATATAGAGGCTGTATTAGTATAGTAAATAAGAGAGAATTTAGAAAGGGAGACAAGATGCAGTTAAAATAAATAAAAGAAAAGAGAAGAGAGAGAGAGAGAAAGAAAAGAGAAAATTAAGAGAAAATATACATATAATATGTATGTTGATTTACAGTATAAATATTTTATGTGCTATATAACCCTCCTTCTATGAAAGAAAAGTACACTGTTTTACATACCTGAGGAAATGTGAAAACTCTCATGTCTCATCTATTTTCAAACAAATATAGATAAAGATTCCAGTAGTTAGTTACCTTTGTTTTAAAATTCCAAGCAGTAAAATTGTTCCTTTAAAGTAATGTTAAAGCAGTTCATATCAAAATAGATGCTTTGAGAGATTTTGCTGTAACAGTATCAGTGTTTTGCTTCTTCTTTTTGACATCTGTCCAGACATTTGTTTCTTTTGTTCTCTTGAGAGAAGGTAACATCCAATCCATATATTCTGGTAAAGCAATCACATTATTAGTTTTAATAAATGAAGATGCTTCCTCTAAGTCAATAAAAGTCCTCATCTCATTGGCATACAGTATTATTATCTTAGCTGGATATGCAAGTTGTGATTTGATGTTATTTTGTTTCAGAAACGTTATCATTAGCCACACTTTTTTTTCCTTTGTTGCATTATTCTAGATGAATAGTTGTTATCAAATCTTATCAGGCTCTGTTTATATTTTAGAGGTGCCTTCCTCCAAGCAGATCTTAAAATCAGTTCCTTGTCCAAGTATGAAAGAAATTTAATAATTATTGACCTAGGAGGAGAATTTGAGTTAGTGACAGGTTTCCCAAGAGCTCTGTGCGGCCTTTCAATGCCAAAGGAAAGCCCTTCTTTTAAATTTAAAAAGTCAGGGATCCAGCTTGATAAAAAGGAAATAATATCCTCACCTTCTGTGTTTTCAGGTAATCCAAACATCCTGATGTCATTTATCCTCTCCCTAGTTTCCAAGTCTTTGTGCGCCCTTTCAATGCCAAAGGAAAGTCCTTCTTTTAAATTTAAAAAGTCAGGGATCCAGCTTGATAATAAGGAATTAATATCCTCACCTTCTGTGTTTTCAGGTAATCCGAAAATCCTGATGTTATTTCTCCTCTCCCTATTTTCCAAGTCATCTACTTTATTATCCAACCAAGTGTTTTGTTTAAGAAGCAGTTCTTTCTGTGTTTCCTCTTCCTTAAGTCTGCTTTCTAAGTCATTTAGAGAAACCTCTATTCCTGTTATCCTTGTCTGGTGTTGTTGTAGCATTTCATTGAGGGTGTCAGCCTGTTTTTGACTGCTTGTTTTAAAATTTTCTAGGTTCTCTTTAAAATCATCCATCTTCGAAGACAACTCCTGCAGGGTAGATGTCATCTGTTGTAGTTCCTTCTTTAAGGCAGCATCCTGGTGAGAATTCCTTGAGTTGCTCATTTTAACAAGTGAATATATCTCCAAGCTTTTTGACAGGAAATTATTTGTAAAACTTCACCAAAGTTTCTAATTATGTAAATTAGTCCTTTATGTATAAGAATTTATACTCTGAAGAAAAAAAAAGAATATTTTTTCCTGTCTTATTTAACTAGTTATATGGACCTCTAAAATACTGCTCCTTTCAGCTAGCCATTCAGGCTCTGCCCCTCTATTGTTGTTAATCTGATAGTGTGAAGGGACATTGTTTTTACCAAAAGAAATGATGATGCATCTCTTTGCATTCAGTTTGAGACCGTGACTAAGACACCAGTCACTGGTCTGCATTAGACCCTCCTGAAGCATACTGACATCATTTAGGGATTCAATAATTGCACCCAGTTTGCAGGCATCTGGAAACCGGTTCAGCAACAGATCCCTTAGTTTTGGCCTGAACTTCTGAGAAGTATATACTCAGCTTTAGTGGGCCCAACACTGATCCTTGTGGCACCCCACTGCTAATAGGTCTGCTGGTTGATGTGAAGTCACCCACTCTAATAGTGTATGACTGGTATATGAGCCACCTGGCAACCCATCTTACAATAAAGGGGTTTACATTCAAGTTTTTTGGTAATGCCTGAGTGTGGGATTGTGTCAGAGGACGTTGGCAAGTTGAGGTATGCTGTGTGCACAGATTTGCCCTTGTCAATGGTCCTGGTCACATTTTTGAAGAAATCCACCAGGTTTAACAGGCAGGATCTGCCCTTGATGAAGCCTAATTGGGCCAGATCCAGGGTTTGGAGGTTGCCTATGACTTTTTTTATGAGGTCCATGATGATATGTTCCATGGCTTTACAGATGAGGCTGGTCAGACTTATGGGTCTATAATTCCCTGGGTCTGTTGCTAATCCACCTTTGTGGAGGGGAATAACTGTTGCTGTTCTTCATTCCACAGGAATAAAGCCTGTGGTTAGGCTGTGCTTGAATATAATACTTAATGGTGATGCTAGTTCATGTTTTACTTTGTTTAGAGGTCAGCCTGGGATGCCATCTGATCCCATAAAGGCAGTGTTTTTTGCCTTAGACAAGGCTTTAATGACCTGATCTTTGGATATGTTGGGTGGGAAGAAGTTGGGAGCAAGGTTTGTGATAAATTTGGAGGGAATAAGGGAGTGAAATTTTCACCAAATATGTCCACTAGCAGCTTTGCTATCTCTGTGGGATCAGTGTGTGTGATACCGTTAGTTTGGCACATGATTGGGTCCTACCTTTAGGCTACATATTTATTTTATTATGTATTTATTTATTTTATTTTTACATTTGTTGACCGGGCTAGTCTAACCGGATACATGTCCATTTTCAGTAGAGGCCCGGGGAGATAAGCTCCGTGCAAAAAATAACAAAAAAACATTTTTACATACAATTATGTTACAGGTTAATACAGAAATTATCATAGAGGTCTAAGTACCTCCCATTTCAAAATCCAGGTACAATACTAAAAATACAGGTCTAATAATATACTATAGTCTGGGAGATAAGGTCTGGGATAAGAGGAAATAATACATTAATATTTACAAAGAACATTAGAAGTTAACCCAGAAAAAAATCAAAGAGGACAGAAATACTTCACAGTGCCAAATGTAGCTGTAAAAGCCTTATGGTTATTCTAGGCTGTAACTGCAAAGTTTTTCTAAAAGTTACCCACAGAGGATTTGACATGTTGTCTTATTTGCCTGTTAAGGCTGATGAGGGTGCTTTTCCATTGTTGGGGCCGCGCTTTAGTTTTCTTGTACAGCAACGTTTTGAGTTTGTTGTAAAGTTTGTTGATGCTGGATGCCCGCCAGGGTGGCTTGTTTTTTGCTTAGGGCTTTGATTCTCTCTGGAACAGCTGAGTCTAGACACTTATACAACTGATTGTACGGGGCTTTACTGTAAGCTTTGGTGTATCACTTTCAGCTGGGGGCGGGGCTTCAAACGCATTTATACCTTCCCCTAGGAGGGTATAGTTTGCTTTGGTGAAGTTTTTTAGTCTGACTTCATCCTTTGTGAGTTCTGGTGTTAGTGCCAGTCCGAATGTGACTGATTTGTGATCAGATTTAACTAATGAGGGTCTGATAGTTGCAGTGGTGCATCCGTTTGTCATGTTAGTGAGAATCAGATCTAATATATTTGTTCCTCTTGTTGGAGTTTGAACAATTTGTTCCAGAGCATTTGAACTGATAAAGTGAAGGAACTTTTGCACCAGTGAGTTAGGGCTAGAGGAGGTTTCCCAGTTGATGGTGGGATAACTGAAATCTCCTATGACCAAAGTGTTTGGCAATATTTGGATTGACTCCAGTTTGGTAAAGTAGGCCTCATGCGCATCATGATCCATGGCAGGGGATCTATAACTAGCTATGACTTGAATGGGGCCCTTACCCACAGTAATCTGAACTTGGAGTAAGTCCATGGAGTTGTCCAGTCTAACTAGTTGGGAGGTGAATTTATCTCTAATATAGATAGAAACACCACCTCCTTTGGTTCTCGCCTTTTCTTTTTATGGTCTGAAAGTGTGGAAGATATTGTAGCCTTGCAAGGGCGGGGTACTCTTTAAGGCCTTGAATCAGGTTTCTGTGACTGCACAGACTTCTATATCATCCAGTGATAAAAGTGCTTCCAGGGTGTGCAGTATCTGGTTTAAGCTCGTAGCATTTATAAGCATAACCCTTATTTTGATATGGTTGGCAATTTTCACATCAACAATTTTGTTTTTGAGGTCTTGCCTAGAAAAGGCACTGTGGTGGAGGCAAGAGCCTTTGCCAGCAGCCAAAAGTCTAGTGGTGCCAGGTGCAAATCATCTCTGACAAAGCAGCAAGGTTTGCTGAGCATGTCATCCCAAGCTGACAGAAACTGAATCACCTTTGAATGACACCGAATACTAAGACACTTATTGAAATTGATCATTTTTTTGTTTATATTGTACATCGTTCTAGGTGAGGGTAATATGCTGCTCAAGGCTAGGGACATACCTGCCTGAGACACATACTCAGAGATTTCAATCATGTCTCTCTTCATATAATCCAGTGAGGTACATCACAGGTTGTTCACTCCAACATGATCTATGACAGAATCATACTGGTACTTGTTCTTGAGATACCTGAGTGCATGCATGATCTGATGAATCCTGACACTGGACAGGCAGCTAGCTGTGACTTTCTCCTTATCTAACCTGGTGAGTGGGACATCAGAGTGTCTCACTATGGAATTTCCAATGACAAGAAAATGTGGTTTTTGAGTGTTATTCCTTAAGGGCTTGATAGGTGAAACACTGGGGTTGCTACGGGAACTGTGTTAGTTGCAGCAGTCTTTTGTTTAGGAAGTCTCTGGTGTTTTGGTAAGTTTTTTGAGAGAACCTCCCCATGTGTTGATTTATATGTTGGATGCATACTATGTGTATAAGTAGTGGTACTATGTGCATGAGTAATGGAGGATGAGTTGGCAACTTCTTCAGTGTTACTGCTTCACATGTGAAAGAGCAGGGATTCAAGATTCCTGGTATAGATACATCTCTTACACTCTGTACTAGAGTGAGTTATTAGTAGAGGGTTGTCAGTTTACATGAGGCAGTTGCTACACTGCCTCAGGAGACCAAAGTCAACAAGGCTGGCAGAAGAAACAAGGGTAGTCCAATCATCCATAATGCTAGGTTTGAAGAACTGTTATCACAAAGGGGGTGTTTTCAAAACTGATCTAGGAGGTGCTCTGTAGATGGGTATTTTTGATGGGTTTTTGACTGGTGGTTTAATAGGCCACAGCTCACTAGCAATACTTCTAAGACCAGAGATGTACTAAAGATAAGAACTACACTAATGTACTACAGTTATATCTAAGGTAAAAATTGTTAAAATTATCTGTCTGGCTATGGCACAAAATCACAGGACAGTGTGCAATGCTGTGTGACATGCACACAAGCAAAAATCCACTTAAATACCAGAAGCTAAAAACTTAAAAAAAAAATATTTAAAAAAACTCAAAAGAGCCCTATAAGGATGCTTACTCTAAGCCCTAGACCAATCACCCTTCACCAGTCAGGCTGTAATCAGCACACTTCTCTCATAAGGGTGCAGAAGGGCCCCTTCCAATCAAAGATGGCTTGGAAAATGTGCTCAGACTACAACAGCCACTACAAATAGACCTAGATGTATAAAACCTGTATCTGGACTATGCTACAGCTACCAACTACACTAATTTAGGCAGGAGACACTAAAAAATGTTTTAAACATCAGAAAAACAACAGTGAGGCACTAACAATTTTAAACAGCAGAAGAACAGCAAGGAGATAGTAAAGAATGTTTTAAATAGCAAACATATCAGTTATTTAAAACACTGCTTGGTGGGAAAACAGAACAAACATAACAGATGCTTTGCAAACAGTGAAAAGTAGAAACAACTACTTTGCAAACAGTGAAAATAGCAAAAAAGTATTGCAAACAGTTAAAACAGCAGCAAAATGCAATTTAACAGGCACAGTGAGATGACAAATTCAGTACAAACAGTGCAGTTTAGTTTACACTATTAAAATACAGTATATAATTAACAGAGTACAATAAAATGTGCAGTAAGTAGTATAATCAAGCAAAAAAAAAAAAAAAAAAGAAACAGGTAGATTATGTTTTTTGGGAAGCTCAGAAGTCACTGATTATTTGCTATCTCACCTCAGAGTTGTGGCTAGTAGCCCACCTCAGGTCAGCTTGGTTCAAACAAGCAGAAACCCACTGAAATCCAGGGCTTAAATACCAGAAGCTAAAAACTTAAAAAAAATTTAAAATAACCAATGAGGGTGCTTACTCCAAGCTCTAGACCAAACAATCAAAATAACCAATGAGGGTGCTTACTCCAAGCCCTAGACCAAACAATCAAAATAACCAATGAGGGTGCTTACTCCAAGCCCTAGACCAAACAATCAAAATAACTGATGAGGGTGCTTACTCCAAGCCCTAGACCAAAACAATCAAAAGAATCAATGAGGGTGCTTACTCCAAGCCCTAGACCAAAAAAAATCTAAATAACCAATGAGGGTGCTTACTCCAAGTCCTAGGCCAAAAAAATCTAAATAACCAATGAGGGTGCTTACTCCAAGTCCTAGGCCAAAAAAAATCTAAATAACCAATGAGGGTGCTTACTCCAAGCCCTAGACCAAACAATCAAAATAACCAATGTGGGGGCTTACTCCAAGCTCTAGACCAAACAATCAAAATAACCAATGGGGGTGCTTACTCCAAGTCCTAGACCAAACAATCAAAATAACCAATGAGGGTGCTTACTCCAAGCCCTAGACCAAAAAAAATCTAAGTAACCAATGAGGGTGCTTACTCCAAGTCCTACACCAAACAATCAAAATAACCAATGAGGGTGCTTACTCCAAGCCCTAGACCAAACAATCAAAATAACCAATGAGGGTGCTTACTCCAAGTCCTAGACGAAACAATCAAAATAACCAATGAGGGTGCTTACTCCAAGCCCTAGACCAAACAATCAAAATAACCAATGAGGCTGCTTACTCCAAGTCCTAGACCAAAAAAAAAAAATCAAAAGACTCAATGAGGGTGCTTACTTCAAGCCCTAGACCAATCACTCTTCACCATATAGGTTCCAATCACACACTTCTCTCACAAGGGTGCAGAAGGGCCCTTCCAATCAAAGATGGCTTGGAAAATGTGCTCAGAATACAACAGCCACCACAAACAAACCCAGATTGAGCAAACCTGAATCTGGACCATTCTACAGCTACTAGATACACTAATTTAGGTAGAAACACTAAAAATGTGTTTTAAACAGCAGGAAAACAGCAAAAAGACACTAAAGAATGTTTTAAAATGCAAACAAATCAGTTGTTTAAAACACTGTTTGGTGGACAAACAGAACAATTACTTTGCAAACAGTGAAAATAGCAAAAAATCTTTGCAAACATTGTTTATCCTCATCTCACTTATTCCATATTTAACTTAATTTTGTCATTCTCTTTTCCCATACCAGCTTCCTGTTTGGTTGGTATCACTCACTTCTCTTTTTTGTGAGCCAGCATCTGATTGGTTCTTCCCCTTATCTTTCTTCTCCCATGCTTACAATCTTCTCCTATTAGCTTCTAGAATCACATCTAAAATCAGGTTTGAATTTTGTGTCCTTGTTTCATGGCTGCAGTCATGAATACACCAGTATCGGAAGTCATTTAGCTCTTTCTCTCATACACAGTTTAATCTACACTTCTTTCCATACACAGTCATGTCTTATTGGAATGATCTTTAGGTACTTTTGTTTGCTCTTTACATTATTTCAGCTTTCAGGCTAAGCTTTCCCTCTTTCTATGAAAGGCATCAAAGAGATCTTCCACTATGTTGATGATTGTACCATGAAAGACCATTGTTTGTACAGTCTTGGCCTTCAAATTATTACATTTTTATTTCAAATTAGATCATACAGGCTAGTACACCTCAATTTTCCTCCTACCTCATGTTTATTCCCTGTCTATCTACCATCCTTCATTACTTGCAAGCAAAGCCTTTCCTGCAGAAGCGCTTCTATGAAACTTTCCAGCTTCTGTCTAACACATTGTCTCTCTCAGTGATTAGGATTATTCTGATTTTTATCTATGGCAAAGAATCTTTAGATCATACATGTTATCATTTTGCCTTTTCAATGTCTGTACCTTCACATTTAAGGAGTCATTATCATGAATCACTTCTGTTCTAAGGGATTTTTTTCTTCCTCCAAGCCTTTCCTTTTACCCATAGGACTTTCAAAACTGTTTGTTGTTTTTTGATCTTATTTTATTTTTTCTAAACTCACTTCATTTGCAACATGTGCCACAAGGTTTTCATCTTTCCATATCTCCAGCTACCTCCAATAGTTTTTTTTTTAAATAGCTTGCATAATAGCACTCCCTTCCCAGTTCTGCATTTTTTATTGTTCTTCTGATTCTTTTGCAGAATATTTTTATTGCTTTCTTCTGGGCACTGCTCACAGCTCTCAGGCTATGTTGCTCTCTTTGCGGGCTTGCTCTGTTCATGCAGAAAACATAAACTTTTTTTTAAAGATTTATGGACAGTGTGAAAGCTGAACATGATTCTAAAGACTGCAAAGTTGCATTATTAAAATGTAATTTGCATTTCTACAAAATTATCTTATTTAATATTTAAACAGCATATGCCAAACTTAGTTCATAGTTAAGATTACAAATAGTGTACTTTAGACAAGAAAGAGGATGTAGTGGACATTTCTTCTACAAAGGCAGACTGATTAAGCAACTCATGGAGGCTAGTTGGTCATGTACAGTATCTGTTCTGGTTACCGTCTTCTCTGACATTCATATAGCACACTGGATAACATACTTAAATGAACACAGGGTAACATGCTGGGGGCTGCCAGCAGCACTAGAGCTCACAGAAGGGAAGCAGTTTACTTTTGTGCAGCATGCGGTAAAAAAGCATGGCAATGCTGTGGAGATGCATGCATCACACCATACAGCAGTTCACAGGCACCCTTCATTATGCTAAGGATTCGCAATACAGTAGCACTCTTCACTTTACTTGGAAACAAAACATGAAGTGTTATTGAAGCAATGTCATGGTATTTTAATTTATTTAAACACTAATGGGGAGCACAAAGTCAAAATAACTTGCATCAAGTTAGGGAAATGGATCCATGTTAGACATTTATACAAAGTCAAGTATATAAGTATGCATCCTCTAATATCCAAGGACATTACCATATGTTGCAATGAAAAAGACATTTACTAACCTCTTCAGTACCTGACAGGTATGTAAGCATTCATCTCCAAACATCATAGTACATTATCTTAAATAAGACTGTAAACAACCTTTATTCCATAACCTACTCTGTACTGACTCCCTCATTTATACATGTAGTCTAAGGAAGAGATAGATAAAGTATAAAATTTATAAGAGCTACATCATGTAACCTTGAAACACGAAACATTGATACAATGTTGATTGATTGATTGATACAATGTTTCGTAAAGCATGTAGAAAGAATATCTTGCTCATGAGAATTAGTATGCACCCACCTAGAATTTTTGATAATGTTATGAAAGGGCAATTTTTATGTGTTTCAAGGTTACATACCGGAGATCAGGACTACATTCAGGCAACAGAAAATCTTATGGGAGATCTTATAAGTAGGGGCTATAGCAGCAAGAATGTGAAGCGGAAATCCTCTGAGGTACAGAGTTTAAGACCTACTGTAGGTGAACTATATCTGTTCGGGGAAGCTTTGCCCCTTGCAGGAAACCTACACAACAGATTTGTTGTGACCTTTCTATAATGTATAGCAGTAACATACAGGCTATATGTTATGCTGTGAAGAAGAATTGGCCAATTTTGTTAACCGATAACAAGCTTAAGGGAATAGTTGGTGAGACAACAAGATTTATATTTAGAAATAATTTATCCCTCAAAAGGCAACTACGCTATAAACCATTTAGGAAACAAGCTTGGTCATCTAATAGGTTAGGCACATTTCCCTGCAGGTCCTGCAAAGCCTGTGTTTATATGCCTAAAGATAATACATTCATACGTCCTAATACTGGCAGGAATTTTACCTTTGGCCTTTATGCAGATTGTCGAACAACTAACTTAGTATATTTGGCCAGATGTAATGAATGTCAAGCCTTTTATATAGGCAAGACTAGTAAGATGCTCAAAGAACAGGTATTACAGCATATAGGCGATATCAGGAGAGAGAGAATACATTAAATGCCCTTTATAAACATGTTGGGTCTAATATTGGACATTCCTTTAATTTCACTGTTGTTGAAGTTATTAAAGACGGTATTAGGGGATGTGACATTGTGAATAAAGCTGAATTGGCTGAGATGAAATGGATAGCTCAGTTACAGGCACATAGGATACCTGGTTTAAATTATACCATACCTTTAAAACCTGCATTGAAACATGCCCACTACCACATTGAGTCATTAGGTTTTTTATGTGATTGGTTATATTTTATTTAAAAAGCTGTTTGATTTTAGGTTATTAGGATCTGATGAAGCACATTATGTGAAAGCGCTTATCCTACCTGACTGTTTATTGTTTTATTAAAGTAGTTTTATGCACGAAACCCTGGTGGTCGGTTTGTTTTTTCTTTATACAGATATTTTTTATGATGACTAGCATACTGTTAGTTATGAAGAAAGTTTGTCTTTATTGGGAATTACATATCTTAAGTCAGGATTGCATGCATCAATGGCTAACAATAAGCCTTCATCTAAATATGTTTATTTGCCTACAAACAAAAAAAAATGTTAAATGTTGCCATCTGAGTTGGATTGTTCTAAGTGTTGCTGAAATGGGTGCATAAAATGCTGCACAGTTACTGACACAAAATACTATACCTAAAAAACCTTTACTATACACCATTAAAAGTATACCTAGAGAATGTGAGCTTATGGATTGTGGTAATGTGTTTTGTTACTGTGATGCTACTAAACAAGTCAAATGTAATACTGGGATGGTGAAAAAAATGCAGTTTTGATTCAGTGAGCATGACTGCATTGGTTAGAGTAAAATATCTTTAGAAATATAAAACAAATGAATGTGTATGCAGTGAGGCAAAAGAGAATTCACAATAATATAGGTAGGAATAAAAACTCTTGTTAGGTGGGTTGTTAAACCCAGTAACTGCTTAGCTTTAATATGTGATGTAATAATAGGCCAAGACTATCCACAATTTAAAGAGCTATGGAAGTTACAGAGGAAAAGGTTTAACCAAGTATATTTCCAAAAAAAAAAATCCCCAGTAAGAAAAGGGTGTAGACCTAGTCAACAAAAAAGTAGTTAACATATGCCTGTGGGTGGACGGTTTAGATAAATATGATAGCGAATCTTGTCAGAAGGCTCCAGCTGATAAAATAATAAAGGAAGCCATTGTGGAGATAGACAGAGAAGATGAGTCTTACTAAAATACTCTGGCAGTAAATATATATATAAAAAGTAAGGACATTGACGTGAGACTACAGTAAGAGAAGTAGACGCAGAAAAGAAGAAAGAAACAGATACATTTCATGCTGAAGGAAAAAGGAAAGGAGAACCTGAACAGGGTGCTAAGCTTATTCCTGCTAAAGCAAAGCAAAGCACAAAGCTTAAAAGCAGGACTCTTAAGGATAAAGGAGATAAGGTAAACTGTCAGCAATTATTGTGGAAGGAAATCCTTTTTGTGTGTTATGTTATATAGTGGATGGATTCAATGAAGGAGAAAGGCCTGTAGCAATATTTAGATGAGGAGAAGCCATGATCTCCACTTCTCATTAGAATGCCGATGACAGTAATACTGACTTGGCCAATCTTCATATAAGCTATGTCAGTTTCAAGAAGCACAGTGTGAAGCTAATGTACTGCACAGTGCTACAAAGAATATACAAAGAGTAGATGGGGAATACAACAGTTCCACTTTATACTGGTACTTTGAGATAAAAAACAACCTGCTAGAGAGGATAAGCAAAGATAAATAACTGATGCTAAGCCAATTATTAGACATTTTGTAACACTTGTAATGAAGTTAGCACATAGCCACATTTGTGATGGTCATTTTTGAATCAGTGAGACAAAAGTTAGGGTTTATCGACCTTTGCATTTTTAGTGTTAAGAAGGACATGGAGAATTTTTGTGCAGCTCACTTAGAATGTCAAAGGTCAGCACTCAACGTATTATTTAAGAACTTTTTGAAACCCTTACCCATCATGAATGTCTCATTTGAACAAATACCAATGGACATTGTGGGCTGTAATTTAAAAATGAGTAATGGCCCCGAGGTATTCTGACATTTATTGATTGTATAATTTCCTGACACAGTGCCCTTATGAAGAGTTTGTAAAAAGTCCATTGCAAAAGAATTACTACTACAAAGACTATGGAACAAAGATGCATTGTAATACATTTTATTGGATCAACACATGATTTAAAATTACTTGAGCTTTCGGGCTAGCAAGAGCCCTTGGCCTGAAGTTATTTACTAACTTAAAGGTATTACATCATATCTATCTTCTGGTATCTTTCTGCTTTCTGTTAGTGGAACAACACAGCATTTCTTAATTTTTTGTACTAAGGAAATCACTACTAATCAATGTGTCACATTCAATGCAAAGACTAATGCAGAGACTATCCTTCCATTTATTTAAGTGAAGCCACAAAGGACATGTGTGTGCCATCCTCAAACAGCTGTGTTAGTTGAGCACTTTAATACAACTTAAAAATCTATGTTATGAAAGATGTATTGAAGAAACTAGTCTGTTCCATATCTTCTTTACTGTAAGAGAAACACCTCATGCCATATAGTTGCTATATGCAGTAAGAGAAATATAGAGGAGGAATATATTACCTTTAAAACCATGATAGAGCATTTTCATGCACACAGGACAGGCTAAGGCCTATAATGCCTATAATTAGAGAGCATATGTAGGGACAGCATGGGGGCAGATGAAACAACTGAGAACATATAATAAAAATGTTCATCAGAGTAAATTCAAACCATGAAATAAAGTGTCTATGTTAGTAGCCATTGCTGAAAATAAGTTCCTTGCAAAGTTTCAAGTAAGATTTGAAGATGAAGAGAAAGTAAGTGAAGTGAAATATCAGGTGACACAACCAGGAAAATGGAAAGCAAAACTGTTAAACTGGGTACATTTTTTGAGGCCTTAGAGGGAAACCGAAATTTCTGCAGTAAGTACATTTGCTGATGAAGTAAAGGTTTTCACAGAATGACCTGCAGTCAGAAGTGGAAAGACACTGCCAATGTCTTACAAAACAAGAAGTGAAGGAATTTGTACAGACTGATATGGACATGTTCTCAGAGTTGTCTGACTGAACCATTTTAATCCAGCACAACATAGAATGTGTTCCTGGAGAGAAAGTATATTTGTAACTATACCAAATACCAGAACCATAGTAGCAAGCATTTAATGAAGATTTGCAATAAATCATCCAAAGAGGAATCATAAAGTAAGTGGAATAATCTCTTTACACTTGCAACCAACCCCACTGGGAATGTAAGCTTTTGTGATAACTTCAGAAAGTTGAATAGTATATTGAATTCTCCATAGTGAACACACTGATTGACAAGTTGGGAAAGGCTCAGTTACTATCCTCTTTGGACTTAAACAAAGGCTATGCTGATGACATGGAAATATTCTCTAAAGACTGGGAAAGCAATCTCCATAATGTCCTAGCTATTTTACATTCCTTGCCTTAAACTGGATTGACATTTACCCCATTTAAGTGCAAGTTAGGTGTGCCAGAAGTCTGGTACTTGGCTATGTATTAGACAAAGGGATAGTGAAATACAGGCTGAGAAAAAGTTGAAGAAGTGCAAATAGACTAATTCAAATCACTAAGAAAGAGGTTAAACATTCAATAGGCTTGGTTACCTCCAATTGTAAATTTAATCCTAAATTTGCTGCCATCGCTTACCCCCTGAACAAGGTTAAATGTAAAGCTGAAACAGAACAAACTATGAAGGTTAAATGGACAGTTGAAGCAGAACAAACTTTTAGGGAACTGTGTGGAGTTGATATTAATAGGTCCTACTTTTTATAAGCAATTCATAATATACACAGATGCCTCTAAGATAGACTTAGGCACATTCTTATTCAGGTTAAAAGTAGGATACGTATCTCAATGGCAACATCAGCAGAAAACTCATCAGTGCTTAGAAATAGTTTTTGATCTTGAAAAAGAAATACCTTACCAAGTGGATCTGCCCTTCCCAACCTAAAATATTATGGGTCTATATCAGTTCATCAAAACATCTGAAGTTCGAACACCATATGTTCGAACTTCAAACCACGAACTGCAAAAACATCAAAGTCTTAAAGCAGTGATTTTTTCCCTAGGGAAAAAAATCACTGTTCCAAGAAACACACATACACAAACACACCAAAACAACATCAATCCACACACATACACTCAAAATCCTACATCTAACCCTACACTAAACTGTACATACACTACCTATCCACTTACCTTAACCCAAACCCTAACCCTAAGGTCCGTCACTATTGAGCACTCACCTGACCCGCGCCCTAACCCTAACTCACCTATCCCACCCTAACTCTAAAGTCTTTCACTATCGCACACCCACCTCACCCGCGCCCTAACCCTAACTCACCTAACCCGTGCCCTAACCCTAACATCCACACAATCACACACTTACCTGAACCCGACCCATAACTTCCCACCACAGTCCTGATAGTCGCAAAGCCACAGAAACGGCCCATTGAATTCTTTTCCTAGGAAATAATTCAGTGGGCCACGGCTTTGCTATTACCACTGTTCAAACTTTACAGTTCGAACATCTGGTATTCAATATTCAGCCATTGCGATGGACTGATATAAAGCCAAATATTACTTGGCAGGCAGAGATTTTTGGATAGGTAATTGACCACACCCCTCATACTCAATAGCAGCTCTACAGACAAAAAATTGTAATGTCCACTACTATCCAGCAAAGGGTCACTTAAATAAAGGTTGTCTCTAGGTTGTTTCAGGCTTTCAGTGCATGTGCTTGGACAGGAATAGGGGATGTGCACTGTGTAGGTCGTGGTGACTGCTCATTCAGGGGATGAGCAAAGGAAACACACTGCTGCTACATGAGAGAAACAAATTGATAAAACAAGCTGAGACAGGTAGGCAAATTGTTTCCATGGTAATTAGGTGGGAACACCTGCCTATAGAGATCTATCAGGACCACTGACTCCTAAATAAGTAGTTTCCTAGTTCATAGATGAGACAGGCGTCTCAAGAAAGTGAAAAGGGTAGTCACAAGGTGCCCCTGAAAGGAGAGGTTTGGTATATATCCTAGATCCTAGAAGGGATAAAGTGCTGTTATCCTGTTTGCTGAAAATGAGACCTGTAGAAGTTTTGAAACTGAAATATCTGTAAGTAATTTGGAATTCTGAATTACTCTGGGGTGGAGAATAAACATACTAGAGAAGGTTTGTGGAAAGACTTTGTTAGAATGTCAATGCTGACTTTCTTTTATTTGCCACACTTCAGCAAAAAGATGAATTTTTAATTTATTTCCTTGTGAACAAGCCTGTTCAAACCAAAGAACTGCTAAAGTCTGCAAGTCTGCTCCTGTTGGCACTAAAACAAACTATATATATATATATATATATATATATATATATATATATATATATATATGTATGTATGCCTGGATCTGCCTTGGAACAGCTAGTCAATAACCCCAAAGAGGTGATAATATATTGGACTTGGTATTAACCAACATGAGCAACCACTGCAACACCCCTACAGTGTCATACTCCCTGGAAAGATCCGACCATAAAGAAGTCACTTTCAAAGTCACCATCTTCCCCTGACTTCCTTCTAACTAGGGTCAAACAAAAATCTTCTCCAAAGCTGATTACATCCCCCTGAGGAATGGTATAAACAGCTTCACAGCCTCCTGCCCCACTGTAGGAACTGGCACCAACGTCCAAATCTATACCAAGGTACTATACGAGCATTTATATAGATGCATGAAATCAGGTATACCTGACAGGACTAAATCATCTTCTGCAAGGATGAGTAAACCTGTCTGGTGGATATCTGCAATAAATACACTATATAACAAAAGGAAAAAATTCCTGTCCAGGACCAAGAAGAAGCAGGTGCCCAATTGGAAGCAATCTCTCCTTAGCCTGAACAAGCAAATAAGAGCACTAGTGAAATCCTCTAAAGCCAACTTTGAGTCCAAATTGGTCACAGCTACTAGAGACGATCATAAGGCCTTCTTCACATATGTCCGCAATCTCAAGGGAAGTGCCCAGATCTGTTCAGAATTGGTGGTCAAGGAAACCACATACACAAATGCTGTAGATATAGCCAATCTGACAGATTCAGCAGACACTTCTCCCCTCTGTCCCCCTCATTAGTAAATCAGGACATCCCCAGTACCTGCCCCCCACCCCTTATCTCTAGGGAACAGGTCATCACTGCCCTCTCAAAGGCAAAAAATACAGCCTCCATGGGACCTAATAACATCCCAGTCGGCATCCTACATGAACTCAGGCATGAACTTGCAGCAACTTTAGGCACCCTATTAAAGCAAAGCCTGAGTATCAGCTTTTTCCCAGCCAAGTGGAGGACAGCCACTGTCATCCCTTTCACAAAGGTGGAGTGCCCACCAATCCAGGAAATTCTAGACCCATCGGCCTAACTAGCCTGATCTGCAAGGCCATGGAATGGATTATCATGTGCCTCATGAACAGGGACATTGGCAACCTCCAAACAGTCAACCACACACATTTTGGCTTTGTCAAGGGGAGATCATGTCTGTTAAATCTGATCAACTTCTTTGAGACAGCTACCAAAGCCATGGACAAGGGAAAGATGGTGCACACCGCCTACCTTGACCTTGCCAAAGCCTTCAACGCTATACCCCACTCAAGCATAGTAGATAAACTCTCTCAACTAGGCATCGATTCATATGTTACCAGATGGGTAGCAAACTGACTCACTAATAGAACCCACCTAATCAAAATAGGGGAAACCATCTCAAGCAGTACACCCGTAATGAGTGTCATACCCAGGGAATGGTCTTGGGACCTCTGTTATTCCAGAAATACTTCTCTGAGGTGCAGGCCAAAACCAGTGGGTTATGACTGATGAAGTTTGCAGATGATTGCAAGCTGGGTGCAGTCATCAATTCCTCTTCTCTAAGAGGGTCTCACACAAACAAATGACTGGTGCCAGAAACATGGCAAAAAGCAGAATGCTAAAACATGTATCATCATCCCCTTTGGGGAGAGTGATGCCCCCACATATTATCACATTAATAACAATGTTCTAAGTACACAATCAATAGTGAGGGATTTGGGCACCCAGGTTGATAGCAACCAGACTTTTGACCACCATGTTGCTTCCGTTGTACTGAAAGCTTTCTACATGGCCCACCTCATAAGTAAGGATTTTTCATCCAGGGAAAAGAGGTCATAATGTCCCTGCATTCTTCACTTAAAAGGCAATTATTGAGTACAGTGCCCCCTTTGGCATGCACCTCGCAAAGCACATGCAGCAGCTGGAGAGACCACAGAGGTTCCCCACAAGGAGACTCCAGGGCATCGGACACCTACCCTACACAAATAGGCTAAAAGCCCCGTCTCTCTACTCAGTTTCATACAGATTCTTCAGAGGTGACCTCTGTCTGGCGTGCAGAGCAATCTCAGACCCCACCTTAATGGGACTACTGCATATCTGCAAGTCAAGCTCAACTCAAGCAGCCCATACACATTACCTCAACCTGGTCTGTGATATCAATAAGACTTGTTGTCAGGACAGATTTGTCTCCCAGAGACTCCCTCTCCACTTCAAGCAGAGTACCTCATTATCCCTGTTTAAGCGCAACCTAGATAACTGGATTTTAAACAGAAAATACTCCCCTGGGATTCCACCTGTGTCCCTGCTGGACAGAGGCTTTGGGTGCTGACTTGTCTAAACATGGGCTAAACTCTTGGCTAGGCTTATAAGGGGCCTCAGGGCCAATAGCCTAGTAACCTCCTATGATCCTACGATTCAATATGTGTGTGTGTGTGTGTGTGTGTGTGTGTGTGTGTGTGTGTGTGTGTGTGTGTGTGTGTGTGTGTGTGTCTGTGTGTGTGTGTGTGTGTATACAAATATGCCATTGATAAGAAAGAGAGAGAGACTAAATTTAGTGTAAATATGTTTTGTGGGGGGAAACACAGTGTCTGGAGAAACCTTAGAGAGATATGAGAGATGCCTGCACAATGCACTCATGCAAAACCTTTCTTTAGTCTGTCAAGAAAAAGGCAAATTATTTGAGAAGAATGGGAAGCATCAGACTTTTCTTGTTTTTTTTAATGGAACTAAGTAATGGTAGATTATTTGCTTAACTCTTCTGCATTTACTTGGTTTTGGCCTGCAGAGATCTGTTTTAAAAGGAATGTGCTTAAGTACGGAAAAAGCAAAAAGAAACATCTGTGGTATCCCTCGAAGTCTCAGAAAACCCTATATGCAACCTATCCTGGGTCCAAACAAATCAAGTAGAAACTTTGCAGTGGGAAGGATGTGAAGTTCGCTCCTTGAAATATGTTATGCACCTAGTTTACTAACAGAAATTCAAACTTTGAAATATGTACTACAAAATAATAAAATAGTAAGTAGTCCACAGTCTAGTTAAAAATGGAATGTCCTTAATTAAAACACACAAACAAGTGATCCTAGTTGAATGAAAAGCATTAAAGACATTCATTAATTTCTATATAATCAGGTTATTTGGAGCAAGGGAGTGGTTACAGAGGGTGCTTCCGTTAAGAGCAATACAAGCATTAAAAGCATTCTTTAACTGATTTTCCTGCCGAAAAAAAATATTCTTAAGACTGCTGGATGCAGCATCTTGAATCTCACACCTGCATCTCTACATTCTCTGATTGCTAGTGTGATGACCCTCCACTGCCCCAATAATCAAGGAGCCTTAGTCCTCACCACTGGCACCTGTTTGAGGACATTTACTGGGAGGATGACAGTTACACAGACAGTATTTCCAGATACTGCTCTCTGCATCAAGTGCAATTTCCCTTAAGAGCACACACAGACCACAGTCAGTCCAGGGTTGCTGGTTTCTCCCTCTTTTCCCAGATCCCCCATAAGGCTCCTCACTGGCACACCTACAGAGTTGAGATCTCAGTTGAGTGACCAAGCCAAGACCTCCAGCACCCTCTCAGTCCAACCAGTGCTTCATGTCCCTGCCCAATTAGCTCACACACACACACACACACACACACACACACACACACACACACACACACACACACACTCTTTGAAGTTTGATTTACGCACACACACACACACACACACACACACACACACACACACACACACACACACACACACACACACACACCTGGGAAAGGCTGGCATAGGCTTATTAGCTATGCCCCTTCTGCCCAGACTATAAGGTAGTTTCCACTGCCACCACTCACTCCTGCCAGCTACCGTAAGGCCCTTAGCAAAAGGTGTCCAATCTCACTGTGTAATATTAATATTAACACAAATGGTAGTTTGACCAAGAGTAAGGCTATTAGGAGTGGCCCACACAGTGACACCAAATAAATATGCAAGTACTGTCAAAACTTATGAAAACCAAAAACCACTCAAAAGGCACCAGTACCAGCAGCAGAAATAAACAACTCCAGTTGAGTAAATAATTTAATGGCAGAATCCACACGAACAATGTACAGTCCAAACACAAAAAGAGTCCACACGAACCACCAAAATATCGAAGCACAGTAAAAAATAATCCAAAAGCAAATTAGATAAGCGCTTTCATCTGTCTCATTGCAGACTTTATCAAACCAAAAATACTTGTGACCAGTGCTGCTTAAATCCAATTAACCCACCAGTTATTTAAAAATACAGTGTCCCAATTAAGAACAATACAATAAAAATAATCACCATATACAACAACCTTTAAAAACATTGTTATAAATTAGCAGCCCTTTCAACCAAAATGGGTTTCAAGGACAAATGTTCATTCAAACCGGGGGGTTGGCATGCGTTTAAACGAAGCTGCCATTTTAACTCACTTTTATCCACCTGGTTGCCCCAATTACCCTCTCTAGTATTTTTAAGAACCACTTGTAAAATGCCAAATCTAAAGCCAGTAAATCCTATACAAGTGAGGGAATGTTTACAAAGAGCATTATTCATATTTGAAGTATTGATTGCATATAAATGCTCATATATTCTCTTCTTGAGGGACCTCTCCGTCTTCCTTATATAAAACCCTTTACAGGTGTTGCAACCACTTAAATAAACTAGTCCACTAGTGATACAATTACCCCCAGCTAACCTAACCTTAGAAGGGGGATCCCTCACCTCCATATCTAGTGCTTTAACCATGTAAGTGCAATATTTACATCTCCCACATGGTCTTGTACCCTTTTCATCTCTCTTAACAATCTGGTGCTTCAAAAAGAATTTCAAATTATTACCCACTTTATAAGTAAAAGTTGGGCATTTCCCTAAAGAACTAACTTCTAGAGGGGGTAACTGGGGCAATAATAAAAGATAAATAATAAAAGAACAATATAATACTAAATATAGATTCACAGTGACCTCAGAGTTCAAAATCACAGGAAATAGTTAAAATAACATTGCAGTACAGGCTCACACAAATAAAGACAAATATCTAAATTAAGCTTCACTGTATTCCTGATAGAGAATATCTGGAGTTTTTTTAGTCTGTCCATGTAGGACATGTGTTTAAGGCCTAGAATCCTCTCTGTGAGGTACTTTTGTGGCCTTTCCAGCTGTTGCATGTGTCTAGTGAGGTATATGCAAAATGGGCATTATACCCGATGATTGGCTTAATGACGGAAGAGTAGAGAGAGATAATGACCTCTTATTTCCTGGATGCAAAACCCTTGGTAATGAGATGTGCCACACAGAAGGACTTTCTGACCACAGTGGCAATGCGGTGGTCCAAGGAGAGGTTGCTGTCAACCTGTGTCCCTAGATCTTTTATAACACCTTCAGTGTTCAGTGGGCTCCAATCAATGTGGTAATTAGTGGGAACTTAGTTTTTCCCAAAGGGGAATGACAATGCATTTTTTGGCATTAACTTTAAGGCCATGGTTTTGACACCAGTCAATGGTCTCAGTGAGGCCTTTCTGTAGGATATCTACATCACTTGGGGAGTTAATAATGGCTCCCAGCTTGCAGTTGTCTGCAAACTTGGTCAGCCAGAGTCCCTCCGTGTTAGCCTGGCCTTCTGAGAGGTAGATGCCAAACAGGAGAGGACCCGGGACTGATCCCTGTGGGACTCCACTCATGACTGGTCAGCAGTCTGACTTGGAGTCCACTACTTTCACACTGTGGGTTCTATCTGTGAGCCAGTTTGCAACATACCTAGTGATATAGGGGTTGATGCCTAGTTTGATGAGTTTATCAATAATTCCTGAGTGGGGAATGGTATCAAAGGCCTTGGCCAGACCGAGGTAGGCTGTATGAACTGCCTTGCCCTCATCCACAGCTCTGGTGACTGACTCAAACAAATCAACCAGCTTGAGCAGGCATGATCTACCTTTCACAAAACCAAATTGCATGGGATCTAGAATTGGGAGATTCTCTATATCCCTGTTGATTAGGTCCATGATGTGCTTCATAACCTTACATATCAGACTCATCAGGCTAATGCGGCGATAATTCCAAGAGTCTGTAGTTGCTCCCCCTTTATGAAGGGGAATGACTGTAGCAGTGTGCCATTCTGTAGGGACAAAGCCTGAGGTGAGGCTGTGACTGAACAGGACACACAGATGTGGTGCCAGTTCACTTTGTAGTTCATGAGAACACATCCAGGGATATTGTCGGGTCCAATGGAGGCTGTATTCTTGGCCTTGGACAATGCAGCTTTAACCTGTGCTGCAGTAATTCTGGGTGCCTGGCATTCCTATGGTATTGTGAATGGTTCGTTGGGGGAGGTAAAGTTGGCACTGAATTTTTCGGCCAGTATGTTGGCAATATCTGTTGGCTCAGTGTAGGAGGTACCATTGTGCAGTAACTCACAGGCTGGACATTCTTGATGTAACTATAGAAGGCATTGTGGTTGTTTTTAGTATCTGCCACAATTCTGCCTTCATAGCTGGCTTTAGAGGTTTTGATGAGGGGTCTCAACTTTTTGTTGAGGCTAATAAGGGAGTTTTTCCAGTCTTGGGACTTCACCTTTTTCTGCAACAGTTTCTTCCTTCTGTTGTAGAGTTTGTTAATAGCAGGGGTCCATCAGATTGGCTTCCTTTTTTTGGAGGAGCATCTTGGTTCTGTTGGGTATGGCTAGTTCCATGCATTTATTATGTGTTTTGTACAGTGCATTGGTGTATGATTTGGCAGTCATGCATCTATTTTCCATTGACATGGGTGCCATGAAGTTAGCCACCTCTGTTTTTAGGAGCCCAAAGTCAGCTTTGGAGAAGTTTTTAATAGTGGTTACCTTTGCGGGGGTGTGGGTGAAATGTGGATTTCCATGTTGATTAGTTTGTGGTCAGATTTAACCAGGGTGGAATTGACTATTGGTATAAAGCAACAGTTGTCCATGTTAGTAATAACCAGGTCAAGGATGTTGCTTCCTGTAGTGGGGGTAAGAATGAGCTGGTCCAGGGCATTGGAAGTGATGAATTCCAGGAAGTGTTGGGCCAGTGTATTGGTGCATAAGTAGTTTTCCTAGTTGATGGAGGGGTAGTTGAAGTCACCTAGTATAAGAGTGATGGGTTAAACCCTAATAGTTTCCAGGGTGCTTAGGAACATTGAATGAAATTCTTGGGACATGGTTGTGGACCTGTGCCAGGCTACAACCTGAATCACCATCTTACCCAATCTTAGTTGTACCTGAAGTATCTCAGATGCGTTATGCTGGGCTACTAGTCTGGAGATGTGCATATCCTTTATGAATATGGCAACACCACCACCTTTGGAGCTTCGGTCCATGTTCTGGGGGAGTAAAGTGTGGCATGAGTTATAGCCTGGTAGTGCAGGTGTGCTTTCTGCTGCTTTAAACAAGGTCTCGATTACAGCACAAATATTGATGTTCTCCATTTTGAGGAGTGCTTCAAGCAAGTGCATCTTCCTGTCTAGAGTAAACACCCCTAACTTTAAAGGCATTGGTTCTGGCAAATTGCCAGTTATCTATCCAGTAAACTATGCACAGGTTAATGTTAAGTGGCTGAAATCTGTCGACAATCTTAGCATGACAGAAGAGTGTAAAAATCCTTAGCAAAGTCAGTTCTGAATATTGTAAAGACAATAAAAGAACTAGAAGTGGGATCTTTAGAAAATGGAAGGAGCAAATTACACAGAAATATATGAAATCTGCAGGAACAATACATGCAGATTAATGTTCAGGAGGAGGAATTTGGTTTAAGAAAGGCAGAAATTGGGCAATTTATATGAATAATTGTAAAAAAGAAGGAAAATATATATCAAATGTCTAATACATGATTTTAACAAATATTAATATGTTTATTTCTTGTCTATTAATGTGAGTATATTTGGCCACATGTTCATTATGTGACCATTTCTATATTGGAAAGACAGTAGGACAATTTAAGGAGAGACTATCCAAACATATAAGTGACATCAGACTCAAAGATTATAAGAATCCTCTTGCCAAACATGTCAGGGACAATGAAGGACATAATTTCAAGTTCAGAGTGCTTAGAATTGTTCTAACCTCGGAAAGGGGAGGTGACAACAACAACAGACTGGAGCAGGAAGAAATGTATTGGATTGGAAAACTACAAAGTCATAGAAGACCGGGACTGAACACTACATTTCCCATGAAACCAGTGCTCAAGAGGCGTGGTTTGAGAAGATGTGTGTGATGTGACATCACCCGTTATCTAGCACTCTATTGGTAGAGAGCAATTTTTAAACAGGCACTAACTGCACAGTACACATGGATCTGATGAAGGGTTATTGAGGAGACCCGAAAGTGCTTACCTTTGTCCTGTTTGTTTTTTATTTTTATTTTTATTTTAAAGTTATTGTTCGATGTGAATAAATACTTGATGGTTTTAACGAATGCAGTTGTCGTCTGTGGTAACGAAGGTGAACTACACTTGCCGATATTCAAGTAGAGCTGATTATATATGCTGTGCTTGGGAAGACAATACATTTGAAACATTTATCTTATGGCTGCTCAACCAAGTGTCTTGCTGAGCTTTTTTGCATGTGGAGTACAATTGTAAGCAAACACCTGTAGGTGTTGCAACAAACAAACAAACTTTTGTGTTGAGAAGTGGTAGTGGAACAAACCTGCCCTGGCCGTGGTCTCAGTGCTGCTTGTTGTTGTATTCATACTCTATTTTTTCAGAAGTACACTCCTGTTTGGTTCCATATATATATATATATATATATATATATATATATATATATATATATATATATATATATAGATATAAGATGCTTGTGTTACAAATGCATTACAACTATACATCATGTGTATATCAAACTGCTTTGTACAGATGTTTGTGTTGAAAAGGCATTTGTAAAGTGTGTGTGTTTGGAATGTATCCACAGTGTGCCCTACTGGAAGAGAACAGAAATGTGCATGCACTATTGTAACTGTTTAAATGTATATGTCAACAGAGGAAACTGAAGGGTTAACCTCGGTCCAGCAAACTTTAGAAAATATTTGAAATTAAATTACCTTATATGCTAGGCCATAAAACACGTTATCTCTCAGGTTGCAATGCAGCTAGAGAAACAAAGTCTGTACCAGGAAGATTTCTGTATTGTCTTTGAGGTGAACTAATTGTTACTTGGGAAGCAGGACAGGAATGTAATTATGACTTCCAGCATCTGCCAAAGATCTGAGCAAAAGCCCTTGTATGAGTATTTTTACATGAAATGCTAAATACTGCCAGCTTCAGCAATGGTTGTTTTGCCTGGGAACTAGAAGTTAGATGATAGGAAGTGATGTCATTCTGCAAGCTAAACCAGCAGTAATATTTTAGATATTATTTCGAGAAGTCTCTCAGTGAGACAGAGCATTCTGCATTCTGTCTTGAACCTGACAACAACAAGAACCATTCACCACATCATCTGCCTAAGTTTCTAGGGAACAGTATAACTGTCTTAGATTCTGTCACTAAGACGCGATCCATGCTTGACTTACAAAGCCATGTCTGTCCCAGCTCTGTTAGAAATGCAACAACCAAAGAAATCCCAATCCCTCCACACCACATGCTCTACAGACCTCAACCTCATTACCACAATCAGCAGAACATGCTAGAAGGACAAGTTTATAACC
Organism: Protopterus annectens; assembly: GCF_019279795.1. Taxonomy (NCBI): domain Eukaryota; kingdom Metazoa; phylum Chordata; order Ceratodontiformes; family Protopteridae; genus Protopterus; species Protopterus annectens. The sequence goes on from NC_056729.1 coordinate 1,780,283,587, forward strand.
CAGAGATTGCTCATGCTCTGAAATAGACTTCCCATACATGTCAAGCAGAGCACATAACTAGCCCTCTTCAAGAGAAATCTTGATGAGTGGATGGGAAATAGAAAGTTCACCCCAGGGATCACTCCATGTGGCTCTACTTGATAGAGGAACTGGGAACTAACATCGGACGGCACAATGCCAGGGTACTTCTATGGGCTAGGCTTGTAAAGGCCCCAGGGCCATTAGCCGAGTACACACCTATGAATCTATGAACCTATAATGCTTGTAAACTGGGGGCTGTTGTAAATGCTTGGTATGCTAATCATACTTTTACCTTCAATGTTTAGAAATGCAGTTTAGTTTCTTACTAAAATTCTAGCATTACTTCCACTTACCCCTTAGTAGGCATGTCTTTGAATGCAATGCCCCTTTGGCATGTACTTTGCTAAGCACCTAAACTAACTTGAGAGACCAGCTCCTCTTAACTCTGTCTACCCTTCCATGCTACGAAAGAACCAGCACTCTTCAAACTGCTTCACCTAAACAGAACAGTGATAAAGTGAACACCTCTTCTAGAAACCAAAATTTATATGACCCATCAACATCACCAATTGCAGGGCAGGTATCAAACCCAATGCATTCTCTGCTGTGGGATAAACCATGAGGAAACTATTAAACTGGGGGCATTGCTAATCTCCTTTATTAAACTGGGGGCATTGCTAATCTCCCTTATTAAACTGGGGGCATTGCTAATCTCCCATATTAAACTGGGGGCATTACTAATCTCCCATTATTAAACTGGGGGCATTGCTAATCTCCCATTATTAAACTGTGGGCATTGTTAATCTCCCATATTAAACTGGGGGCATTGCTAATCTCCCATATTAAACTGGGGGCATTGCTAATCTCCCATATTAAACTGGGGGCATTGCTAATCTCCCATATTAAACTGGGGGCATTACTAATCTCCCATTATTAAACTGGGGGCATTGCTAATCTCCCATTATTAAACTGGGGGCATTGCTAATCTCCCATATTAAACTGGGGGCATTGCTAATCTCCCATATTAAACTGGGGGCATTGCTAATCTCCCATTATTAAACTGGGGGCATTGCTAATCTCCCATATTAAACTGGTGGCATTGCTAATCTCCCATATTAAACTGGTGGCATTGCTAATCTCCCATATTAAACTAGTGGCATTGCTAATCTCCCATATTAAACTGGTGGCATTGCTAATCTCCCATTATTAAACTGGGGGCATTGCTAATCTCCCATATTAAACTGGGGGCATTGCTAATCTACCATCATTATTGGGTTATAAAGTTGAGCTTTAATGTGGTCTCTCTGACTGTAAGTAAACACCATGAAGCAGTAAATATTCTTGAAAGTGGATAAAAGAATGTTTGGGAAAAGAAGTGGAGGTATCATCTTTTTTTTAAATCATTACATTTTAGAAATTGCTTTTGGACTAGACGTGATAAATCAATATTCATTTTAAGCTTGGATAAATGGATCTTTTTCGTAAATATTTTTCTTTAAATACAAACCTTTAGCTTTTGCTCTAATATGGTAATGGTGGCAAGTTCTAATTATTTTTTCACTTAGATCATCAGCCTGTCATTCAGTGGTAGTAATTAGAATTTATCACAATTAGAAATAGTCCTTTAAAACATCAATTTGACCCACTGCAGGGCAGTCTTTAGAAGTTATGTATAATAATAATGCCCAGTATTCTGTACCTCGTGGTGATAACTGTGTTTAGCACATCAATGAAAGAAATCTGAACTGTCCAACAAGACATGCCTTTTCTTTGGGTCACATTAAAGACCTCTTTGTAGTTTTAGTGACACGTCTGTCACTTAATGCAATCCATGTAGTACGAAACTGCAGTGAGGGTTATATAAAAAAGAGAAAGTGGACGAGCCTTGCTATCAATGAGCTTCGTTTTTGTAGCCTATAGATTTGAAAAATGATGATAATAATATGACTCTCCCACATAAGTACTCTATTAACTGTTAAAATTAAATGTACACATTTTGATATCTAGCAATAGAGCCTTCCTGCTTACCAGTAAGTCTATAAACAAGGCATCGGAACTTCACATACTCCAACTATGTCTCAAAATTATGGAATTCTATCCCTCTCACACAAAATAAATTTTAAAACCCAGCTTAACAGTACCTGGCTTTATACATGGTCCACACCCGGATACCCTAACCTAGATAATTATCACAACAGCATGGCTACTTCTCCCAGATCTATCCTTCTCCTTGACTATCCAACTCTTACAATCTCCTTCCTTTATTCTTCATCATGCCTACCCCAATTTTCTTATCTTGCTCTAGCATAGTGGTTCTATTGGGGATCGAACCCATGACCTTCTGCATGTGAAGCAGACGTGATAACCACTACACTACAGAACCTACTCAAAATCATTGAGGTACACACACAAACACTTGCCACAGATGAGATTCAAACCCATAGCTGTGTAGTTACTACTACTACATTGTTCTGCATTTATGACACGCATCATGGAGCTTATAAACTGAAGACACAAGAGGCTCCACTGAGATTTGAACTCTGACTGCAGTCTTCAGAGTTCCGGAGCTCTACCCATTACACCATGAAAGCCTCCCCATATCCATTTTTTTTAGCTTGACTAACCAACCTCCATTATGATTACTTTTCCAGTATATTGCAATTTGCTACTTCTTATTCTTTAATTATAACTCTTTTAATAACTACTTTTAATTCCTACAAAATAAATTGCTTTTCCACTCACACCATGTGTGCATAAACAATATTCATACCTATAATTTAGCATACCTGCATGTGTTACTACAATGCAACCAAGCAAACTGAATTAATATTATGTGAAATAGTTCTAAAGTCTATACTACAATGTCATGGAAGGATACATGGTGTTAGCTGTATTATCAGGAAAAGTCATAATCTCTCTATAGTGCCTTTTTTAGGCAAGATTAAAATGATAAATTCACCACCGTAACAGATACAAGCAAGCAAAATCTGAGGGTAATGTTACTCAATGCTAGAAGTCTAAACCTCAAAAATGCACTCACTCAAGGCACTCCTTAAAATGGAGAACATCAACATCTGTGCAGTGACAGAGACCTGGTTCAAGGCTCCAGAGAGCACCCCTGCATTACCAGGCTATAATTCATACCACACCTTTCAGCCACCTAACCTGGACCCAAACACTAAAGGTGGAGGCGTATCCATATTCATTAAGGATATCCACACCTCCAAGCTAGTTTTCAACATAATGCATCTGAAATTATCCAAGTGCAACTAACACTGGGCAAGACTGCAATCCAGGTTGTAACTTGTTACAGTTACCCCACCATGCCCCAGAATTCCCACTCTTCATTTCTTAAGATACTGGAAAATATTAAGGTACAACTCAATACCTTAATTATGGGTGATTTCAACTACCCCACCATCAACTGGGAAAACTACTCATGTACCAACTCATTCATTCAACGTGTTCTGGAATTCATAAATTCCAATAACTTGGATCAGCTTTTCCACACCCCCACCATGGGCAGCAATATCTAGTCCCTCAAATATTGAAAAAATCCTATATTATTCCCTTGCACAAAGGTAGCAACTCCACCAACCCCTCAAACTTCAGACCTATTGCTATTTTATCCCCGATCTCTAAAATACCAGAAAAGTGTATTCACAAACAACTCATGGTACATATAGTTCAAGAAAATCTCATCACCCCTACCCAACATGGCTTCTGCCCTCACCATAGTACAACTACTGCCCTACTGTCCTTTACTATCTGGATTCACATCCAGATCAAGTGAGGTCATTGTTCCCCTGTACTCTTCACTTATCAGACCAATGATCGAGTACAATGCCCCATTGGGGATGTATCTCACCCGACACCTGCAGCAATTGGAGAGACCCCAAAAGTTCCTCACCAAAAGGATAAAGGGATTCCAAAATCTGTCATATGCTGCCAGACTGAAGAAACTCCAGCTCTATTCAGTCGCATACCATCTGCTCAGAGGTGACCTGTGCCTGACATACAAGGCCATGTCCAACCCAGAATTAATGGACATGCTCCACCTCAAAAAATCCAAATCTACCAGATCCACTAGAGCAAGCGACTTAAACCTTAGCACGGATATAAATAAGACATGCTGGAGGGATAGATTTGTCACTCAGAGACTCCCTATGCTGTGGAATAAAATCCTGGTCCATGTGAGGCAGAGCACCTCGCTGGCTCTGTTCAAGAGAAATCTTGACCGGTGGATGGGAGATCGTAGGTTTACCCCGGGAATCATCTCTGTGTCACTGCTGGACAGAGGCACAACAAACTAACTAATGGGCACAATATTTTTTAACATAAGGGGTGGCGTAAGCCACAAAACTTTGGGCTAGGCTTATAAATGCCATAGGGCAGATAGCCTAGTATAAACCTATGAACCTATGAACCTATCTCTATCACCGCTTCTCTAAATAACAACAAACTAGCATCTTCACTCTTCCTTGACCTATCTAAAGATTTTGATACTGTTTCACATAACCCCTTGTTCTCCAAATGTGCATCCTTCAACCTCTCTACCTCCACCCTTAACTGGTTTTCTTCATACCTGTCTAACAGGGCACAATCTGTCAGATGGAATTCAGCAACGGCTCCATTCCTTCCCATTCATACTGGAGTCCTCCAAGGCTCTGTCCTGGGTCCCCTACTATTTAACATTTTTACTAATGATCTCTTCCAATCCTGCCCCCACTCAAAAGGTCATAGGTTCATAGGTAGGTACACAGCTATCGGCCCTGGGACCTATATAAGCCTAGCCAAAAAGGTCTTTCGCCACCCAAGAAAATTATTTTCCTGTGCCCCTGTCAAGCAGTGCCACAGAAGTGATCCCCGGGGTGAATTTTCTATTTCCCATCCAGTCGTCAAGATGTTTCTTAAAGAGGGCAAATGAGGAGCTTTGCTTGACATGAATGAGTAGTTTGTTACAGAGTATGGGAAGTCTCTGGGACAGGAATCTATCCCTCCACCATGTTCTGTTTATTGTGGTGACAAGGTTTAGGTCTCTGGAGTATGTAGTTCAGAGAGACTGGGATTTCTTTAAGCATAGCATGTTCATCAGCTCTGGGTTTGACATAACTTTGTATGTTAGGCAGAGATTGCCTCTGAGTAGGCGATATGCGATGGAGTAGAGCTGGTGTTTATTGAGACGGTCTGCGTATGGCATCTGTTTGAGGCTGGTAATACTCTTAGTGAGGCATTTCTGTGGCCTTTCCAATTGTTGTAGGTTTCTTGTCAGATACATGCCAAATGGGGCATTGTACTCTACAATGGGTCAGATGAGGATGAGTAGAGAGGAACAATGACCTCCTTTTTTCTAGAGGAGAACCCTTTTGTGATGAGCTGTGCCATGTAGAAGGACTTCCTGACTTTTGTGGTGATGTGGTTATCAAAGGAGAGACTACTGTCCACCTGTGTCCTGAGGTCTCTTATTACACTTTCAGTGTTTAGCGAGCTACCGCCTATGTGGTAGCTCATGGGTATCGAGTTTTTCCCAAAGGGGATAACAGTGCATTTCTTGGCATTGAGCTTGAGGCCATGACTTTGACACCAAGCATCTGTCTCTGTGAGGCCCTTTTGTAGAATTTCTACAACATTAGGTGATTCAATTATGGCTTCCAGTTTGCAGTCATCTGTGAACTTTGTTAGCCAAAGACCTTCTGTGTTGGCCTGCACTTCAGAGAAGTAGATGCCGAACAGGAGAGGACCCAGGTCCGAACCCTGTGGTACTCCACTTGTCACTCGTCTGAAGTCAGACTTGGAGCCGGCTACTTTTACTGTGTTGGCTCTGTCAGTGAGCCAGTTGTCCACCCATCTTGCGACATAAGGGATTTATGCCCAGTTTAGTGAGTTTATCTATAATTCCAGAGTGGGGGATAGTATTGAAAGCCTTGGCAAGGTCAAGATAGGCTGTGTGCACTACCTTGCCCTCATCTGTGGCTCTAGTGACTGCTTCAAAGAAGTCAATCAGGTTTAGTAGACATAATCTACCTTTTACAAACCTAAATTGAGTAGGGTCAAGGGTTTGGAGGTCACCTATGTCTTTGTTTATAAGCTCCAAGATGATATGTTCCATGGTCTTGCAGACCAGGCTCATCAGGCTAATGGGGTGGTAGTTTCCGTGGTCCATGGTGGCACCTCCTTTGTGGAGTGGGATAACTGTCACTGTGCACCATTCAGTAGGCACATAGCCTGAGGTGAGGCTATGACTGAACATGGTACTTAGGTGGGGTGCCAGTTAGTTCTGTAATCCGTGCAGTACGCAGCCTGGGATATTGTCTGGTTCCACAGATACTGTGTTCTTGGCTTTGGAGAGTGCAGTCTTTACTTGTTCATCTGTGATTACAGGGGCTTTGCATTCTTCTGGTATTAAGATGGGCCCTTCAGAGGGTGAGAGGGGGGTAAAGTTAGCACTGAACCTGTCTGCTAGGATGTTGGCAATATAGGTTGGTTCTGTATATCTAATGCCATTGTGCTGTAGCTCAGAGCAGATCTGAGTGCCACCATTGAGATTCTTGACATAGCTGTAGAATGCTTTGTGGTTGTCCTTGGAATCAGTGGTGATTTTATTTTCATAACTGGCTTTGGAGGATTTTATGAGGGATCCCAGCTTCTGGCTGAGGTTGACCAGGGAGTTCCTCTAATCTTGGAATTTTACTCTTTTTTTGCAACAGCTTCTTCCTTCTGTTGTAGAGTTTGTTTATGGCAGGGGACCACCAGATTGTCTTTCTTTTTTTGCAGGCTAGCATCTTGGTTCTGTTGGGGATGACACAATTCATGCACTCGTGTATGTGCTTATACAGTGCATGTGTAATATTCAGCAGTCATACCTCTATTTTCTGTCTGCATGGTTGTTGTGAAGTTTGCCACTTCTGTCTTAAGAAGCATGAGGCTGGCTTTGGAGTCATTTTTGATGGTGGTTTCATTAATAGGGGTGGGGGTGGGATATGGATGTCTAGAGTGATTAGCTTGTGGTCCGATCTGACTAGCGAGGAGTTGACCTCTGGCATGGAACACCGGTTACACATATTGGTAATGACCACGTCCTGGATATTGCTGCCCATGGTGGGGGTGTGGAAAAGCTGATCCAAGTCATTGGAATTTATGAATTCCAGAAAACGTTGAATGAATGAGTTGGTACATGAGTAGTTTTCCCAGTTGATGGTGGGGTAGTTGAAATCACCCATAATTAAGGTATTGAGTTGTACCTTAATATTTTCCAGTATCTTAAGAAATGAAGAGTGGGAATTCTGGGGCATGGTGGGGTAACTGTAACAAGTTACAACCTGGATTGCAGTCTTGCCCAGTGTTAGTTGCACTTGGATAATTTCAGATGCATTATGCTGAAAACTAGCTTGGAGGTGTGGATATCCTTAATGAATATGGATACGCCTCCACCTTTAGTGTTTCGGTCCAGGTTAGGTGGCTGAAAGGTGTGGTATCAATTATAGCTTGGTAATGCAGGGGTGGTTTCTAGAGCCTTGAACCAGGTCTCTGTCACTGCACAGATGTTGATGTTCTCCATTTTAAGGAGTGCCTTGAGTGAGTGCATTTTTGAGGTTTATATACTAGCATTGAGTAGCATTACCCTCAGAGTTTGCTTGCTTGTACCTGTTACGGTGGTGAATTTAACATTTGAACCTTGCCTAAAAAAGGTACTATAGGGGTGGCAAGAGCCTTAGTCAGTATCCAGAATCCCAGGGACAACAGGTGCAGGCCATTTCTGGCAAAGTCGTGGTCTGTTGACCATGTCGTCCCAGGCAGACAGATACTGGATCCCCTTAGAATGACACCAGAAGCTTAGCCAATTGCTGAAGTCAATCATTTTGTCCTTGTACTGTGGTATCATTCTGGGCGATGGCAGGATGCTACTCAGGGCTAGGGTCATACCTGCCTGGGCTACAAGTTCCGCAAGCTCCTCCATGTCTCTTTTCATGTAGTCCATGGAGGTACTGAGTCATATATGTACTTGTTGTGGAGTGACCTGAGTGAGTGCATTATGTGGCAGATCCTGGCACCCAATAGGCAGCTGACAGTAACTTTCTCCTTGTTTAGCCTGGTGAGTCAGACATCAGTGTGCCTGACTACAGAGTCACCTATGCCTAGTGTGTAGGGTACGTTGTTTTGCCTTATCAGCTGAAGTTGAGTGGCACACTGATTTTGGGGGCTATGTGTCATTTGGGTAGTGTTGAGGGGTGGTGGTTGTCTGCATTTCATCTTGGGAGGTCTCTGTTGCTTGGACAGATTTTTATTGAGAGCCTCCATGAATGTGAGTGTGTGCTTTGTGTTTCTATGTGTGGGCTTTGGTAGTGTGGGTTTTGAAGGACTATGTGTTGAGTGTGGTGTGGTGCAGGTGTTAACCTTCTCCTCTTGACTGTCCAGTCCAGTCTTGGCAGAAGAGAGAAAAACTAATACAATACACTGATGACTCTACAATCATCTCTACCTTTGACAATCTAGCCCACCTACATACCCTCACACAAGATACATTACACTCTGTAGAAAGATGGCTCACTACTAACCAGCTCCTAGTTAACCCAAATAAAACTAAACTTCTCCTTTTCCTTCCCAAACCTCTGCAGCACCTTAAATCATCCTTCACAATCTCTTCCCTAAACAGCACAACTATTCTGGCTGAGCCATGCACTAAACTTCTAGGTATACTCATAGATGACGAACTAAAGTTTGACTTCCACACCAACAACTGCATCAAAAGGACCCACCAGAAACTTGGACTGCTATATAGAAATAAGAAAATTCCTTACACAAGAATCTAAAGCATCCCATGCCTAAGCCTACCTCCTACCTACTTTAGTATATGCCACTCCTATTTTCACAAACCTCCAGAAAAATCTCTTAAACAAACTTGAACTAACATACACTAAAATTGCTAGGTTTGCCAAAGATCTCCCCTATCGCTCACACCACTGCCCCTCCTTAAAAAAACTCAACTGGCCAGAGTTCTATAACCAGCTCCTTCTGCCTCAACTTCGCACGACACATTCCATCTTACTAGAACCCCAAAAGCCTGACCTTCACTAGCTACTCTCATCTACCCCTACATTCCTAACTGTGAGCTTCATAGCTCCGACCAACACCTTCTCCAAGTTTCCAAACCTAGTAAAACCAGAGGTAAAAGTCTTTATAGTTATGCAATTTCCACATCTTGGAACAAGCTCCCTCTACATATCAGATCTCAGCAAAATTCTCTCAACTTGAAGCTTGCCCTAAAGGACTACCTATGTAACTCCTGGACCTGCCCCTGTAAAGACCCTACTTGATGCATATTTCCTTTCTTCATAGACTCTCCTGCACATAAGTTTTCTACTTCTTCTTTCAGTAATCAATGCTTCTATCATCTGTTCTTACTCACTTTTTACTGCATCAAACGATTCACACCAATACCTTCCTCTCTCTTATCTTACCCCCTCCCCACTATTCTCCTGGACTTAACCTCTATTCCATAAGTAGGACTTGCCTATCTTCTTATCCTTCCTTTCCCCTATCTCCTATTTCCCTACCATTCAACCATGATTCAAACTACATGTCTTTAATAAAAAAAAAAACACTGTTTTTAAACAAATAATATCATTATAGGATTTTATTGTATGTCTGTACTTTTACTTTTGTTTATATCTGTAATTCACTTTCGTAACAAATTGTAATCATTGTATTTCTGGAGCTTTTCTCCTCGGGTCTCTGCTGAAAAAGGGCACTTGCGCAGCCAGACCAAACCGGTTAACAAATGGCAAATAAATAAACCTGAGTGTGCCCCATGAGTCAAACTTCTTTAATGCCTTTTTGTGTAAACTCTGCAGTAGCTTAGTTCTGAATGTGTAATACCTTAAACCTCCTGCAGTAGGGACCCATGGGATATATGCAAATGACCTCTTAAGGGCATTATGTCCTCAGCTAGTGGGGTTTGGCTTTATTGGATGTTAGTTTGGATATTTTGCAGACAACTTGATGTTATGGACGTCAGCTGGGTTTCAAAGCCTTGTGTTTCTAAAATATAGCTAAACAGTTCACATATGCTGTGCTGATGAGGTCATAAGAAGGCGAAAACATGCATGTCCACAGCTAGTGATGTTTGGCTTTATTAGCCTGAATATATCCACAAACACTTAAAAAGAAAAAGTAAAAATTCATGGACATTCAGAAGCCATATAGCTGAAACACTTGATGGTCTTAAAGTAGTATTTGCATATATCCCATGGGCCTCTATTACATGAGGTTTAAGGTATCACACAGTGCAAACTCTAGCTTGGCTAGGTTTTTCTTGTAGTTTTTACTTATTAGTTTGTCTGTGTGACCTTTTTACTCTTTGGTTTGGCAGCTTAGCTTTGACATCGTAGAGATTTACATATTCATACTCAGCACTTTGTAAAAGGTTTTGTAGTTAGTGCTATTATGCCACTTAAGTTTAACATTCATATTACAAAATCTACTTTTAAAAATAGACGGAAATCGAAAAAACATATACAGCCTGCAGCCTAAACCTTAAAATGCAGTATGAGTGACATGAAATTAAGGGCATATGAAGGAGAAGATTCAGTCACAACACAATATACCATGAAAGATATTTCTTGGCTTCAAGCAAAAGTTTTGTAAAGGTCATTGTATTCTTTAACTAAGACATTAGAAACGCAATGATCTGTTGAGGCGAGAAACTTGTAATCAAACAAAAGCACTATATACAGCAGGGTTGAAGGTGCCATGCGTTTGTTCATCTGGCAGAATGCCAACATCTGCCAAGTAATCTAAAATAACAGTTTTGTTCTAAATTGCACTTCCTGAAGGGCATTGTGGAGGGAGTAGATATGCAGCGGACAGATGAGGGCAATACATTTGATGTGAGCAGGGTTGACCTGCTATTCAGATTACTAGGGTAAGTTACAGTATGTTAGATTTGCTAATGGAAAGTCAGCTAAATTGTCAGGATGTGACACCATACTCCTGTTTAGAAAAAGATATCTTTTACATAAATGTCCATATTTTAATTAATTTTAATTATTGCCTTTTTCTGTCCTTACAGATTCTGTAAATAATATTTATTCCTTGCATCCCAGAAGGCCTGCGACTGGCAGTAGTATATGAGTGGCTGTGATGCACTTAATATTGCTCAGCAGAAATGGCCTCTTCTGTAAAGCAGTTCATTTGTACTGTGGAGATTTGGAAGTCCTCTTTACTCCATTTTCCATGAGTTTTAGAGTCAATACAGCAAAATATTCTGGTGTCCCGTAAGCTGCCATATTTTTGCCATTGGAGTTAAAATATCAGTCTGAATGTCTACACCCTTAGGCTGTCAGTATAACAGCACAGAAAATTGAATCCCAGGGGAGACTAGAGTCAGAGGTATATCACATATCATCTCTCTCTCTTTCTTTCGCTCTCTCAGATCATTCACGCTTCCTAATTCAATAAGGTGAGGAAGGCCATAATTTGATCATATTTGTTTTGCATCACTGCAAAAATAGAAAATGAGGGCTGCAGAGCTCTGCCAATTTACCTCATTCAACCTTGATTAAAAGAAAATTAATTGCCACATCTCTCCGAATATTGTATGCAATGTCTGATGGCACAACAGAAGATGGGTGAAGGACAGCTTCTGTGTTAAGATCATTCTTTATAATATCATGAGCATGAAAAAAAGAATAGCTTTATAGAAAAATGATTAAACTGTTAAAAGTGTGACCTCGTGCAAAATGCCACAGGCATTTTATTTGACTTCAGTGGAATGCAGAATTGAAGGACTTCCTGTGTAATGCTCCTCTTTTATTTATTTATGCATGCATGTATTTATTTAAGTATTACTTTTATTTTTGTGTGTTTCTTTTGCTTGCTTTGACTGAACTGAGTTGTAAGTATAAGCACATACAGTTGATTGTGAAGAGGCTGCAAGGTTAAAACCATCTGGAATAATCTATTTATCTTATTCTTCATTTACTTAATTGAAACGCATCAAAATGTTTGCAGTATTGTGCAGAAATTACTTTTTAATTATATACATTTGCCGTATCAAGCTACTATTGTTTAGTCACTTGCACACTGTTTACATCCTCCCCCCTCTTTCTGGCAAATTATGATCTGTAACTAGAAGGCCGCAGAGCAAATGCTTCCTGCTAGACTGGAAGTAATCTCCAGTCATATGCAGTTCTTAAGTGAATGACATAAAAATGACCATTAGTTTATGGTGACATAAGTATATTACCAGACTAATATGTATGTGCTGATTTGTCTCAGCAATGTCATTTAATACTACAAAGTAGGCCGCAATGTTATGTAGAGTAACTGCCCTACTACTAATTTGTTATACTGCATGCTTAAGCCCTCAACAATGCCTACTTAAATATGCAGTGCATTTCCAAACAAACATTAAATGATTTTCATGTCCATGTTACTTAAAACGTGAATATAAAGTTACGATCACAACATCTTTCATCTTTACACTGCTTACACAACAGTAACTAAATGTATAATAGTTTAAGCAAAACTTTTGAATACAATTCATATGGATAAGGAAAGAGGACTGGGGGGTACTATCTGGCCTGCTTGCAAATTCTTCTTGCCTTCGAATTCGTCAACAGTTCAGCATGTCATAGAAGGGAAAGGCCATTACAGTAAACTAAATGTATCACAAATCCCCACTGGCTGTAGTATTTGTCACAGACTGGATCAGTTGTGCATTGTTTCTCATTTCATCAGATGAAAATCGACATCTGTTATCATTCCACAAACTAGTAGGGCTTTTGCCTTCTCTCTTTCACTTGTCACTTTCTCTATACTCTTCTCTTTTACACTTCATATTTGCCAGTATACTAGGTGTGTTACAAGCTGTGATGGTGCAGCGGTAGCATTGTTGCCTCACAGCAAGAGGTTCTCCTGTTCGATTCTTGGCTGGAGCACCTTCTGTGTGGAGTCTGCATGTCCTCCCCATGGTCGAGTGGCATTTGAAAGACATGAGTGAATGGGCATGCCTTTGTTGAAGGCTGAGCATCGAGCTGGCACCTCGGCACTGTAAAGATCTACTGCCAATCATTAGCGGACCAGAGATCCGCTGTGGCGTCCCCTAACTGGGAAAAGCCGGAAGAAGAATACTAGGTGTGTTACAAATTGAATTTGACAGAATTTCAGTTTCTTCCACTCTTTCAAGTTATGTCCACATTATGTCAATTCATCCCTAAGGCGTCTTTCACTTTAGACCGCTACTGTTGAATTTCTTTCAACACATTTCTCCTGCTCAAGTTAACTATTCCTAGGATGTACTGTGTCTGTGCATCTCCAGGCAGAAATGCTAACACCTTGTCTATGGAGTAAGAGAATAGAATCTTTTGATTCTATGCAGTTTTAACTAGCATTTATAAATCAGTTTAGAAGTCAGAATTTGTTTGTTGACCCCCCTTTTGTTGGTGTGAAGGTTGAACTCAGATGAAAGTACAACTATATTTCATTTCAGATAAAACTAGCACATGTGTAAAAGCTGCACTCCTGAGTGTTTCACCCTTTGAATGAGATGGTAAATGAAAGTCCCACCTGCTTGAGTTGGTGGTAGCAGAGGTGGATGTAAAAGATCCCATGGCATCTACTGAAAAGAGAAGCGCTAGCCAAATTTGTACTAGTAGTATAAATACCACCTAAGGTCTCTTCTCCTGAAAAGAGGTCACTAGCCTAGTGGAAATAACCCAGTCAACTATGAATAAATAAGATCTCAGGGATAAAGTTAGGTATACTGAATGACTGGTTGTGCTTTATGCAGTATAAGTTAAGGTGGTATATAGGTTTGAGCCTCGGGTACTCAAAGTGTCTCTTCACAGAAATTTGATGATCTCTTTCTTTTAATGAGAAGTAGAGAGAGAGAGACTATAATATCTGCTACATATGAGTTACCAGAAGGGTAACTGATTCATAAAATGTATAGTACCCAAGTAATCCAATGAAGTGGAGGTTACCAAACTGCAGACTGCTTTCCAAGTTATTTAACTTTGCTACTCAATATGTTTCTGATCTTTTTATCACCACTTACGTCAGCTGGACCTGCTGTAGTTCTCCTTCACTCTTCTCGTTTTCCTCTCAGGATGCATCATGCCGTTGCATAGTAGTTTGACCTCAAATGTATCCATTTTGAATTCTTGCAGCAGTTTAGCTGCCACATCACTCAGTGCTTGTAACATAACCAAATGGGGCTCTTCCATGCTGGACACCAGCACATGAATCTCTGCTGTTTGAAAAGACCATTTCTTTGAATTAAATATGTCTCTTTCTCATTTTACAGAGTTCTCATTTAATCTAGAACATTGTGGATTTAGGAGCCATTCTTCAATTACATACTCATCACTGAGGGGAGAGTAGAAGTATTAAGTTATTACACGGTGGTCTGGGAAGTGACGTGTCCATCTTATAGGTTCTCCATTATCAGGGATTGATAATTGCCTAATGAATAATGTTCAGTGATTAAAAATGTGTGCAGCTTTTCAATTCATTTTGCTCAATCAATAACATTTAGCTTTCAGTTAGAGATATCTATAAACTGCCTTAGGATTTGAAAAATGACAATGGCTAATAATGAATCTAGAAGACTTCTTTGATGAATGCTTGAGATAAAGATGGGCTATCTTCCACATGTATGCAGAGCATGATTTTAAACAGCTTCATCAGACCCAAAATTAACACTTCACTAAGATGTATATGATACATTAGCAAACATTCTTGTTAAGTATGTAGATTACAAAATCTGTAAGTTCACCTCTTTGTAAAGCAGAGTAGAAAATGAACATTTATTCATTGCTGGTTCTATGGCCTTTTCTAAATCTATGTTGGTATTCGGAGAGCATATCATATGTATATAAGCTACACTGATAGTGCAGTAATAGTAACTATATGAAACACATCAGAACACATAATAATTAATTATGATTGGTGAGACATGATCATAACTCTTTACAGTGCATGGAGTTTTATCTTCTCCAAGTACTACTCTTCAAAAGAAAAAAAACATGAGCTAGTGTTTTACCAGCTTTGAAAGCCAATAAAACACTTAGTGAGTACTGAAGAAAACAGACAGCACTTAAATATAATTGGAGGTAAAACTCAGGGACAATTTTTAAATAGTGCTCTATTTCAGTTACTTACAAACTGATGTCTGTAAAGTTCTGCAGACAGAATTTGAGACAAGATATTGAAGGACAGTTCAGAATGAAGGAATATTCCTTGGGTGACACCCAGTCGTGACAGCACTTATGAGATGTGTAGCAATTGTTACAAAACTCTGAAAGCCCAGTTGCTGTCAGGTCTAGCTCTACACAAAGCATTTTACAGGGTTATCTGTTTTATGATTGTGGAGCATGAACATGGCACTCGATGCACTATAATAAGCATCCGATTCTTCATCCTCAGTTTAATAAATAAATCACACACAATGCTTCTGGGATCCTTCTGAAAAGATATGTATATTATCATGTATGAAGTTAAGGAAAAAATAGACTGTGGAAACTGGATACTGAGTTTTACTATAAAAATAGGAAGGAATTTAGCTTTAAAATCATGAGAGAAGATAGTATGGTAGAAGGCTTAAAGTGTTTAACGATTAATATGTTTCTTGTTTAAAAGGAGAGAATGAAGAGAATTTAAAAATGAAACACATTGCCAGTTTTTTTTTAATGCCCTACCCCCTTATCCCGCCCACCCCACGTACCCCTAGCTTTATACCTGACATACCACACCTCCTCCTTCTCTCCACCTATCCTAGCCTCCTACATACCACTCCTCCTCTATATCTTCACTTACCCTAAGCTCCTACCTCACCTGTACCGCCCTCCTGTTAAACCTCCCTCTATTACCTCCTCCTACTCCCCTCCCCTCCCAATAACTACTCACTTACCTTGATATCCACCTGGTTTCATTTACTCACTCTATACTCTTAGCCTACATCCAGTTTATTCCTTTCTCTCTCACCTCAATATGTCTACCAAAACTTACAAACCAATACCCAAGACCCCTGTATTAGGAACTACCTTGGGAAACCTAACACTTCCACCTATTATTCTGCTTGCCCTCACACTACCCTACTTCCTAACCTGTTATGAATCAAATCCCAATTACCACTTCATCTACTCACCCAAACATACAGCCACTGATCTCATAAGCCTAAAACTTACTCATTTAAACATTACGTCTATCCCTAGCTACCTCCTTGCCAGATATCACAGACTGTCCCACATTAAATTTCTAAATCTCTTGATTAAGAAACCAAAATATTTACTGTACTCCCCTATCATAGCTTACCTTGAACATAGCCACTCTACCTTGGTTGACGGGACATCCACCCCAACCCAGGGCCCTTAACCACTCCACCTGGTGTGGCAACCACTTCACTAAACTCTTCCCTACTACTACCAACCTCTAATACAAACACTCTACTCATAGGTCACCTTAATATACGAAGTGTCAATAATAAAATCACCCATCTCCACTCCCTTCTACAACACCACTCCTTTGATATTCTTTGTTTAACTGAAACCTGGTTAAAACCCTTTACCAAAGATAATGAAATCTTACCTCCAGGCTATAACATCTTGAGACTTGACCGCAAAACTAAAAAAGGCGGAGGAGTTGCACTCCTATTCAAAACAGAACTTAGTGTAACATTAATACCCTACGATAACCTGGACAATAACAAGACTGAACTTCTTATCTCAAAGCTACAACTAAACCCTAAAAAGTCCATCTATATTATCTGTATATATCTACCCCCTGGAAATAATTCTACTACTATAGAAAATAACCTTAGTTGGCTCTCCTCCTCCTATCCTCAAGAAACCATAATTCTCGGAGACTTTAACCTGGACTGGTCCTCTTTAATTACTAATAACCCAGCTTCACATATTAACCTCCATGACTTTACTCAAATAATAAACGCCTCCACTAGGACCAATAAAACTAACAACAAAGAAAGCATTCTAGACTGGATTCTCATTAATAAACCTCTTATTAAATATCAGTCTGGAGTACTACCTGATGACTTTAGCGATCACAATCTAACCTATATTACTAGACAAAGAAATGCCTCTAACAACACACCTACCTACAGGATCCTACGTAATCTCAAATGTTTCAACCTTATACAATTTAGAACTGAACTAAGTGCTTGCAATTGGAACCAACTAAAGACACTTCCTCTTGAAGAAGCTGTACAATACTTTAATACTACATTCCTAACTATTCTAGATAATCATGCCCCATCACGCACTATCCGAATTAAATCTAAACCTGCCCCCTGGTTATCTAAAGATACAAGACAAAAATGCTACTTAGAAACAAAGCTTGGATAAAATGGCGAGCTAGCAAATCTTCTGCAGACCAACAGACCTTTAGATACCTAAGAAACAGTACTAAAAAAGCTATCTTCTCTGATAAAAGAAGTTATTATAGCAATCTCCAGCAAGCTAATCACAATAACCCTCAAAAATTCTGGTCAACCCTAAACAGGCTTCTACACCCTGGACAGACTACCACTCCATCCCCTACCGGATCTGAAAAGAATTCCTCCCTTGATACTGCCAATACTTTCAACTCTTTCTTTATTGATACTATTAATTCTTTGGCCTCTCACCTCTCTAGTGACTATACTAGTATCCCGACCCTGCATCCTCCAGACTACCAATCTTTAGGCTACAACCCATCTCCACTGCCTTTATACAAAATGTATCCACAAACTTAAACCCTGCACCCCTCGGCTGACCAACTCCCATCTGAATTCCTTCAAAAGCAGCCTCTGAAATTGCCTATCCCATATCTATTCTCATTAACAGAACCATAAATGAAGAAACCATACCTGACATTTGGAAAATCTCTCACATCATACCCTTGCACAAAGGAGGTAACTCCTATGAACTCTCTAATTATAGGCCCATAGCTCTCTTGTCCCCACTAGCAAAGATCATGGAAAAATGTATTCATCATCAGTTAATGGACCACTTAATAAAGTACAACATTCTCACTAACTGTCAACATGGATTTAGGCCTTCTCACAGCACAACCACCGCTCTCCTCACTTTTACAGACCATATTAATAAGAATCGTAATAACAGCATCCTGTCTTCAGCTCTCTTTATTGACCTGTCTAAGGCCTTTGATATGGTTAACCACTCCATTCTCCTGAAAATTCTTGAATCTCTCTCCTTAGAATCTAAGGCTGTCCACTGGTTTAATTCCTATCTTACAAACAGGAAACAAGCCGTTCTTTGGGATAACAAACTCTCATCCCTTCTCCCTATCTCACTTGGGGTCCCCCAAGGATCTATTCTTGGACCACTTCTTTTCTCCCTCTTTATAAATGACTTACAAGCAGCAATTCCCCAGGCCACTTGTATACAATATGCTGACGACTCCACATTAATTTGCTCTGCTAAATCCATCTCTGAACTACAAATTAACACTCAAGCTGTTTTCTCCAAAGTTGAAACCTGGTTCTCAAAACGATGCCTACTTCTAAATGCTAAAAAAAGCAAACTCTTACTCTTTAAGCCCACTACCAGATCCCCTACATTAGACTTTACTATCCTATCTAGCAATGGAACTACTATATCACCTGACCTTACAACCAAACTACTAGGTGTCACAATTGACAACAACCTCACCTTTGATTGTCATATCAATAATACCATTAAATCTGTAAACAGAAAACTCGGCTCTCTCTATAGAATTAAAACTTTCTTAACCTCTCCAGCCAAAGCTACCCTTGCCCACTCTCATCTAATTTCTACTCTTCTCTATGCTTCACCTATTTATACTAACCTCAAGAAAAATATTCTCTCTAAACTATCTACCACGTACAATAATATAGCTAGATTTGTTACTGGTAAACCTTTCAGAACACACCACTGTCTGAATCTGCAGCAACTAAACTGGCTTGAACTATCAAACATGTTACTTCTTTCCCAACTCTCATTTGTTCATAGAGCATTTTACCAACCTCACAACACACCTATACTCTCCAACCTCTTCATCCCCTACTCTAATCTAAACTCCCTCCGTTCATCTAGCAAACTGCTAGTTACCTTAACCAAATCTAAAAACCTAGCAGGTGATTCCCTTTTTCAAATACCATTGGAAAACACTGGAATCAACTTCCTGCTGAACTTCCTTCTATTGCTTCCACTGTTCTGTTTAAACAAGAGCTCAGAGGTTACCTTAAAAGCCACTGGATGTGTCCCTGCTCTAATCCTGACTAAAATAATTTCATCTATTATTCTCGTTTCTCTCCCTACTGCCTGTTCCTTCTGCTTCCTCCCTTACCTTTCTCTTTTCTACCTCTACAGACTGCTCCTCGTCATCGTTCATCTTTATGGCCCTAAATCTCTCTCTAACTACCTTATGTCTATTTATATCTGCTCTCTCTCTATTGTTGCTTCTCTTTCTTTAATCTTATACTTCCTCCTTGGTATTAAAACATGTTAGAATGTTCAACATTGTGTTACTTAGATTCGCTAGAAAGTTAAGTGCTGTTCTTTCGGTTAACTTATTACATTTCCTTTTCCATGTTCTTTCACTTGTTTTTTCCTGTTTTTAGATATAGGTAATAATGTGTATTATGTCATTTGTCCTCATGATGTATCTCCTTTTGTCTATATGTGGAGCTTTTCTCCCCGGGCCTCTGCTGAAAATGGAAATATATCCAGTTGGACTAGCCCGGTCAACAAATGTAAAATAAAATAAAAATAAATAAAATAAATAATGCCTTATAAAATACACCCTGTAAAGGGATAAGTGAAATATAAATGCACTGTGAGAAGAAAATGTCTAGGATTTAAAAAAGGTTCTCTCCACTCATGCTAATTGGAAAACATGGGATAGTCAGTTAGCCAGATGCAGAAAATCTGTGATTCAGAGATATGGTAAAGCTGCACAGAGAAGCACATTAGCATCTCATTACCAAATCACTGAATCGAACACTGTGTTGTCATACATGACTGCACTGCACTAGGGTTATCTGTACAATGCACACACATACATACACACACGTGCGCATGCATGCTTATACACTCACACACACACACACACACACACACACACACACACACATGTAAACACACATGCACACACACAAGCACACACATTAATACACACACATGCATGCACACACACACACACACACACACACACACACACACACACACACACACACACACACACACACACACACACACACACACAAATGTAAACACACATGCACATACACAAGCACACACATTAATACACACACACATGCATGCACACACACACACACACACACACACACACACACACACACACACACACACACACACACACACACACACACATATACATGCACGTGCACACACACACACACACACACACACACACACACACACACACACACACACACACACACACACACACACACACACACACACACACACACACACACAGACATAAACACACATGCACACACACACACAAGCACACACATAAATACACACACACACATGCACGTGCACACACACAGACATGTAAACACACATGCACACACAAGCACACATATACATGTACACACATGCACACAAGCACGCAACGCACACACACACAGACATGTAAACATACACACACAGACATGCACACACACACACACACACACACACACACACACACACGCACATAGACATGCAAACACACATGTACACACACATACATGCAAACACATAAGCACACATAGAGATCCACTGTACTTAGTTGTACCAAAAATACATCCATAAGAGTGAATGTGTGAGCACTGTCAAAAGATGACTTTGATCTTTTCCTCCTAGATAAAAAATGACTTGGCCAAATGATTCTGTGGACTCCACTGCAGAGTTAGACTGGAGCGGCAGCCATTTCCAGGAGGAAGCACAGGGCATTAGATACTCCCCTGGATTACCACCTTAGAATGCAGCTTGTTGAATGAGACTGCTTTGGACAATATGGTCACCACCTGGATAATACTGCAGTAAAGAGCATCTCTGAATTGTCACCACATGGGTAATATTGCAGTAAAGAGCATCTCTGAATGGTCACCACCTGGGTAATACTGCAGTAAAGAGCGTCTCTGAATGGTCACCACCTGGGTAATACTTCAGTAAAGAGCGTCTCTGAATGGTCACCACTTGGGTAATACTGAAGTAAAGAGAGCCTCTGAATGGACACCACCTGGGTAATACTGCAGTAAAGAGTGTCTCTGAATCAGAAAGGCTTACCTGGATGTGGAATCTATCAGGATTAAGCTTCCACACTGTTGTAAGTCTTTAGGAGCCTTGGGGATCCTTCATACAAAGGTTCAAATGTGGAAGAAACTGCTGACAATTTTTTGGGGAGGGTTGTAATTGAGTCAAAGAGTTTTGGGCTTTGACTGCTAAAAACTGCATTGCCTTGAATTTTATGAAATAGGCATAAATATGGTTTGTTAAAATATGTTTTAAATTTTAGAAAAAGAAGCGTATTTATTTACTTATCTAATTTAGTTAACTGAGTAAGTGAACTGGGCCAAAACCAGGATTCATGTTAGCATGTATTTTCTGAAGGATATGAAGTCTGAAACTCAGATATGTGTCATTATTTAGTGGTTTCAGTCCTCAACGATATGCCAGAAAGCACACATTTTATGAGTAGCAAAAACATGAGGCAAACGTCTAGAAAATGAGTTGTAAGGTTATATTTATATTTGCTTTCAAAAGTTTTCAAAAGGGAGTTAGTTTGCTGGATTTTTGTATATCATTTTTTAGATTACTTCATGCTATAGTAGCAATTCACTTGGAGGATCATTCTATTCTTGTCATGGGATATGGGGGGGGGTTGTAGCAGTAAAGTGTCTTGACTTACTTTTAATTATTTATTCATTTATTGACATTTATTTACAGATGAAGTCTGACTGGATAATGTTATTTGTTTCAGCTGAGGCCCAGGGAGAAAAGCTCCACAGATATAATATCAGAAGATACAATATATATAGGTGAAGACTGTCATCATATTACAAGATACTGTAAATGCATAGATGAATACACACACATAGAATAATATACACAGAGAACAAGATAAACACCATGTAGCAATGGAACACGTTGACGTTATAAGTGAGTGAGTATATTACTTGTTCCTAAAGCAAATGTCAGAGTTGAGCATTTAAATAGTGGGTAAGCAGGAGGACAGGAAGGGGTGGAAAGTGAGATGTATTTGTTACAGGTAATAAGTGGAGCAGATATGGGAGGCAAGGGAAATAATGAGAAAAGACAACATTAAGGAGTACGGGAAATATGAGTTAGAAAAATAAATGCAAGGAAAAGGAGAGAAGGAACTGAAATGTTAACAAAAAGAGTAGGAGGTGCAAAGCCAAGAATCAGATAGGCATTCTTTGAGTTGCAGCAACTTATTACAGCTTAGTGACACTTCTAAGAGGTTCTGCTGTTGCATCCTGCAAACTCCTATAGGTGTCAAAAATTGCTTGTTCTTATTTGCATTAATACTTCCCTGAAATTCAAGGTATTAGAAGATTTCACCTTAATGTTTACACAATGTCAGACACAATTGTATTGATATTTGACCTCTCTCTAGTGCAGATCAAGAGATATAGGATATTATTTGTATGTTTTTTATTTACACTGTAGTAATTTTCATATTTCTCTAAATATCTTAACAGTCACATGGCACTGTCAGAACTGCTTAGCCTCATATAAAAGCTCACAGCTGTATTTAGAAATTGCTGTTGAAAGTAAGTGCTTGAATGGTTATTGAGTTATTATAAGAGGTTTATACAACATTACATAATTCATATTTGTTGTGGTTATTATGGCTTATAAAATCCAGTTTAAGACTTAGAACTGAATGAATGCAACGATTGTATGGGTTACATTTTGCTGAACAGTTTACCACTTACAGTTTTCCAGTAACACATTTGTTTGAACTGTGAGGCAATAACTTAATTTTTAAAGACTCAAGCCACACCCACTAGGAGTTAAAAGTACAAACTAAATGAGTTCCATTGGTGGGGATGAGTTAAATAAATGAATGATCTGATGCTGTTAGTCTTCATTCATGCCTTACTGATGAGTTATCGGTTCCGTCCTCGGAACCGAGCCAGCCAAATATCAAGCTCGCATCAGCCAAAAAACTCTTGAGCCAAGGTCCTACCCAGAATGCTCTGCTCCCTGTTACCTCAGATCTCGTTTGCCACATTGCTGTACAGCCATGTTAAGCCACTCTCTCAGCTAAGTGTCTAATTTTTTTTTTGAAAGTTTTATATATTGTTCTTACTTTAAATATTTTCAAATAGTTTCTACTAATATTTTCCTACTCTATCGTATACTTTAGACTCTCTCCCTTTAGTCTTTATTACCCTTTTTCTTACCTTTGAGGTAATTATTCATTACCATCATTGGTAATCCTGCCTTTTCTCTTCTTACCCTTTTGGGTAGTGTTTCCTCTTCCCTTTGGTACTGTTCTTCTTCTCCACATCATTATATCAGATAAGAAAAGTAGCACTGGTTTCAAGCAGTGTAAGGATTGTGGCCATAAGTTACCACTTTCCGATGGCCATGACTTATGTGTCTACTGTCTGAATGTCTCCCACCTTACAGTGGATCCCTCGTGTTGGATTTGTAAGAATTTTTCAACCAGGACTCTTAACTAGAGGAAGAATAAATTAATATTGAAAGGTCTTCTCAAATCTCCTTTCTCTTAGGATATTTCTGGATCGGAGGGCTCACCCCTCCTGTTAAACCCCATAAGAGGCATTTTTCCTCTTTATCATCAAGGTTGCACCCTTCTTCTCCCTCTAGAGATTGTAGGAAGTTGACTTATAAGAAGGTGAAATTGATTACTACTTCGGTGCTGCCACCTGTAACCCTGTTGGCTCCAGGCTCGGCACCGCCCCAAATGATTCTGGCTCAAGCCATGTCTTCCTTATTAACACCAGCAATGGAGTTCCCAGTGCAGACAACTGTGACTCCGACAGTTCTGTTGCAGCCCTTTCTGGCACTGTCCATGCAGGTACAGTCCCTTTCGGCACTATTGGTACAATCCCTTTCAGCTTCGAGTATGACTTTTCTGTATTCCACAGCAAAGACATTTTCGGCACCGACATGTTCTTTAGTGCAATCCTTCTCAGCACCATCCTTATTACCAGTGCAGACACTGTATCCATCGGGGCAGACTTTTGCCTTTATGGTGCAGACACCTTCAACTACTATGGCACTGACATCCTCAGCACAGACTAATTCCACACCATTTTCTTCGGTGCAGACATCCTCGGTTTCAGGCTCTGCACCTCTTGAATTAGCAAGGACCAAGTATTCTCCTTCCTTGGATCCATTTGCTGGTAGTCAATATAGTTCTTTTCTAGAAAGGCCAGAATCGCCATCAGCTTTCTCCATGAGGTCAACCAAGATTCTCTCTGAGCAAGATGTGTTGTGGTGTGTTGACCAGTTAATTGTGGCCAGAAGTCTCTCTCACTCATCAAAGTCCATGTTCCCTACTTCAGGTGAATGTATATCTCCTCAAACTCCAATGTACACTCCTCCTTCAACGTCTACCCAAGTTTTGAAGCCTATTACTCCGACAGCAGTTTCCCTTCCTCCGACTCCAATAGTGGATCTCATTTTGGAACCAGAGTCGTCCTTGTGGCCCTCTGTGCACTGGGCATCGGACTCTTCTCAGGCCAGTGACTGTGCCATGGGGGAGGGCATTCCTGGTTCCATGCTGATTTTTTCTATGGAACCCTCCAGGGATTATCTCTCTCATGGTTCATGGTCCTCTTAACACTCCAGGTCTGGGGGTGGGCTCATTGAGATGGGGTGTGATCCCGGTTCCAAGGTCATCATGCTCAATTCTAGGCTCCCATCCCTCCTTGTGCAGGCCGGCCTTCCAGGCCATGGAGAGGGCACTTGCCACTGCTGGCAAACCCCGCATGTCAGAGTCCTCTCCTCCATCTGTGCCACAACTGTCACAAGCCACAACCACCAGACACCAGGCACAAGGGCCTCAGGTTTCTCCTCCTCAAGAGACCCCCTCTTTGCAGTCTTCCCAACAACCTCCCAGTGAGAAAGTATCCTGCAAAGTGTCATGCAAGAGGAAGCACATAGACTCCACTGAGGAGTTGTTGACTGAAGATACGGACTTTGATGATGGGGAAGGGTCCTCACAGTCACTGTCTGATGAAGTGTCCTTTGGTGACATGCTCGAGATCCTTAGACAGAGGGGTGACTGGAAGTCTTCTAATCCTTCCTCTGAGGAATCTGTATTCCTGCACGTTTTTCATGCCTGGCCCTCTGCCTCCTGGGTCACCCCCTCCCGGCCGATGAGCTTGTCCAGCTCATTGTGCAGCGCACATGGAAGGCTCCTGACACCCTGGAAGTGATACCAAGGTGACCAGATAAAATATTATCGCCCCCAGCTGAGCACCCACATTGGTCACGAGGTCTTTCAGTAGATGCTATGGTGGCAGCGGCTGCAACTAAGAAAGATTTGGCAGAAGAGAGTCAAACTGTCCATCTGCCCAAAACGGAGTCCCAGGTGATAGACAGGTTAGGGAAGCATGTGTTTGCTTCATTGACCTTCACCTTACGGTCTTTGAACTATTTGGCACACTTTACCAGGCTTCAGAGGGATCTTTTCAACCAGCTCTCTGAAACCTTGGCAGGAACTGTTTCAGATGAGGTCCGTGACAACATGGCTTCTCAGATAGCCACCCTAGAGTCCATTTCCAACTCTTCCATGCATCTTATTTCTCACACAATGGAAGGGGCAGTTAGAGCGGCAGGCGCGGGTATAGTCACCAGATGACATGCCTGGATGCACCTTTGCAACTTCATGGACTCCTTTAAGGCTTCCTTCATGAACGTCCCCATTGAGGCCTCTTCTTTGTTTGGCCCTAAAGTGAAAGATACACAGGCAAGGTGCGAACATGATGGAAGACTCTGTCTGCCATCTGTCTGCCATTGGTGTCAGACACTCCACTCCTCAGCGATTCTACTTTAGAAATCAGAGGAGTGGAAAGATGTGGCACAGGAAATCACAGGGCTCTTTTTGAGATGCATGTGCCAAGTTCTCTCTTCTTCTAGAGTCAGATGGGGAAACTCCAATGGAAGATGCCCTTTTCGGGGCAGATGAGGTCTGTGAAACTGGGGTTCCAGAGATTCCTTCTCTGGCCAACCCTATCAGTGCTCCTGAAGCTTTGCCTGATTGCTCACCTCTGGAAGCAGTCGGGGGTCGTTTCTCCTTATACCCCACTGCCTGGTAAAATATAACTACCGATTCTTGCGTACAATGGATAATATCCAGAGGCTATCACATCCCCTTCCATCTTTGTCCAATCTCATCCAGAGTATTACCTGACATTCCACCTAGTCAAAGGGAAGCAGCAGCACACAAAATCCAAAAGCTGCTACAAAAAATAGTCATCCAGACAGCCCCCCCCCCCAGACCAGATAGGATCCATTTTTTACTCAGCTTCTTTTTAGTGCCAAAACAGACAGGGGACTAGAGACCAATTCTGCATCTCAGCACACCGAACAAATTTGTAAAACAGAGAAATTCTGGATGGTCATGGTTCAGTCTATCCTTCCTCTTCTGGAAGAAGATGATTGGATGTGCTCTGTAGATCTTCAAGATGTGTATTACCACATAAAAATGGACAAGTGCTCAAGAAGATACCTCTGCTTCCACATAGGAGCCAGTCACTACCAAGTTCGAGCTCTGCCCTTTGGTCTCTCTACAGCCCCCAGAGTGTTCACCAAAGGCATGGCAGTGGTTATCACTCATGTGCAACTTCAAGGATTCCAGGCAATTCCCTGTCTAGACAACTGGCTCTTCACTGCCCCCACCAAGTGTCTACTGGAAGAAGCCCTACATTAAACTCTCCTAACAGCTCAAAGCCTGGAAATCACTATAAACTGGGAGAAATCCAACACAACCCTAGCTCAGTCTTTGGAATTTATAGGGGTTCTGTTGGACATGAGAAATTGCACTGTATCCCTTCTGGACCACAGGCTTCAATGAATAAGGCAACAGGTTCAACTGCTGCTCTGTTACCACTAATCTCCCACTCGATCTATACTCCAACTCTTGGGGTCAATGGCAGCCTCGATCACCATTGTTCCTCTAGCCATTTTCCACATGAGGCTCCTTCAGTGGCTACTTCTCACTCAGTGGTACCCTCTACAACATCCTTTGTCTTGTCAGATAAGTGTAACTGAGAGATGCAAGGAAGATTTACTCTGGTGGACATCTCAAAATCCCCAACAATGGTCTCACCCCTTCAACCCCCATCAATCGATAGCCACAGTGACCACGGATGCCTGCCTGATGGGGAGGGGGGGCTATGTCAGGGAAACTCGGTCCAAGGCACCTGGTCGGAGACAGAGGCCCTTTTGCATATCAATGTCCTGGAACTGAGAGCAGTGCTACTAGCATTGCAAGCATTTCATTCCATCCTTCCATCAGGAACTATTGTGATCAGACAACATGCCAGTGATCTGGTACATCAACAAACAAGGGGTACCAGATCTTATCCATTATGCTGAGAGGCCTTGAGAATATGGCAATGGGTGATAGCTTCCAACCGCTTTCTAATTGCGACTCACATTCCCAGGAGCCCCAGTGTGATAGTGGACAAATTGAGCAGGTGCATTCTGCAACCTCACGAGTGGTCCCTCAATCCTATGATAGCAGCAAAAATCTTCAATCCCTGGGACCAGCCTTACTGCAACCTATTTGCCTCCCCAACCAACTACAAGTGCAGCAACTATTTTGCCCTAATCCCCCACTTGGGGACAGTCACCGAGAGATGCTCTAGTCCACGCCTCACCCTCGGATCTACTTTATGCTTATCCTCCTCTTCCTCTCATCTCCCAATTTCTGTTGAAGAGCAAAGTGATCCTCATTGCTCCATATTGGGCTCGACAAGTCTGGTTTCCCTTCCTCTGGCCTCACCTGCTAGATCAACCGTGGATCCTCAATCCATCCCCAGCATTGATCTTCCATCCACAGGGTCTAACGCACCCCAATCTAACAACTGAAACTGGCAGCTTGGTTTCTCCACTTCCAATGATTGCCAGGCATGAAAACCTCTCATCCCCTGTGCACAATATTGTTATTGCATCTCATAAATTGTCCACCAGACTAATCTATCTTAACAAATGGAAAAGGTTCTCTCTATGGGCAGTGAATAAACAATTAGACTTGAGGACAGTCACCGAGAGATGCTCTAGTCCACGCCTCGCCCTTGGGTCTACTTTATGCTTATCCTCCTCTTCCTCTCATCTCCCAATTTCTGTTGAAGAGCAAAGTGATCCTCATTGCTCCATATTGGGCTCGACAAGTCTGGTTTCCCTTCCTCTGGCCTCACCTGCTAGATCAACCATGGATCCTCAATCCATCTCCAGCATTGATCTTCCATCCACAGGGTCTATTGCACCCCAATCTAACAACTGAAACTGGCAGCTTGGTTTCTCCACTTCCAATGATTGCCAGGCATGAAAACCTCTCATCCCCTGTGCACAATATTGTTATTGCATCTCATAAATTGTCCACCAGACTAATCTATCCTAACAAATAGAAAAGATTCTCTCTATGGGCAGCGAATAAACAATTAGACCACTTGTCAGCCCCAGTTTCAGTGGTTTTGGATTACTTATCACATCTTTTCCAGTCTGGGGTGTCTGCCACTACTATTCGTGTGCATTTAGCTGCCATCTCAAATTTCCACATTGGTTTTCAGGATTCTTCACTTATGTCGCATAGATTCTGAAAAACTTTCTTGAAAGGGGTTTTCCACCTAATACCTCCGTTTAGAGAACCAGTACAACTTTGGGATTTGGCATTGGCTCTGCAAGCTCTAATAGCTCCACCCTTTGAACCTGCATCTTCATGTGATGTAAAATATCTCTCTTGGAAAACTTTGTTTCTGATTGCAATCACATCGGCCAGATGCTTTTCAGAACTTCAAGCCTTATGCATCAAACCTCCCTATCTTATCTTCCATAAGGATAGGGTATCACTGAGAACTAATTCTTCCTTTTTACCAATTGTGGTGTCAGAGTGGTCTATCAACCAATCTATTGACCTTCCAGTGTTCTTTCCTAACCACTCTAACAAGGAAGAGTATTGCCTGCACTCCTTGGATGTTCATAGGCAAATACAATTTTATCTGGACAGAACAAAATCTACCCATAAATCAGACCAACTGTTTCTGGCCTTTTCTGGACCTAGACAAGGTCATCCTGTCTCAAAAGTTACATTGGCATCATGGTTGAGAAACTGTATTATCTTTATCTACAACAAGAACAATGTCACCTTGCCTCATAGAGTCAAAGCACATTCTACATGGCAACTTCAGCAGCTTTCCATGCTAAAGCTCCTCTCAATGATATTTGCTCAGCTGCAACTTGGGCCAAACCTCAGACTTTTATTCTTCATTACAAATTGGACTTGGCCTCCAGAGGGAGAGCTTCCTTTGGCTCCATGGTGCTCAGGAATTTCCTTCCACGAGGGCCACCCAGGAATACAGGTAGCTGGGGACTCTGTGCCATCAGTAAGGAATGAACAAAGATTAACAACATCAGATAAAGAAGTTATGTCTTACCATAATGTTCCATCTGTGCTGTTGATCTTCGTTCATTCATTACTTCCCACCCTCCGTCGCCCATCCGGAGGTTCCTGGTTGATCTCATATACTCCTTTCTTGTAGGTCTGTTATGACCAGAGGTAGCCTCTACTTTTATCTATCAACTTGCAAACTCGATCTGAGGTAACGGGGAGCAGAGCATTCTGGGTAGGACCTTGGCTCGAGAGTTTTTGGCTGACGCGAGCTTAATATTTGGCCGGCTCGGTTCCGAGGACGGAACCGATAACCCATCAGTAATGAATGAATGAAGATCAACAACACAGATGGAACGTTATGGTAAGACATCTTCTTTTTATGTATTTCCCTGACTGGCGCAGAGATTGTTTTCTACACTTCTGATGCACAGTGTGAGTACAGACTTTGACATAGTTTTTGTAAAGCTTCTAGATGTCAAGTAGATTTTTCTCAGAAGACTGAAGGTGTGGATGGGGAGGTAGTGGTGGAGAAATGTACTTATAGCTGGAGAGGAAGTGGGATTAGCTATAATATTGTGCTTTAAGAGAAGTTCAGTATAATTTAGCCATTCTAATAATTTCAGCTAATTTAGTATTTTTAAGGCAGAACAGTGATGTGTTCCGTGACTTATATTAGCTGCAAATCTAACCACCTTTTCGTAACATTATTCTTGTTTAGATTTTAGGTGGCCTGAAGTTCAAAGCTTGGCTAGGCCAGTAAAGACCTGTATGGTCATTAGCCTAGTTTATACCTATGAACCTATGTTAGTCAAGATGAGATAACTATATAATAAAGAAGGGTATGCTCTGACAAGAGTGACTTTGGTGGATGCAGTAAGGAATCTTTTGGCTCTATATAGCATTCCTAGTTTCGTGTGAGTTTTTTTTTTATATTGCCCTATATGTGGTGGCTATCATTTGAGGTTGTCATCTATTCTAACCCCTACAATTCTGTATGGGATAATAGTTCAAATGGTGTCTTGTTTAGGGATGTCATTTTAAAGATATGTTTCTCATAGGGAAGTGATTTGGGGAAATATAAAAGTAGTTTGGTTTTCTTTGGATTAAGGAGTTGGTGATTACAAAGCAAGTTTTCAATAGAGTTAAAGGCATGTTGTTTAATTTTTCTAAGTATTCCAGATGTCTGACAGCCAGTAAAGGGTGGGATCATCTTCATATTTTACAAGTGATCCTTGGTGAATAGAAGTATGTAAACTGTTTATTAAGATATTAAATTGAAGATGTTCCAAGTATAGAGTCTTATGGGACACATATTGTTGGATAGATAAAGGAAAACACCAGATTCAGTTTGACAGACTGGTAGAACCCTGATAAGTAATTATTACACCACTGAAGACCAGGTTATGAGATACTCATTGTAATATGTTTTTTTTTTTTTTGAATCATGGTGTCAAAATATTTTGAGAAGTCTAAAACTGTGTATGGCTTTAATTGTGTTACCTGTAAATGTTAGTTGGGCAGTTGTTGTGGTATGGGCAGGTCTAAAATCATGCTGAGTATTGGTTAGTAAGTGTTGCTTTTAGAGATGGTAGAGTGGTTGTTTATGGATGCATTTTCCAATAATATACAGAGAAATTAGATATCTCAGTAGAAGTGCCACCTTTATGGAGAGGGGTGATATGATTTTTTTGGATTGTAGGAATATAGTATTCCTGAACTGTCTGGTTTATATGGATGTAGACTGGATATGCAATGGCATTAGCAGCAATTTTGAGATATTCTGCAGGAAGGTTATCTGCAGAAGATCAGCAGGGTTTAAGTTTTGAAAATACTTTTTTTATGAAGGGGTGACCATAGGTGTGGAGCATTGATTTCCCATGTTGGTAATGACCAGGTCTAGGATATTGGAGCCCCTGGTGGGACTATGGATTTGTTGATCCAGGGCATTGGAATTTATAAATTCCAAGAACCATTGGGCAAAGGTGTTGGTACATGAGTAGTTTTCCCAGTTAATGGCAGGGTAGTTGAAATCACCCAGTATTAGGGTATTTGGTTGTATATTAATATTTTCCAGTATGTTTAGAAAGGTGTAGTGAGAATCTTGGGGCATGGTGGGGGATCTGTAGCATGCTACAATTTGGATTGCAGTCTTACCTACTGTTAGTTGCACCTGGAGAATTTCAGATGCATTGTGTTGGGCAACTAGCCTGTAGGTGTGAATATCCTTGGTGAATATGGACACTCCTCCACCTTTAGTGTTTCGGTCTTGGTTTTGTGGCCGAAAAGTGTGATAAGAATTGTAGCCTGGTATTGCAGGGGTGCTCTCTGGAGCCTTGAACCAGGTCTCAGTCACTGCACAGATATCGATGTTCTCCATTTTTAGGAGTGCCTCGAGAGAGTGCATTTTGAGGTTTAGACTTCTAGCATTTGTGTAAGATAAGGAGAACATCGGTATCATCTTTCTTGGATTTCGCCAAGAAATGTTTTGCACTCTGAATTGCATGTTCAGCTAACCCATTGGATTGTGGATACTCAGGACTACTGGTAATATAAGCAAATTGTAGCTTGCTACAGATCCCCCACCATACCCCAAGATTCTCACTACACCTTCCTAAACATACTGGAAAATATTAAGAGACAACCAAACACCCTAATACTAGGTGATTTCAACTACCCTGCCATTAATTGGGAAAACTACTTGGGTGCCAACTCCTTTTCCCAACGGTTCTTGGAATTCATAAATTCCAACACTCTGGATCAGCTAATCCATTGTCCCACCAGGGGCTCCAGTATCCTAGACCTGGTCATTACTCATTGGTCAGGTCTGACCATAAGCAAATCACCCTTGACATCCACGTCCCACCCCCACCCCCCAGTAAGGAAACCTCCTTAAAACACTTCTCCAAAGCCAACTTCATGCTACTGAAGTCAGAAGTGACAAACTTCACAACACCCACACAGATGGGATCTGGAAGTTCGAATGCAGAATCCTACACTAAGGCACTGTACGAGAACATCCACTCGTGCATGAATCGTGCCATCCCAAATAGAACCAAGATGCTTTTCTCCAAAAAAAGGAAGCCAATCTGGTGGTCCCCTGCTATAAACAAACTATGCAACAGAAGGAAGAAACTGTTGCAGAAAAGAGGAAAATCCCAGGATGCAAAAAACTCCCTCCCCAGCCTCAGTAAGAAGCTGAGATCCCTCATAAAATCCTCAAAAGCTAGTTACGAAAATAAAATTGCCAAAGATTCTAAAGACAACCACAAGGCATTCTATAGTTATGTCAATAATTTAAATGGCAATGCTCAGATCTGCTCTGAGCTGCAATAGAATGGCATTAAATATACTGATCCCAAGGATATTGCCAATATCCCGGCAGATCGATTTAGTGCCAACTTCGCCCCCCCCTCTCACAGCCTAAATGGCCCATCTCAATATCGGAAGATTGCCAAATTCTGGTAATAACGCCCATACAGGTAAAACACACACTCTCCAAAGCTAAGAATACAGCATCCATGGGACCAGATGACATCCTGGGCTGTGTACTACATGAACAACAAAATGAACTGCCACCTCACCTAATTGTCATGTTTAATCATAGCCTCACCTCAGGCTTCGTGCCCACTGAGTGGCACACAGCTACAGTTATCCCACTCCACAAGGGGGGATCCACCTTGGATCCCGGGAACTACCGCCCCATCAATCTGATGAGCCTGATCTGAAAGGCCTATCTTGTCTCCTGAACCTGATTGACTTTTTTGAATCAGTCTCTAGAGCCATGGACGAGAATAAGGCAGCCTATCTGGACCTCACCAAGACCTTTGACACCATCCCCCACTCTGGAATCATAGATAAACTTACTAAGCTGGGTATAAATCCCTACATCACTCGATGGGTTGCCAACTATCTTACTGACAGAACCCGGACTGTAAAAGTAGCCGACTCCAAATCCAGCTCCATTCAAGTGACAAGTGGAGTACCTCAGGATTCAGTCCTGGGACCTCACTTGTTTGGCATCTACTTCTCTGAAGTACAGGCCAACACTAAGGGACTCTGGCTAACAAAGTTTGCAGATGACTGCAAACTGGGAGCCATTACTGAATCCCCACATGATGTGGAAGCTCTACAAAAGGGCCTTACAGAAAAAGATGCTTGGTGCCAGAGCCATGAGCTCAGGCTCAATACCAAGAAATGTATAGTTATCCCCTTTGGGAAAAAACATGTACCCGTGAATTACCACGTAGGTGGCAGTACACTAAACACCAAAAGTTAGCCATGTCAAACAAAGAGCTGTTAGACATGCTACACTTAAAGAAATCCCAATCCCTCAGAGTCACATGCTCCAGGGATCTAACCCTTGTCATCACAATAAACAAAACATGCTGGAGGGATAGGTTCCTGACCCAGAGACTCCCCAGACCCTGGAACAGACTGCCCATACATGTCAAGCAGAGTGTCTCTTTGGCCCTCTTCAAAAGGAACCTTGATGACTGGATGGGAGAAAGGAAATTCACCCCAGGGATCATGTCAGTCACCCTGCTAGACAGGGGTCCAGGGAAGTAAATACTGTGGGAAGAAATAGCCAGAGAATTGTTATGGCTAGGCTTGTATAGGCCCTAGGGCCCATAGCCTTGTACCAACCTATGAACCTATGAACCTATAATATACTAAATATGTCTAACACAATCATTCATTACATTATATTTCATCCCTAACTTTTATTATCATACATCACTTATTTATTCCTCTCACAACTTAATTTACTGGATGTCAAATATTAAATATCAAATTCTTGCATCCAACACAATATCCAAAACTCAACCTGACTTGGTCACAAACCCACAATGTACTATTTGCCACCATTGACTTTAAAAAAATAATATCTACAACCCCCAATCGATATCCAAATTGAGGCCATCACTTGAAGACACCCTGAATTAGCTAACCTGCCTGGTACTTAGAAAACTACTACTGAGAAGACTCCCCAACAAGATTGTGTAAATTAATCCATCCAGGGTGCTCCCTCCCTGCTTTAAACGCAAAAGAAATACCTCCTGCCATCACCTGAAGACACCCTGAATTGGCCAACGTGCCTGGTACTTAGAAAACTACTACTGAGAAGACCCCCTCAACAGGATTGTGTAAATTAATACTTCCTGGGTGATCCCTTCCTGCTTTAAATGCAAAAGGAATACCTCCGGCCATCACCTGAAGACAACCTGAATTGGCCAGCTTGCCAGGTACTTAGAAATCTACTACTGTGAAGACCCCCCCCCAACAAGATTGTGTAAATGTATGTTGCTTAACACTAATTAAATGTAGACCTGATGTACTATCTATAGAGTTAGTCTGCCTTCCCATGTGCACGTTTTAGCAGCCTACCGCAGACCATTTGCCCTCTCCCCTTCCTGTTATCACTACCCTAGAATATATTTAAACCTAAAACTGGTCCAACTATCCCGGCTGTTTGCTCTCAACCTTCTACCATTAGGTGGCAGCATCTACCAATATAAATCCTAGATATTCTTTATACTCCCAACAAGTTTTATATTTTCACAAACAGTTGGTTGTGAGTTAATATCCTTAGACTGTAAATATCTTCTCCGCCCCTGCTAAACCACCCTCTGTAAAGGCAGTCTTCATTTTCTGGCTGAAAATTATAGCTCATACCTTCCAACTACAGCCTTTAAATTGCTCTTTGCTGATACTTTTTCTGCCATACGCACCTCTAGTGTTCTTTCCCACTCCATTCGCCTTACAGGCTCATTCCACTCCCCTACCCTGCCCCCAATTCTCACCCGCCCCCAGTACTCCTAGCTTTCTTCCTATCTTACCCCACCCTTTCAGGCTAATTACCTAATACCAGCTCCCCCATCATTACTCCTCCCACCTATAGTCCTCCTTTCTAAACTGTATAATCTGTTCTCCACCAAATAATTATAGTCCTCTCCTCTTTCCTTAAATCTCTAGAATACCTCCATCACTTTTTACACCCTTTCTTCTTCATAGCCTTCTCTATTTTTTCCGAACCACTCATACCAATCTCTCTTTGCTCCAACATGCTCTCCTCAAATTACCACATCCTCCAGACCCCCACCATCCTCTTTCTGTTCCTACTTCTCTTATACTATGCTACCTCATATTCCACCTATGCTTGTCCAATACTACCTACAAAGACAACTACCATACAAACCCACCTTTACCCTTACTCTTACTCCCATTTCCACTCTATCTCCTCTTCTCTCATTCAGCTCAACCCTCTGCACCTATTCCAACTCTTCTCCTCTAAAGTAAAGTCACCTACTCCAATCTACAATCTACCAATATTCATGCCTAGCAGACCAAAATGGCTAAAGGATATTTCCTTTAACAACCTAGTCCAAGCTGGTGATATCCATCCTAACCCTGGTCCTACATCCCTTATTAACAACACTCATCCCTTACCCTCTTCCTCCTATCTCAACACCCTAACGATTTTCACAATTAATGCACAAAGTCTAAACAACAAAGTACGCCAATTTCAAGCTTGGTTAAGCCATAACCAACCAGATATCTTAGCCATCTCCGAAACCTGGCTCAAGCCCTTTATCTCCAACTCTGATATTCTGCCCCCAGGATTTCAGTCTCACAAATGACTGACTAAATAAAAAAGGTGGAGGCACTGCCCTAGTCTACTCAAATCTTCTTACCTTAATTCCTCTCCAAATTCAAGTTCCTCAATTCCAGAACACTAGACTAACTCCTGGAATTCTAAAACTAAACAAACATAAAAATATCTGTTTCATTGCCCTATATATCTCACCTGGTAACAATATCTCTACACTCAAAAATATTCTCCTATGGGCCTCTACTGAAATTAACTATGAAACTTATATCCTTGGTGACGTGAATATTGACTGGAATAAAATCAACTGCCCTTCTCCCTCCCTATCCATTAACCTCTATAACTTCACTCAAATAATCCTCTCCATCACTCGACCTAACAAAATAAACCCTCGTGGATCCACTATAGATTGGATCCCAGTCTTGGATCCAAATAAAATAACCACTTCTGGCACAATTCCTGATACCTTTAGCGACCACTTCCCAGCCTCCATGTATCACTCAACTAGCTCCTCCTCACACCAGCATCAATGCATTCAAACTCGCAACTTCAGTAACTTCAACCCAACTACTTTCTCAAATTCTTTCAAACAAATGAACTGGCTAATTCTAAACATCCTTCCTCTTGATAAAACTATAGAATACTTCAACTCTGTCTCCCATGATACTTTAAACTCACTAGCCCCACTAAGAAACAAAAGGATAAAAACTAAAACTGCTCCTTGGCTATCCAAAGAGACAAAACAGATTATGGACCACAGAGACAAACTATGGAAGCTTTACCAAAACAATAAACTGGCCAATACCATGCTCCAATATAAACAGCTCTGCAACTGTGCAAAATGACTAATCACCAAAGACAAAAAATCCTACTATATCAAACTCCAGTCCAATAACAATAAAAAACCCAAGCAATTCTTGAACTCAATAAACTCACTCCTCAATCCAGGCTCCAAGAATAATCCCTGTCCTGACCCAAGTAACTCTGACCTCGAACTAGGCTCTGAATTTAACTAATTTTTCACAGAAACTATTACTACACTCACCAAGACATTTCTCAATAATAACCCAACTGCTCTACACTGTCCTCCTTCTAACTCACCTCATCTGTTTGAACTTAAACCCATCTCCACTAACTTTATAAAAAAACTTTTGTCCAAACTGAAAACTTGCTCAAACGTTCCCGACAATATTCCTTCTTCCTTCCTAAAATGTGCCGCTGATGGCATTGCTCTCTCAATTGACATCATTATCAACCGATCCATAAAAGAGTCATACGTCCCCAAACTCTGGCGCTCAGCTTATATTCTTTCTCTTCATAAAGGAGGCAAACTACCAGCATCTCACAATTGTATATATGATACCCTTTTATATGTGTATATTATGTATCAAACATTTTATTTTATGTTATTTTAACATATTTTTCATAGATTATTACATAATTTTTAAGTACAAGACTATGAATACAATATAAGCATTTTTTTAAAATATGTATATAAGAATACCTTTTGACAATTTATGAGATGTATATGGTTGCTATCTTTTTAAATGAAATGATTTTTGATTAATTAAATGATGACATCAGAGATTAGATGGTATTTAAAGGGGATAATAATGGAAAATGGTAGATTCTGATGA
The DNA here is from genome assembly GCF_019279795.1 of Protopterus annectens. Lineage (NCBI taxonomy): Eukaryota > Metazoa > Chordata > Ceratodontiformes > Protopteridae > Protopterus > Protopterus annectens. Next base: position 1,780,321,465 of record NC_056729.1, read on the forward strand.
AATCCCCATGAGGGGATGAAAGCGCTCAGTCTGTTTTTAATTGTGGAATTAAAAGATTTCTATTAACAGCATTTCCTGGCATCGACAGTGTTTATTTCTGTTTCAAGTGGACTTTTAGCACTGTTTTGGGTTGGACTTTGGTGTTTTTTTACTTGGCATTACTGTTGATGAACACCTCAAGTTTGATATCCACATTCAACAAAATATTAAGAAAACCCACCAAAAGCTAGGTATGCTGTATAGGAATAATCACTTTCTCTCCAACTCTACTAGGCAAACTCTGACCTCGACTTATCTTCTTCCTTCCTTATTATACGGAGCCCCTCTCCTAACCAACCTGTCCTCTTCTATCACCTCTAAACTAGAAAATTGCTACAACAAAATCTCTAAATTTGCCTCTAAATCTAAAAATTCCACCCATCACTGCCTAACCCTACAATCCCTGAATTGGCTTGAACTCCCAAATTACCTAGGCTGTCTCCAACTCACTACTGCACATAGACTCATATTTCACCCAACAAAATGTCCCACTCTAACTAACATCCTTCCCCTTTATATATCCAACCGAGCTCTCAGATCTGAAAATCAGAACTTAATTACTATCTATAAACCTAAACGTCCTTCTGGCCAGGTCTACTTTCTGCACTCGAAACACGAAAAACCCGAATCCAACATAAAGAGCAAACTGTGAATACATCGAACATACTAAAGTGTGAAATTTGAAACCTCGAACCATCATAGTCGGCCAACCCTCGGCCAACCCCCCACCCGCAACACACTACCTACCCAAACACAATAAAAAAAACACATACATACACTAACCAAAACCCTACTTCTAACCCTAAATTAAAGCACCAAAACCCTACTGCTAACCCTACACTAAACCCCACATACACAACTATCTATGCACTATCCTTAACCCCTCCCTAACCCTAAGGTCCGTAACTACTGCACATTTCCCCTACGGAGCTATACCCAAACAAACTAAATATTCCACACACATACACTTAACAAAACCCTACACTAAACCTTACATACATTACCTAAACAAAACCTTACATACACTACCTACCTATGCACTTACCTTAACCCCTCCCTAACCCTAAGGTCCGTAACTATCGCACACTTACCTTACGGAGCTATACCACAGATGGGACAACTATGCAAATTCAATAGTTCCACTTTTGCGGTTTCATTTGACATATTTGCAGTTCGCTCTTTACGTGTTATGCTATTTGGATTCAGGTTTTTCAGCTTTCGAGCGCATAAAGTAGACCCCTGTTGGCCAACTTCTCCTCTCTTTTTCACTACGCAAAAAATGGAATTCCCTTCCCTCCATGCTAAGAACCATACCAAACTCAGAAAACTTCAAAGCCCAACTATTCAAACATCTGTCCACTAAATGGAAATGTAGCTGCCTTCACCCAATCTAATCCAAGGGGGTTCTGTCTCTGGTTCCCAAGCTTTACAACCCTCATAGTTATCTTCCTATGAACCTATCTAAGCTCTCAAGAATTTCTATAGCTTCTCTCTAAGCTCTCAACAACTACTACAGCTACTCTCACACAACTCAACCTTGTAAATATTGTAAATAGCATTCTACTGTTGATGTGTGTATGTAAAGCATATCTACATTTTCTTAAAAGGTTTATATATAAACTGTTTCCACACGTAACACATATCTGTTTTCCTCGAATGAAATTGTATGATCCCTAACTTCAAGCTTAACAAATTTGTTAACTATGCAGGATATTGAATGCATTTATGTGTAACTGTTCTACATAATGTTATCTTTAGTAGTAACTATCAGTTGAATCTAAATTGTATAATGTATCGTGCAGCTATTCTCCCTGGGCCTCCACTGAAAATGGGTCAATTCGGCCCAGTGGACTTCCCCAGTAATCAAACTGCAAATAAATAAATAAATGTAAAACTGTAAGTCATAGCTGCTTCCAGCAGAATGGCATGAAAGAACTATTGTGCCATTAGTCTGAATCTCTTCACAATCATAAACAACTAGTTTTGCACACTTTGCTGAATCAAGTTTCTCACCAGCTTTTACTTTAACAAACATTTGTGCTGATATAGCATTGCACCTGGATCCAGTGTCTACTTTAAGCTCTACAGGTTTCCCATTAAGTTGTACAATACAAAATATTTCACTCTTTGCTGACAACTGATAATCTACGATATTAACTGTTTCATTGATCACAGAGACACCATCAACATAGAAGGTTTGCACACAGCTCTCGGAGTTTGCTACAGTCTCTATCTAATCTACTTGCCTCTTCGGATACTCTCTTTTAATATAAGTTGGCAGCACTTTACACTTGCAAAGCCTTTTGAAATGATTCCACTTTTTACATTTCTGACATTGCTGACCAAAAGTTAAACAGTTTTCCCGTTTAGGTTCATGACTGCCTCCACAATTGCGATAGCTAACAATGAGGTTGGGTGTGGCACTGCCTCTCTGTTTATATTTCTTTTTCATCTTAACCTTCTGCTGCTGCACACTATCAACATTTGCACTAGCAGATACTGCAAACACGCTCTTCTCCTTCGTGAGCATATTTGTATACTTTTCTGACATCTCATGTATTTGACAAATCTTTATGGCTTTGTTTAATGTTAAATCACTATCTCGAAGCAAAATCATTCTCACTACAACATTATTCACACCACGTACAATATGGGGTTTTATCAACTCAACTCATAGATCACCAAATCTACATGTTTTTGCTTTATTTCTTAAGTCATTAATATATGCTGCAATAGTTTCACCAGTCTTTTGATTTTTCTGTGTAAAATTTGTGCCTTTCCATTGCAATATTCATTTGAGGGTTACACATTTCTCTAAATTTATGTTTTAAGTAATCAGGGTCTTCCTGCATTTCAGCCTGGCTCACAATATGGTGGTTCTCCCCCTCCCCTGTATACACAACAGGTGCATACACAAATGAACGTTCTCACTCAATTTCTTCAGAGACAGCTAAACTGAGAAGTATAAATGCTCTTGTGTGTACATCTTTATCAGAAAATGCATATTCGTGCTCAAACACTCGCCAGTTCTAAGCAATATTATTATCAAACACCAGTGGCTCAGATCTGCAAAATTCCTCTGCCATAACAACAAATTTCTTTTAAATGTAAGTATAGACCTAGTACTTGCAATTTTGCTCAAATGCACAACAATCTCTCTGAAAATACTTTATTTTAACACTTCATATACTTTGAACACTCTGGACACTTTGGACACTTTGAAAAGTCTTAGTCGCTGTGAAAAAGTCATACACTAGCCTTTTTGAAAATTTTAAACACTTCAGAGATTATTTCAAACATTTTAATCATTACATTTCAGACATTTTAAATAACTTGGTAATTATGTTGAACATTTATCAAACAACAGTGGCTCAAGTCTGCAAAATCCCTCTGCCATAACAACAAATTTCTTTTAAACATAAGTATAGACCTAATACTTGTAATTTTGCTCAAATGCACAACAATCTCTCTGAAAATATTTTATTTTAACACTGCAAATACCTTGAACACTCTGGGCACTTTGGACACTTTGAAAAGTCTTAGTCGCTTTGAAACAGTCATACATTGCAAAAAAATTCAGACATTTTAGCCTTTTTGAAAATTTTAAACACTTCAGAGATTATTTCAAACATTTTAATCATTACATTTCAGACATTTTGAATAACTTGGTAATTATGTTGAACACTTTGAAAGCTATGCCACGTTTGGTGATTGAAAATCATTTAAACAAATTTAAGTACCTTTGAATAACCACTGACCTGTTTACAAGTTCGCGCCTGGATATTACTCCACTTCTGACTGCATGACTCACGGTTTGCGAGCCTGCTTCATTTTCAGATCCCGTTCTGACACCATGTCACTTGTGTTGCATATTGAGTTCAGGATGTTTATTACATTCAGACTTGGTAAGCACTAGTGTGTGCATCCAACTTAAACTTTACTTCACTAGCTGCATACACACACACACAACCTCTCTCCATTCAGCCATCATGCATAAACTGAAAGTCAACATGTGGTCAGTAACATTTATACAAGTGTTGCCTGCTACAGTGGCTGATAAGGTAGAACATACACAGTGATCTACAATCAATACGGGATACAGGAATAAGGGTTTCTTATGTGGTGTAGTTGCAAGGATCAGAGAGGAGAATCCAATCAAGAATAAGCTTAATGTCCTGGGATTTGTTGCAGTGAGTAGGAACATAGTAAGCTGTTTGAAGCCATGAGGGTTGATGTTAGAAGAAGAATAGTTAGAACTGGAAGTACTTGAGTTGATAGCAACACCCCCTAGGATGACTATCAATAGATTCTTAGGTTCATAGGCAGGTACTAGGCTAGCTGCCCTCATGGGAGATTTGAAACCTACCCAAATCATCTCAAGGGTAAGAATCAAACCCTGTACCTTGTGTCTATGAGGTAATACTTGTCCTGGGATTTGTTATAATAAGTAGAATACTTAAATACTCAGTGAAATTCTGGGTCTTTGACTTTGTCAGAAAATATTTGAAGCCTGCATAAACTAAAGCACTGCTGGCAATTCCCTGGTGAGTAAGGAAACCTATATATTTTTTATTTTGTCTGTGACTAATAGAACTGCTCTCTGACACTTGCTTCATTTTGTTTTCTGTTTTAAGAAATCTACTTGGCCTGGTATTTTTGTTCTATGTGAGAAGTGGATACTTAAATGATCTAGGTTGCATAGTTCACATGTTTTTTTTTTTTTCCATTGGTTAAATTGTCTCAAGTTTTACTTAAATACTCAGTGTAATTCTGGGACTTTGTCTTTGTTTGAAAATGTTTGAAGCCTGCATAAACTAAAGCACTGCTGGTGATTCCTTGCTTTGTTGCCTACCCAGCCTCTCCATTGTTGATATGCTTTTTAAACCTGGTGATTTTGAGCTACCCATCCCTACTATAAATTCACCTTAATAAGCTCTTCCCTGTCTACACTGCTGGTTTACCTTTCCTTGTGCTTATATTGAAAAACTACATTTTTCCTCCCATTGTCTCTTCTACTTTATCTGGCTTCATTATCTAGCTAGCTGTTGGATAAAGTAGTGTATTTTTACACTCTATAGCTGTTGGATAAAGTAGCGTATTTTTACACTCTAGCAAACAATTGTTTTTCTATCAAAAGAGGTCAGTGGACCTTCCATGAGCACACTAGGAGTTAGCCTGGTCTGTTTTAGGTTGGGGGTTTCTGAATGTAACTTTTTTGGCTGGAGGGCTTATTAATCAGCTTATCTTGTTTTTTAGTGACTTTATAAATTCTGTAGAAACTGAGTTGCTTTTGGATCATTTATTCAAAGTGAAGTACTTTTATTGAATAATCACACTTTTATGAGCTGTTTAAATTACACAGCTGTATCTATATCTTCAAGTTTGCTTGTGGTAGCACTTTGTACTGTTTAAGTTTGTTTTTGGTACCATTTCACTCCGGACACTCCTTTACTGTACTTTTGCATTGGGAGGACTGGGATTGTTTGTTTGATGTCAGTAGGTGTTTAACTGGTCTATCTGAGCTTGCAAACACAAAAAAGGGCTCTAACTATTTTTTGCACTTCTTTGCACTTGATTTGCACTGTTCTCATACCTAGATAGCATACACAAGATTCAGACCTGCAGAACCTAGCCTGTTATTGATACACTAAACCAGCCATCTTAGATTAAGAAAAGCTCCACTGCACCCTTGTGGCAGAAGAGTATGGATCCTCCCTTGTCTGAGCTGAGGATTGCTGGAGGAAGGTTCATTGTGTGCTTTTCTATTGGTAGATTAGCTTGAAAGTGTTTTAATTTGACCTGTATTTAAGCCTTACATTTGTGGGTAGCAGGGCACAGTACAACAGGGGTTAGAGGTGCCCTGTAAAGATGCAAATGCTTTGAAACTCAAACTTTCCTTAGACATCTGTCAGTGTAACCCTCCCAAGCTTACCTGCTACAGTACAGGTGCACTGAGCAGCATTGCCACACACATCACCCATAGCTTTCAATAGTACAAGCACCTTTGTTAGTCCTAGCACAGAAACTGGTCAAACTAGCCCACTCCCTTACCTAATAGTATATATCTGAAAAACCTGCTATAGTGGATGGGTAGTTTCCCACCAGAATACACACCGGCACTGCCTTCGCATAAAAACACAAACCACACAACCCACCTTCATGGAGGCTTTCAATAAAAGTCTACCCAAACAGCAGAGACATCCAAGGCAATAACGCACTAGACCACCACAAGACAACACTAATCACGAGACACATAACTCTCTTAAACAGTGTGCTACTCAACCAATGCCCCTAAGGCAAAACTGCATGCCCAACGCGCTAGTCATAGGTGACTCAACAGTGAGGCACACTGATGTCCCACTCACTAGGCTGAAGAAGGAGAAATTAATAGTAAGCTGCTTGTCAGGTGCCAGGATCCACCACATAACTCACTCACCCAGGTCCCTCAACAACAGGTACAAATATGACTTTGTCATTGTACATGTGGGTATGAATGACCTGAGATGTACCTCCCTGGACTACATGAAAAGAGACATAGAAGAGCTCTTGGATTATGTAGCCCAGGCGGGTATGACCCTAGCCCTGAGCAGCCTCCTACCATCACCCAGAATGATAGCAGTGTACAAGCAGAAAATGATTGATTACAACAATTGGCTAAGTTTCTGGTGTCATTCTAAGGGGATCCAGTATCTGCCTGAGATGACATGATTGACAGACCTTGATGCTTTGCCAGAGATGGACTGCATCTGTCACCCTTGGGCTTCTGGATACTGGCCAAGGCTCTTGCCACCCCTATAGTTTTTTTTTAGCTGGTATTTCAAAGACCAAATTACCACCGTAACAGCTACAAACAAATGTAATCTGAGGGTCATGCTGCTCAACGCTAGAAGTCTAAATCTCAAAATGCACTCGCTCGAAGCACTCCTTAAAATGGAGAACATCATTTGTGTTGTCACAGAGACCTGGTTCAAGGCAGCGGAAAGCACCCCTGCTCTACCAGGCTATAACTCATTCCACACCTTTCGGCCTCTGAACTTGGAATGAACTCCAAAGGCAGTGGTGTTTCCATATTCATAAAGAATGCACACACCTCCAGACTGGTAGCCCAACATAACTCACCAGAAATACTTCAGGTGCAGCTAACATTGAGCAAGACAGTGATTCAGTTCATAGTCTGCTATAGGTCCCCAAACATGTCACAATTCCCACACTCCATGTTCATAAGCACCCTGAAGAATATTAGGGTCCAACCTAACACTCTCATACTGGACAACTTCAACTATCCCTCCATTAACTGGGAAAACTACTCATGTACCAATAGACTTGCCCAACGTTTCCTGAAATTCATTAATTCCAATGCCCTGGACCAGCTCATTCTTACCCCCACTAGAGGTAGCAACATCCTTGACATGGTCATTACTAACATGAGTGAACATTGATCTACACCAACAGTCATCTCCTCTCTGGTTAGATCTAACCACAAACAAATTACCTTGGAAATCCACATCCCCCCACCCCGCAAAGGTAACCACCATGAAAAGCTTCTCCAAAGCTAACTTTGGGCTCAAAAAACAGAGGTGGCTAACTTCATGGCACCATGCAAATGGAGAATAGTTGTATTACTGCTGAATCATACACCAATGCAATGTATGAACATGTACAGAAATGCATGGATCTCGCCATACCCAATAGAACCAAGATGCTCTCATCCAAAAATGGAAGCCAATCTGGTCGCCCCCTACCATAAACAAACTCTACAACAGAAGGAGGAAACTGATGCGGAATAAGGTGAAGTCTCAAGACTGGAAAACTCCCTTATCAGCCTCAACAAAAAGTTGAGATACCTCATCAAATCCTGTAAAGCTAGCTATGAAAACAAAATTGCAGCAGATAGTAAAGGCAACCACAAGGCCTTCTATAGTTATGTAAAGAATCTCCATGGCAATACCCAGATTTGCTCTGAGCTACTGCACAATGGTACCTCCTATACCGTGCCAACAGATATTGCCAATATACTGGCTGAAAGATTCAGTGCCAAATTTACCCCTCTCTCCCCCACCAAAGGACCAATCACAATACTAGTAGATTGCCAGGCACCCAGTATTACTGCTGCACAGGTTAAAACAGCACTGTCCAAGGCCACGAATACAGCTTCTATGGGACCTGACAGTTTTATTATTTATTTTATTTTCATTTAACATTTGTTGACCAGGAAAGTTCGACTAGGTTTCACAGCTCCTGTTTTCAGCGGAGGCCCGGAGAGAAATGCTCCAGAAGCATGTCTTTAGAATGTGGGAGGAAACCAGAGTACCTGGAGGAAACCCACGCGAACACAGGGAGAACATGAAAACTCCACACAGAAGGCACCCCAGCCGAGAATCGAACCAGAGAACCTCTTGCTGTGAGGCAACAGCATTAACCACTGCGCCGCCCTACAATATCCTTGGCTGTGTTTTACATGAATTACAGAGTGAACTGGCACCTCACCTATGTGCCCTGTTCAATCACAGCTTCACCTCAGGCTTTGGCCATACCGAATGGTACACTGCTACAGTCATCCCTCTCCACAAAGGAGGAGCGGCTAATGACCTGGGGAACTATTGCCCCATTAGCCTGACGAGTCTGATACGCAAAGTTATGGAACGCATCATCATGGACCTTATAAACAAGGATATGGGGAATCTCCACACTCTGGATCTGAGACAGTTTGGTTTTGTGAAGGGTAGATCATGCCTGCTCAACCTGGTTCAGTTCTTTGAGTCAGTCATCAAAGTTGTGGATGAAGGCAAGGTGGTTCGTACATCCTACCTTGATTTGGCCAAGGCCTTTGATACTATTCCCCACGCAGGAATCATAGAAAAACTCACTAAGCTTGGCATCAACCCCTATATCACTAGGTGCATTGCAAACTGGCTTACAGATAGAACCCACAGTGTGAAAGTAGCTGACTCCAAGTCAGACTGCCGACCAGTCAGTAGTGGAGTCCCACAGGGTTCGGTCCTGGGTCCTCTCCTGTTTGGTATCTACTTCTCTGAAGTCCAGGTCAACACGAAGGGACTCTGGCTGACAATGTTTGCAGACAATTGTAAGTTGGGATCTGTTATTAACTCCCCAAGTGATGTTGACATCCTAAAGAAAGGCCTCACTGAGACCAACAACTGGTGTCAGAACCATGGCCTTAAGCTCAATGCCAAAAAATGTGTCATCATCCCCTTTGGGAAAAACCTGGTTCCCATGAATTACCACATTGATGGTAGTCCACTGAACACAGAAGGTGTTAAAAGAGATCTGGGAACACAGGTTGCCAGCAACCTCTCTTTTCATCACCACATTGCCACTGTGGTCAGAAAGTCCTTCTATGTGGCACATCTCATTACTAAGGGTTTTACATCCAGGAAGAAAGAGGTCATTGTCTCCATCTACTCTTCACTCATTAGGCCAGTTATCGAGTATAATGTCCCATTTGGTATGTACCTCACTAGACACCTGCAACAACTGGAGAGGGTGCAAAAGTACCTCACAAAGAGGGTCATAGCCCTTAAACACTTGTCCTATATGGACAGACTCAAAAGACTCCAACTATTCTCTGTCCCATATCGCCTACTTAGAGGTGATCTCTGCTTGACTTACAAAGCCATGTCTGATCCAGCTCTGTTAGAAATGCTACATCTAAAGAAATCCCAATCCCTCCGCACCACACACTCCAGAGACCTCAACCTCATTGCCACAATCAACAGAACAAGCTGGAGGGACAGGTTCTTAACCCAGAGACTGCGCATGTATAGAATAGACTTCTCATACATATCAAACAGTGCACTTTACTGGCCCTCTTCAAGATAAATCTTGATGAGTGGGTGGGAAATAGAAAATTTACCCTGGGGATCACTCCAGTGGCTCTATTCGACAGAAGCACTGGGAACTAAGGTCGGGTGGCACGATGCCAGGGTAATCCTATAGGCTAGACTTGTAAAGGCTCCAGGGCCATTAACTTAGTACACACTTATGAACCTATGAACCTATAAAGTGACAATATGCAAATATTAAATAACAATACAAAATAATTTAAAAAAAGAAAAGGTTATTAACTATTTGCATTGCATTGATAGTAAGCAACCCATTTTAAGTGGAGACCCAAGGGGATAGAGCCCAAGCAAACATAAGCAAAGATAAACATACAGGATTAAAACTATTAAACATAACAATCCAAATACAAAATGAATTCTAAACAGAAAAACAAAAGAAAAATTATGAACATTAAGCTTTGCACTGATAGCAGTGGTTTAAAATTTACTACATATGAGAGTAAAAACAAAAATATAATCGTTGTTCAAAAGAAGGACAATTCATAGGCATTGATAGGAAGTGAGGGGAGAAAAATTAATAGTGTGGGGAATGGGAGGGTGGAGCGAAAGGGGGGGGCTATAATAGGGTATAATAGTAGAGTTGAGTGTTTAGGAGGTTAGTTTAAGCAGAGGTTACTAACAGAGAAAGAAAGTTAGAAGATGCAACAGGTTGTACCATAGGACAGACTAAGACTATGTGTGGTCAAGGCAATGGCATAATTTTAGTAGGTGGGATTTAAGCTCCTTTTTAAAACAGGGAATGGAAAGGGTGGATCTAATATGGAGAGGGAGTTTGTTCCAATTTAGTGACACAGAGTGTTTGTAAAATAGTTTGCCAATATTCCTTTTGGGTTTATAAACCGAGAGAAGATGCTGATCAGCACTCCGGAGAGGCCAGGGGGACAGTAGAGAGTAACATGGGAAGCGATAGCAGGGCAGGCAGAGGGGTTCTTGGTATGGAAAAGGTAGTGTGGAGTTGCGATTGTAGGGGAAGGTGCAGAAATTCCAGCTACTGAAATTTGTTTAGTGAGAGGCAATGATGTGAAGAGAGTGGTTGGTTTAAAATAAATCTGGCAATTTTGTTGTATGTTTGTTTCAGTTTCTGCATTGAGGTAGTTTGCATATTGGGAGGGATGGGGGAAGCATATAGAAGACTAGGTAAGAGAAATGCCTACTCAAATGTGCGTTTAGTGGCAGCAGTGAGGAATTTTTTGTTCCTATAAAGTAGTCCAAGTTTTTGGTGTTTTTTTTTTTTGATGGCATGTTGTATGTGCAAGTCAAATTTTAGTTGGTCATCAATTATTACCCCAAGGAGTTTGGTGTGTGAGGCAGGGGAGATAGTGGTGCCATCTAGGGAGAAAAGAGAAAAGTTGGATTTAAGGTGAGAGAGTGTGAGGTAGGAAGAGAAGGAGTTGAGTTTTCTTAGGGTTAAGGATTAGTCGATTGTTTCTGAGACATTTTTCAGCAGAGATAAAGGAATTATGTGTTAGTGTGTGTTCAAAGATACTACTGGAGATAGATAAGAGAGTAGAGTCATCTGCACATTATATTACAGATGAGAGACTGCAGGAGGAATTTAAGTTGTTGGTAAAAATGTTGAAAAGGAGCGGTCCAAGTATGGAGCCTTGGGGTACTCCTATAACAACAAACTGGACACCAAACAGGTTGTCAGTACACATACATCACCTCTCACACAAAATGAGGTCACGACACATAAATCCACCTATGCTGAGGTACTCACTAGAAGCTACAAAAGATCAGAAACCTCCCAAACATAAACCACTTGTACACACTGCTATACAAATAGAAACAACTACATATAATAACACATACACCGGTGACTCAGAAAATAAGCTCCTAAGGCAAAGCATCTTGAAACCTAATGTCTTATTCATAGGTGACTCCATAATGAGACACACAGATGTCCCCCTCACCAGCCTGGACAAGGGGACGTTCACAGTCAGCTGCCTGTCAGGTGCTAGGATGCATTCAAGTCACTCAACAAGTACCATTATGACTCTGTCATAGTCCATGTTGGGGCGAATGACTTGAGACATACCTCTCTGGACTATATGAAGAGAGAGAGAGACATGACTGAATTCTCAAATTATGTATCCCAGGGAGATATGACCCTAGCCCTGAGCAGCATTCTACCTTCAACTAGGATGATGCTACAATATAAACAAAAAATGATTGACTTCAACAATTGGCTTAATTTGTGATGTCAGTCCAGGGGATACAGTATCTATCAGCCTGGGAAGACATGGTCGACAGGCCATGCTGCTTTGCCATAGATGGTCTGCAGCTGTCTCCACTATGCTTTCAGATACTGGCAAAGGTATAGTGCATTTGTTTTGGCAATGCCAAAGCAACAATATTTCTGACTTAACAAAATCCACTTGAGACAAACTCAAGGCTCTTCTGCTTAATGCTAGGAGTCTAAATGTGATACTGGACTCCCAGGAAGCACCCCTCACCTTGGAAGATGCTGACATCTGTGCAGTCACTGAGACATGGTTAAATGTTGCAGAGAGATCCTCACCCATGCAATGCTACAATGCCTTCCACATGCTCATTAAATCCAAGTATACTGTGAGACTGGTCAAACAGTACAACTCTCTTGAACTACTCCATGTCCAATTAACTACAAGCAAAATACTCTACCACATCATTGCCAGCTATAGGTTCCCCACCATGAACCATGAAATGCAGACTGTCTACCTGGACTTACTGGAGTCACTCACCATACAACCCAACACCTTAGTCATGGGAGATTTTAGCTATCCTTTCACACTTGAGCATGAACATGCTCGACCAGATGTTCCGGGACTTGGTCAATACAAATGCTCTCAAACAGATAGTCTGCACTCCCACAAGGGGCTCACATGTCCTAGACATAGTACTTATCAACATGGGGGGGGGTCACTGCACTTCCCCTTGAGTAATGTCCTTTCTGGTAAGGTCAGACCATAAATCAGTCTCATTTGAAATAACTACTGAACATGTTACCACCACAGGAGCAAAAAACTTTAAAAATTTTCCAAACCAAACTACAGCCTACTAAGTGATGGTATAAGTTTTATACCCCCTGCAATCACCGACAACAATGACTCCTATGAAGAGGTGTACACAAATACCCTTATAAACACTTAAGCAACTGTATAGACTCGACTGTACCTGACCAGATTAAATCCAGGTTCACCTGAAAAAAACAAGCCACCCTAGTGGACCTCAAGTATAAACAGGTTATTTAACAAAATGAAGAAACTGATGTCTAAGAATAAGTGAGAACTGACTCAGCAGAGGAAGAGTTCCCTCCACAGCTTGAACAAGCAAATCAGAGATCTTGTAAAGTCCTCTAAAGCAGATTACAAAGCTAAAATAGCATCCCTAGAAAAGGATAATCATAGGACATTCTTTAACTAGGTCTGAAATCAAAAAGAAATGCCCAGCATACCTCTCAGCTGTAATGATTTTTGCAGAATATCCAGACTTTTGCATCATATGTTTGGTCTGTTTCTGAAAAAAATGTGATCTTCTGGCAAATCATTGAGAATTAAATTCAGAAAATAGACACAGACATTTGAGATTTAGACTTCATTCCCTTCATAAAATTCATGCTAATGCAAAATCTGTTATTCTATCAACTTTTTAGTCTGTAAAAGCAGTATTTAAAAATTGTCCTTATTTTTGGGTCTTTGCCCCTCCCCCCCTTTATTTATGGCTTTGTCCAGATTTCTTGCTCTGAGAGATTGAGAGGTATGATGTCCAGCTATGTGTCAATGTGGTAGTAGATGTTACCACTCATACTATTCCAGAGGAAACTGGCAACCTGCTATCTGACAGATATGTTGCAAACTTCACCACCCTGTCCCCACCAGCCATACCCCAAAGCATACCTGACACTAGTCATCTGCCCAGTATCTCTAGAGATCATATCATATCTGTGCTATCCAAGGCTAAAAACACAGCCTTAATGGGACCAGATAACATCCCTGGTTGCTTACTAAACAATCTAAAACAGGACCTAGTGGAACCAGTTGGCGTTCTCTTTAATCATAGCCTGAGAACTGGCTTTGTTCCAGCAGAGTGGAGAACAGCAATAGTAATCCCCTTGTACAAAGAGGGGGCCATCAACTGACCCTGGGAAGTATAGATGCATAAGTCTAATCAGCCTCATCTGCAAGGCCATAGAAAGAATCTTCATGGACTTTATCAACAAGGACATAGATGACCTTCAGTCTCTAGACCCAACCCATTTTGACTTCATTAAAGGAAGATCATGCTTATTAAACATAGTAGACTTCTTTGAGAAAGTCACCAAAGCCTAGGATGAATGTAAGACAGTGCATGCTGCCTACCTTGACCTAGCCAAGGCTTTTGACACAATTCCCTACTCAGGTATCATTGAGAAACTCTCCCAGCTAAGGATTAACCCTTATGTCACTAGAGGGGTAGCCAGTTGGCTCACTGACAGAACACATATTGTCAAAGTTGGTGACACCACCTCTACCAGTAGATCCATCACCACTGGCATACCACAAGGATCTGTGCTGGGCCCTTTACTGTTTGGAATCTATTTCTCAGAAATCCAGGCTAAAGTAGATTGCCTTTCGCTTACAAAGTCCGCTAATGATTGCAAGTTGGGTGCAATCACTGAGTCCCCCAATGATGTTAAAATATAACAGGGGGGTCTAAAATGAAATGCAAAAAAGTGCATTATTATCCCATTTGGCAAAGCTGAATTCCTTGCTAATTACAATACTAACAGCACCTTCTAAGTTCAAACTCAGTGGTGCAAGACCGGGGGACACAGGTAGGTATGAAAACAGAATGCCTCCACTCCTTCAAAGCACCAAAATCACTAGATATACAGAACGAGAACACATGCACTGTGAGTTTGAAAATTCTTTTAATTCTGGTACCTCGGCCTTCGCCTTCTCCTGGAATACATTTTACTAAATCAAACACCATCCTTTTTATATCATACTTAATTGAATTATTAGTGCACATTAACCCATCAACCTTGTTTAATTGCCTTCGGTGTTACTGCAACAATATAACCTGCATCTTGGAACAATGTCTTTTGAAATGAAACCAAATGGTTTCAAACTTCATTTAAATGCATTTATAAAATGGCTTTACATACATTATTTTTAATAAACATGTGTACAAAAACACTTCTATATGTCATCTGATTTTATAAATATTTAAACTATATAAATTATATAAATTCATTTTCAACATCTATGCTCTCTGAGAAATATGTGAAAAAAATGAGTTTGGATTTAAATTTCCATATTTAACCCATTTGGAAACAAAGTTTTATAGTTGAGAATAAACCTGGTTTCCATTTGCAACAATCTTTCACGAAACACATCCTCATTACCTAATGTATTAGGTCTACCCAGCACACAAAATATAAATCCCTCTGGAACCCCCCCATGTACCTCACAAAAATGTTTCCCTACCGGACTTTCCAACCTTTTATGTTTTATGTCACCTAAATGCTCGAGGATCCTGAGCTTCACCTTCCTAGCTGTTTGTCCTATGTACCATTTCTGTTGCACACATCCACATCCTATAATATACACCACCCCTGTGGAATTGCAATCGTAGTATTCAAAAGCCCTATATGTAACATCATTGATTTTGATACCATCCAAATTTTTTACCCGACTGCAAATCTTACATTTTCCACACCTGAATGTTCCCTTTCTACTATTTTTTCTCGATGTGCTTTTCTTTCTGAAGCTCAGGATTTCCTTCAAATTTGAATATCTGCTATAAGAGAAGGTGACTGTTGATGGAAAAAGATTACCTAATCTATCATCCTGACTGATGATGGGCCAAAATCTTAACACAACATCCCTTAGTGTCTCTGAAAATTGTGAATATCTAGTTACAAAAAACATGTTGCCACCAGGACTGATATCCCTGGAATCACCAACATAAGAACCCACATCTTCATTTCTACCTTGCCAAGACCAACTCCGTCTATCCTGTTGGCCCAATCCTAACTCACTTTCTACCTTTTTTCTGGCCGTTTTAATACTTCCTTGGGAGTATCCTCTCCCTCTCAATTTCTCTTCGACCTTATCAAATTCACTGGAAATCATGGACCTCTCTGAAGTGTGCATGCCAATGTGTTTAAATTCACCAAATGGTAGAGACTTGAGCAGATAATCACTGTGCATGCTGGATGCATGCAAAAAATTCTCTGCTGCTGTCTTTTTATGAAATGGTTTATATTGTATCTTGTTATCCATGCTCAGATAAAATTCTACATCTAGATATTGGATGCTTTTTCCTCCAATAAAATATGTGAAATCTAGACCCCAAGAATTTTCCTTGATCTCTGAAATAAACTTCCCAAAATCCTCGGAATTACCCTTGCACAGAAATAACAGGTCATCAATAAATCTAACATATTTGACTACCTTGCTTTTATAAAATGCTGAAGGATAAATAAAGCAATTTTCAAAATGGGCCATGAACAAAATAGCATATGAGGGCGCAAAAGCTGCCCCCATTGCTGTGCCCTCTTTTTGCAAAAAATATCTCCCTTCAAACTCAAAAAAATTGTGTGTCAAGCAAAATTCCAGTAGATTCAAAATAAAATAGGTTTTCGGTCCATCTCCCAACATTTTTTCCACTGCCTTTAGACCATGCTGCCTATTGATGCTAGTGTATAAAGATTTGGCATCCGCACTGGCCCAATAATAATCATCTTCCCATTTGATGTCCCTAACCATTGTGCACACTTCATTTGTATTTTTTACATGAGATTGTACCCTTTCCAAATAATCTTTCAATAAGGAATCCAAGAATATTCCTACATTCTGTAAATAACCTCCTTTTCCTGAAACTATGGGACGTCCTGGTGGGTTCCTAATGTCCTTGTGTATTTTGGGAATAATGAAAAATCTGGCCCCCTTAGGATTTTTCACATACAATTTCCTAACATCAGCAGTAGTCAGGAAACCTAGTCTCTCACCCCTTTCAAGAAGATCCAATAATTGAAAATTGTATTCTTTTAAAGAGTTACAAGACAATTCCGAATATGTGTCTGTATCCATCAATAGATTTAAAGCTATCGAGTTATATTTGTCTCTTGATAAGATCACCCAGTTCCCTCCTTTGTCTGCCTGGGTGAATACATACTGTTTATTCACCTCCTTTAAATCAGACAAAGCCTTCCATTCATTTTTACTTAAATTGTATGTTTTCTTTCTTCCCTGAAACTTTTTATATTCATCTTCAATAGTTTTTAATAAGGTTTTTTCAAACACATTTATTGCAACATTTTTTCTAGGTGGCATGAATTCACTTTTATATGGTACTTTAGGCACTGTCAACCTTCCATAACCAGTATTGAATTCAAAACCCACTTCACTTTCACATAACTCATCCTGTGCATGAATATCAACAAACTCATTTTCGTGCAAAGTCATGTTTAACAAAGAATTATCTAAATCATTTAAATTTTCAACATCAGTCCCATTTCCTTCCATATTATATGCATTACATTCCTTATAGGAAAAAAACTCCTTTAAATGCAATTTCCTACAAAACTGTCTTATTTCTAAAGATACATCTGCCAAGGTAGGGAAACATACAGGAACAAACTTTGTGCCTTTAAACAGAACATGTTTTGCGTACTCGGATATATTTAAATCCGAGATATTTACAATATTATAGCTCTCACCTCTAAGAAAGTCCATGTGAGAACATGAGTCCGGTTCACAAAGGGACTGTGCCACCCCATCGATCACAGAGTCAGAGTTTTGAACGCTAAATCCCTCCTCTCTTGCTCTCGCCACGCTGTTACCTTCTTCTCCCCTTAGTTTGAAAACGGCGCCCTCTTCCTTTCTGCTGAGCCGATGACTGGTTCGAGTCGCTTGCTACTCCATTGGTTTGTGCAAGAGTCTCCTGTTCTGCATTTAGGCTCTCAAAAGAAACGCTTTTCCTGCTACTGTTTTCGTCTGCAGAAGACGCTGAAGTGTCTCCCCCGCCTGATCTGAAACTGCTTCTGACGTCACGGTAAGCGCCTCGCTTCCTCTTAAAGCTGTACTCCCAAGAAAACAGCTTGCCCGAGTCGTGGTCCTTGACATCACGGAGGTACTTCCTTTTTTTACGAGAAATTACCTCCGTTTCAATTTTGGAGACTCTGCTTTTAATCTCAACCAAATTTTTATTGAACACTGCCACCGAACTCTCCTCTATAAGTTTGTCTTGTAGGTGCAGAATAGAGGCACGAGTCTTGTTTAAAGTTCTTTCATTTCTCTTCACTAGCACACCTAGCCAACCTAGTGTGCATTTTAAGGAAATGTCTTTCCATTCTGTGGACAAGTCGACCTCGTCCTCAGAAAATTCAAAGGCAGGTAATCGCTCAACTCTCAGACCCCTGGGAGTAATGCTAGAGCGGATATATTTTTCAAGTAATTTTAAGTCATAAAATGTTGTGACTTCTTTCACCATAGCTCTCTCCAGTTCCACATAATGGGGGAAGCATATAGAAGACTAGGTAAGAGAAATGCCTACTCAAATGTGCGTTTAGTGGCAGCAGTGAGGAAGTTTTTGTTCCTATAAAGTAGTCCAAGTTTTTGGTGTTTTTTTTTTTTGATGGCATGTTGTATGTGCAAGTCAAATTTTAGTTGGTCATCAATTATTACCCCAAGGAGTTTGGTGTGTGAGGCAGGGGAGATAGTGGTGCCATCTAGGGAGAAAAGAGAAAAGTTGGATTTAAGGTGAGAGAGTGTGAGGTAGGAAGAGAAGGAGTTGAGTTTTCTTAGGGTTAAGGATTAGTCGATTGTTTCTGAGACATTTTTCAGCAGAGATAAAGGAATTATGTGTTAGTGTGTGTTCACATATACTACTGGAGATAGATAAGAGAGTAGAGTCATCTGCACATTATATTACAGATGAGAGACTGCAGGAGGAATTTAAGTTGTTGGTAAAAATGTTGAAAAGGAGCGGTCCAAGTATGGAGCCTTGGGGTACTCCTATAACAACAAACTGGACACCAAACAGGTTGTCAGTACACACACATCACCTCTCACACAAAATGAGGTCACGACACATAAATCCACCTATGCTGAGGTACTCACTAGAAGCTACAAAAGATCAGAAACCTCCCAAACATAAACCACTTGTACACACTGCTATACAAATAGAAACAACTACATATAATAACACATACACCGGTGACTCGGAAAATAAGCTCCTAAGGCAAAGCATCTTGAAACCTAATGTCTTATTCATAGGTGACTCCATAATGAGACACACAGATGTCCCCTCACCAGCCTGGACAAGGGGCGTTCACAGTCAGCTGCCTGTCAGGTGCTAGGATGCATTCAAGTCACTCAACAAGTACCATTATGACTCTGTCATAGTCCATGTTGGGGCGAATGACTTGAGACATACCTCTCTGGACTATATGAAGAGAGAGAGAGACATGACTGAATTCTCAAATTATGTATCCCAGGGAGATATGACCCTAGCCCTGAGCAGCATTCTACCTTCAACTAGGATGATGCTACAATATAAACAAAAAATGATTGACTTCAACAATTGGCTTAATTTGTGATGTCAGTCCAGGGATACAGTATCTATCAGCCTGGGAAGACATGGTCGACAGGCCATGCTGCTTTGCCATAGATGGTCTGCAGCTGTCTCCACTATGCTTTCAGATACTGGCAAAGGTATAGTGCATTTGTTTTGGCAATGCCAAAGCAACAATATTTCTGACTTAACAAAATCCACTTGAGACAAACTCAAGGCTCTTCTGCTTAATGCTAGGAGTCTAAATGTGATACTGGACTCCCAGGAAGCACCCCTCACCTTGGAAGATGCTGACATCTGTGCAGTCACTGAGACATGGTTAAATGTTGCAGAGAGATCCTCACCCATGCAATGCTACAATGCCTTCCACATGCTCATTAAATCCAAGTATACTGTGAGACTGGTCAAACAGTACAACTCTCTTGAACTACTCCATGTCCAATTAACTACAAGCAAAATACTCTACCACATCATTGCCAGCTATAGGTTCCCCACCATTAACCAGGAAAAGCAGACTGTCTACCTGGACTTACTGGAGTCACTCACCATACAACCCAACACCTTAGTCATGGGAGATTTTAGCTATCCTTTCACACTTGAGCATGAACATGCTCGACCAGATGTTCCGGGACTTGGTCAATACAAATGCTCTCAAACAGATAGTCTGCACTCCCACAAGGGGCTCACATGTCCTAGACATAGTACTTATCAACATGGGGGGGGGTCACTGCACTTCCCCTTGAGTAATGTCCTTTCTGGTAAGGTCAGACCATAAATCAGTCTCATTTGAAATAACTACTGAACATGTTACCACCACAGGAGCAAAAAACTTTAAAAATTTTCCAAACCAAACTACAGCCTACTAAGTGATGGTATAAGTTTTATACCCCCTGCAATCACCGACAACAATGACTCCTATGAAGAGGTGTACACAAATACCCTTATAAACACTTAAGCAACTGTATAGACTCGACTGTACCTGACCAGATTAAATCCAGGTTCACCTGAAAAAAACAAGCCACCCTAGTGGACCTCAAGTATAAACAGGTTATTTAACAAAATGAAGAAACTGATGTCTAAGAATAAGTGAGAACTGACTCAGCAGAGGAAGAGTTCCCTCCACAGCTTGAACAAGCAAATCAGAGATCTTGTAAAGTCCTCTAAAGCAGATTACAAAGCTAAAATAGCATCCCTAGAAAAGGATAATCATAGGACATTCTTTAACTAGGTCTGAAATCAAAAAGAAATGCCCAGCATACCTCTCAGCTGTAATGATTTTTGCAGAATATCCAGACTTTTGCATCATATGTTTGGTCTGTTTCTGAAACAATGTGATCTTCTGGCAAATCATTGAGAATTAAATTCAGAAAATAGACACAGACATTTGAGATTTAGACTTCATTCCCTTCATAAAATTCATGCTAATGCAAAATCTGTTATTCTATCAACTTTTTAGTCTGTAAAAGCAGTATTTAAAAATTGTCCTTATTTTTGGGTCTTTGCCCCTCCCCCCCTTTATTTATGGCTTTGTCCAGATTTCTTGCTCTGAGAGATTGAGAGGTATGATGTCCAGCTATGTGTCAATGTGGTAGTAGATGTTACCACTCATACTATTCCAGAGGAAACTGGCAACCTGCTATCTGACAGATATGTTGCAAACTTCACCACCCTGTCCCCACCAGCCATACCCCAAAGCATACCTGACACTAGTCCTCTGCCCAGTATCTCTAGAGATCAGATCCTTGAATATAACAGGGGGGTCCGCTAATGATTGCAAGTTGGGTGCAATCACTGAGTCCCCCAATGATGTTAAAATATAACAGGGGGGTCTAAAATGAAATGCAAAAAAGTGCATTATTATCCCATTTGGCAAAGCTGAATTCCTTGCTAATTACAATACTAACAGCACCTTCTAAGTTCAAACTCAGTGGTGCAAGACCGGGGGACACAGGTAGGTAGCAATCTGAACTTCAAACACCAAGTTTCCACACTAGTAAGGAAAGCCTTTTATGTTGAACATCTCATAAGTAATGGCATTGCATCCAGGTCTAAGGATGTTATAACCCCACTGTACTTGACCATCATCAGACCACTAACAGGTACAATGCTCCCTTATGCATGTATTTATCAGACACCTGCAGCAGCTGGGGAGACCACAGAGGTTTCCTACCAAACTGTGACTTACCTGAATAGACTGAAAGTCCTGTCACTGTACTCTGTATCATATAGGCTGCTGAGAGATTACTGGTGACTGGCCTACAGGGCAGTCTCTGACCCTGCCCTGATGGATATGCTGCACATCCGCAAGTCAAATGCCACAACAGTCATGTACTCTAGGGATCTTAACCTAGCCAGTGACATTAACAGAACATAGGTTCATAGGTTCATAGGTTCATAGCTAGGTACTAAGCTATTGGCCCTAGGGCCTATATAAGCCTAGCCAAAAAGGTACCCTGGCTTTCGCTACCCAAGAAAAATATTTTCCTGTGCCCCTGTTGAGAAGAGCCATAGAGGTGATCCCCAAGGTGAATTTCCTATTTCCCATCCAATCATCAAGATTTTTCTTGAAGAGTCCTAATGAGGAGCTTTGTTTGATATAGATAGGTAGTTTGTTCCAGAGTATGGGAAGTTTCTGGGACAGGAATCTATCCCTCCAGCATGTTCTGTTTATTGTGGTGACAAGGTTTAGGTTCCTAGAGCATGTAGCTTGGAGGGATTTCTTTAAGTGGAGCATGTCCCATGGCTCTGGGTTTGACATAGCTTTGTATGTTAGGCAGAGATCGCCTCTGAGTAGACGATATGTGACGGAGTAAAGCTGGAGTTTTTTGAGACGGTCTGCATAAGGCATCTGTTTGAGGTCAGTAACCCTCTTTGTGAGGTATTACTGCAGCCTTTCCAGTTGTTGTAGATGTTTTGAGTGGTACATACCAAAAAGGGGCATTGTACTCTATAATGGGTCTAATGAGTGATGAGTAGAGGGGAACAATGACCACTTTTTTCCTGGATGAGAAACCTTTTGTGATGAGGTGTGCCACATAGAAGGATTTCCTGACATGCTGGAGAGACAGCTATATCTCCCAGAGATTGACGCTACTCTGGAGTAAACTTCCATTTCATGTGAAGCAGAACTTCTCACTGACCATCTTCAAGTGCAACCTGGACAAATGGATGGCAGACTGCAAATGTACCTCGGGAGTGGCACCCATTTCCCTCATGGACAGGGGTAGTCAGTGTTTATCAAACATTCCCTCTGCAAATTACATCCATCTAACCAAGGACAATTGAGTCAACTCAGGATTAACATGGCTAGGCTTGTAAGGGCTCTAGGGCTGCTAGTGTACTAACCTCCTATGAACCTATGAAATACTTTAAGCATTACACCAGTCTCCAATATTTCTTTGATAACATTGTCTGAGATCCAGGGGTGGTTATATTGTTTCCTATACAAATGAGTTTGTGGTCATTTCATTTTATGTAGGAGATGAGTAGCTCTGCATTATTGAATTTGGGTAAATATTTTGTGAGAAGAGAGACTTAGGTGTTAGGACTGATGATAGCTACCCTCCACCTTTTTTGATTAGCCTCTTAGCTTTAATGATGTATAAAGGGATAAGAATTTCTGAGTCTTTTATATGAGGTTTTACCCATGTCTCAGTAAGGGCAATAATATCTGGTATATAATGACAGCTCAGTCATTTTATTATAAATGCTACTTATATTTATGCAGGTAAAGTTTAGTTGTTTGAAGTTATTAGAGTGGACCAGAGAGGATGTGTGTGAGAGGTGGGTAGAGATGGAAGGAGGACCTGGGTTTGGTTGCATATCACCACATAGTTTAATTGTTGAAGAATGCTGGAGAAAATGAAGGGGTTTTATTATGATAATTTTGACTTTTAATTTTTGG
The DNA here is from genome assembly GCF_019279795.1 of Protopterus annectens. Taxonomy (NCBI): domain Eukaryota; kingdom Metazoa; phylum Chordata; order Ceratodontiformes; family Protopteridae; genus Protopterus; species Protopterus annectens. The sequence goes on from NC_056729.1 coordinate 1,780,344,814, forward strand.
TTTGTTCTGGGGTGGTAGGGAGAAGAGGTAATAGTTTTATTTTTAAAGTAAAGCACGGATAAGCTACTAAATAGGTGCAGAATGATTTTCAAGAGGAATTGTGGATGGAGGCTTATGGTAGGTGAGGGCATTTTGTGTGTAAGAGCAGTTTGGTCGTCTATGACCAGAGCAAGTAATAGAAGAAGTAGAATATTTAAGGTGGTTAACAGCATAATTACTTGTGAATTAAGTTATAAAGTTAGTCACAAAGATATGTAGGTGTTAGGGTGTAGTTAGGGAGAGTTAGGAGTGGTAAGAGTAGTTAGTGTGTTGTATAAGAAGTGAGACAGATAGAGTTGAGAATCAAAGACAGGAATTTAAAGTATGAAGTATGGGTAAGAATAAGGTGGTAAGACAGAAAAAAGGGGAGGAGTTGGTGTGAAGTCAGGAGTAATAGTGAATCTGATGTAGTAAGGCTGTGTACAGGACGTATAGATGGGGGTGGGAAGAGAAGAGGCTGCTTTCTAGATGGGACAAGGATGGGGTACAGTAGTGCAAATGGAAGGAAGGGTGTATATTTACTGAGCAGTCATTGACTGCTTGAGTGGGAATCAGAATGCTGTAAACACTGTGGTGTATTCAGAGTAGACACTGAGTGAGTGAGTGAGTGAGTGAGTGAGTGAGTGAGTGAGTGAGTGAGTGAGTGAGTGAGTGAGTGAGTGAGTGAGTGAGTGAGTAAGAGAATATTAATAGTAATGTGATGAATCGTATGGGGGTGAATGAATGTTTGGAAAGAGTCCAGATATGCTGCTGTGTCTTTTAACAGGACTGTGATGTCACTAAGAAGTGGGTGGAGAGCAGGTGTGGATCTGTGGGGGAGAACTGGGAGACTTAGGTTATACAGGGGGGTTCTCACTATTAAGTGAAGCTGTATGACAAAAAGGGTGGTGACTTTTTTAGACACTGAAATACTATGTTTAATAGGCTCACATGTAAGAATTAGGCCAGCTGCTCTTGTGGGCCATTTATAAGCCTAGTCAATTTACCTTTGTCCTTCTCAAAATAACACTTTCCTAATGTTGCATTTTAAAGGGGGGGTGAAAGGTTGGCATAATGGTTAAGGTGTTTACCTTACAAACATAAGGGACAGGGTTTGATTCTCACATGGGGTAACTGGCTAGGCTGAAAATGGCCTATAAGGGCAGTTAGCCTAGTACCAATCTATGAACCTATAAGTGACTTTAAGTAAAACCACCCTTATTTTTATTGATAAGCACCATGGGATCTTTTACCCTCCAACAACTGAAGCAGATGGGACCTCAGTTTTATGCCTAATTGAAAGGATGGAATTTCAGACGTTCAGTATCCTTGCTTATACGGGTCTATATTACAAGCACAAAACCTTAAAAGAGCAAACTCTCTTTTATTGGACTGTAAACATCGAAACCACTAAATAGCAAAAACACAGAACAGTGATTTTTTTCCCAAGAAAAAAAAATCACTGGGCTGTTTTCGGGACTTCGCTATTTCCTCCACTGTGGTGCAATCTCCGAGTTGGTATATTTAAGTAGGGGGCTGTGTGGGGGGGGGCAAAGCCCCCCAGTTTATTTTGTGTTTGTATTTGTTTTTTTTTTTTGCAGAACAGAGATTTTTTTCCATGGGAAAAATATCGCTGTTCCGTGTTTTCGCTATTTAGTGGTTTCAACATTTACAGTTCGATAAAAGAGCATTTGTTCTTTTAAGCTAGACCTGCTTATACTGCAATGCCTTGCTTGTAGCAAAGCATGAATCTAAGCAGCTGCTGTGAGACTAGAACCCACAGTATTCTGAACTTTTTGGTTTTAAAAATCAGTTTGCTACCTGCTGAACCGCTGGCACAGGTTACACAATACTTTCTACTTCAGCAAAATCTGCTATATCAGAAATAAGAAAACTCTTGTTAATATCTGGCATTGACAATGCTATTAGGTTAGACTGAACTTAGGTATGCATTTCAAATAATTCTGCTGTAACATAGCCGTTCATCACAGAAAATAACTCCACTATGCTACTGGACTAATAGTATTTTAAAACTATTCATAGTCATAGGCAAGGCTATCTAAATCTCAAATATCAGAGGCATTTCTTGAAAACAAGCCATACTTAGGGGAAAGAGATGTGCAATCCATTCTACAAAAAGAATTTCCAGAATACGGTTTATGCTTAACTGTACTATAATAACGAGTCACCATTACAATCCAGACTCAAAACAAATGAATTAGTGAAATATATAGATGGTGATTTTTCTTCTGGCTTTTTTCCGGTTAAGGGTTGCCACAATAGATCACATGTCCACTTATGATTGGCAGTGGAATTTTACAGTGTCAAGTTGCTAGCCCATCACCCAACCTTCCACAGAAGGCACACACATACCTAGGGACAATTTAGAGTGTCCAATCCACCTCCTTTGGGTTGTGGGAGGAAACCAGAGCACCTGGAGAAAACTCATGTGACCACAGGGAGGACATACAGACTCCACAAAGAAAACACCTCGGCTAAGGATCAAACCAGAGAACCTCTTGCTGAGAGGTGGCAACGTTAACCACTGTACCACCGTGGTGATTACAAAGATAAAATGAAGTAATAAACAGATGAAAGAAACAAGCCAGGAAACAAAATCTTGAAGTGGGGCAGTCTGGATTAAGGAAACAGGTGGACTATGAAAAATTGTTTCACTATCCAAATGATTATAAAGTTATAAAGCTGAAGGGTACAATGAACATCATTATGAATGAAAGACATTAGCCTATAAACCATTGTTCTGTCTGAAAATCTTTTACAGAAGCCACAGACATCTTGATTTGACACGAACAACTGAATAGTACCTTGTTTTTATTTTATTTATTTATTTTTTATTTATTTTATATTTGTTTACTGGGAAAGTCAGACTGGACAAATGCCTTTTTCAGTGGAGGCTGGGAAGAAAAGATCCACATTTATAAATAATAGTATGATACATATACAAGGTCATACCTCTCAAGTGTACCTCATTACGAGGAACGTACCAAATTTTGGGTCTTAAAAAGTTCATGTTCCTCGAAGTTCCTCAAAGTTCCACATTGAAAGACTCTGTCACACATTCAGTGTTAGGAATTTTTTAAGTGAAATCCATTGTAAATTGAAATGAATGATATTAATTCATTAAAACATTTTCTTTATAAGTAAAACCAGCATATTTTAACCATCCTATGACCTTCCTAGTTGTTTAGTAAGCCATCAGTATGTGTTCCACATTTTGCCCATTTGTTCCACATTATGAGGGCTAGTGTTCCTCATTTTGTACATGGAAGGTTGAGAGCTATGTACAAGGTACAGATACAAATGTTGATTCAATCTCAGATACAAGCATAAAAAGAAAAATGCATGTTACACATTTCACTAATACAATCATATAGTCTAGGTAGGAATAAAAAGAATAGCTGCACTGTGATTGAAGGTAAAAAAAGCAAGCATGTTAAGTATATATATGCTTAGTTGTTGCTTGTCTTTTCCCGGTTAGGGGTCACCACAGCAGAACTCCGGTCTACTAATGATTGGCAGTAGATTTTTAATGGTGCTGAGTTGCCAGCCTGACGCCCAACCTTCAATGAAGGCACACCCTTTCACACATGTCTTTCGGAGACCACTCAACCACAGGGAGGACATGCAGACTCCACACAGAAAGCACTCCAGCCAAGACTCGAACAGGAGAACCTCTTGCTGGGAGGCAACAATGCTACCACTGTACCACCGTGACTTCCAAGTATGCATATGCTTAGTAGGGTACACTATTCAAATACAAAAATAACTGGTTGCGTTCTTTTAGCTGGCTTAAGACATCTATTTTCTAACCAGGGTTTGTGCAAGAGCAGGTCCAGGATTCAGATAGGTGTAAGTTGAGAAGTTTTTTAAAGTTGAAAGTGTTAGTCATTCTTCTGATATTTAATGTCAGGGAATTCCAAGCTTTGGCTATCCAGTTTGAGTAAAGTGAAACTCCCGCTGCATTGTTAGGTTTGAATATATTTAAGAAGGATTTGTTAGTGGAACATAATACCCTGCTATTGGAGTAGTGCATTAGTAGATTTTGAAGTACTGGTGTTTTTTATGTCTGATTTAGTATTTGATGGGCGAAGGTGAGCTGATTATAAGCAAACAGATATGGTAGCCAAGATAGTTGTTTTAAAGCTGAACAATGATGGCATCTAAAATTTGATTCTGCAGCAAATTTTGCGACTTTATTATGGTAAATCTCTAGTTTTGGTAGGTCAGATATCTTAATATTTGTGAGAATTTGTGAGGCATGTAGTAGCATATAGGTAAGATGAGTTCTTGCTATAGTGGCCTTTGAAGATTTGTTTAGAACGTGCGGGTTTGAAGATTTGTTTAGAACGAGGTTTAAAGCCACACAGAGCACACCAGCAGTGCAAGGTTATAATGTTTTCCACACATTTAGGCCAGCTACTTCACAGGCAGGGACTAAAGGTGGAGGTGTCTCTATTTACATAAAAAATAAATATACTTCAAGGGTTGTCAAACAGGACAATGCACTTGAGCTGCTCCATGTTCAAATTACTACAAGTAAAATGTAATACCACTTCCTTGCAAGATATAGGTCCCCCTCCATGACCCAGGAAACCCATACCGTGTGTTCAAACTTATTAGAAACACTAACCATCCAACCCAATATCATATCCGTGGGTGACTTTAATTACCCCAGTATTAACCGGGAATCCTGTATGATACCAAATGTACATGCACAGAGATTCCTGGATTTTGTAAACACAAACTCCCTGGACCAGATAGTCAATACAACAACCAGGGGTGCAACCATACTGGATCTGGTACTTGCTAATATGGAAGACTACTGCTGCATTGTCCTGTTTAACCACCCTTGAAGTATATTTATTTTTGATGTAATGCCTTCCCTGGTAAAGTCAGACCACAAAATGGTCTCCTTTGAAGTAAAAACAAAACCTGGACCCCCAGTTAAACTGGAATAATCAGGAGCTATTCTAAGGCTAACCTCCTGCTATTAAGTGAGAACCTGTCAAAATTTCAAGCCTGCATAAACCCTGAGAACACTTCTGCCTATGCAGAGCTGTTCACAGAAACCCTGTACAAGCATGTTAATCGCTGCATAGAAGCAGTTGTACTGACCATGAAGAAGTACAGAACTATCTCAAAAAACAAGCAACCCTAGGGGAATCGCAAATCAGTGGGATGTATATCAGGAGGAAGAAAATCATGGCAAAAAGTCGGAGGCGCAGCACCCAGGAGGATAAAAGCACTCTTTTACTTTTCGGCCACCAAACCAAGACCGAAGCACTAAAGGTGGGGGAATGTCCATATTCACCAAGGATATTCACACCTCCAGGCTAGTTGCTCAACACAATGCATCTGAAATTCTCCAGGTGCAGCTAACACTAGGTAAGACTGCAATCCAAATTGTAGCTTGCTGCAGATCCCCCACCATGCCCCAAGATTCTCACTACACCTTCCTAAACATACTGGAAAAATATTAAGATACAACCAAACACCCTAATACTAGGTGATTTCAACTACTCTGCCATTAAATGGGAAAACTACTCGTGTATTTGATCGATTTAGTGCCAACTTCACCCCCCCCCTCTCACCACCTAAAGGGCCCATCTCAATCTCAAAAGATTGCCAAATTCCGGTAATCACGGTCACACAGGTAGAAACCGCACTCTCCAAAGCTAAGAATACAGCATCCATGGGACCAGATGACATCCTGGGCTGTGTACTACATGAACTACAAAATTAACTGGCACCTCACCTAAGTGTCATGTTTAATCATAGCCTCATCTCAGGCTTCATGCTCACTGAGTGTCACGCAGCTACAGTTATCCCACTCCACAAGTGGGGAACCACCTTGGATCCTGGGAACTATCGTCCCATCAGTCTGACGAGCCTGATCTGCAAGGGCATGGAACTTATAAACAAAGATATTGGCAACCTTCAGACACTGGACCCCACCCAGTTTGGGTTCGTGAAGGGCCGATCTTGTCTCCTAAACCTGATTGAATTCTTTGAATCAGTCTCCAGAGCTGTGAATGAGGGTAAGGCAGTTCATACAGCCTATCTGGACATCGCCAAGACCTTTGACACCATCCCCCACTCTGGAATCATAGATAAACTTACTAAGCTGGCATAAATCCCTATGTCACTCGATGGGTTGCTAACTGGCTTACTGACAGAACCCAGACTGTAAAAGTAGCCGATTCCAAATCCAGCTCGAGACAAGTGACAAGTGGAGTACCTCATAGTTCAGTCCTGGGACCACTCTTGTTTTGCATCTACTTCACTGAAGTACAGGCCAATACTAAGGGAATCTGGCTAACAATGTTCGCAGATGACTGCAAACTGGGAGCCATTATTGAATCTCCAAATGATGTGGATATTCTACAAAAGGGCCTTACAGAAACAGATGCTTGGTGCCAGAACCATGGGCTCAAGCTTAATGCCAAGAAATGTATAGTTATCCCCTTTGGGAAAAAACATGTACCCATGAATTACCACATAGGTGGCAGTACACTAAATACCGAAAGTGTGATGAGAGACTTAGGGACACGGGTGGACAGTGGTCTCACCTTCGATAACCACATTGCCACAACAGTCAGGAAATCCTTCTATGTGGCACACCTCATCACTAAGGGCTTTTCATCCAGAAAAAAGGAGGTCATTGTCCCACTGTACTCATCCCTCATTAGACCCATTATAGAGTACAAAGCCTCGTTTTGTATGTACCTCACAAGACATCTGCAACAGCTGGAAAGGCTGCAGAAATACCTCACTAAAAGAATCACAGGCCTAAAGCAGATGCCATATGCCGACCATCTGAAAAAACTCCAGCTATACTCTGTGGCATATTGTCTACTCAGAGGCGATCTCTGCTAAACATACAAGGCCATGTCAAACCCTGAGCTGTTGGACATGCTCCACTTAAAGAAATCCCAATCCCTCAGACATACATGCTCCAGGGATCTAAACTTTGTCATCACAATGAACAAAACATGCTGAAGGGATAGGGTCCTGACCCAGAGACTCCCCATACTCTGGAATAGACTGCCCATACATGTCAAGCAGAGTGCCTCCTTGGCCCTCTTCAAAAGGGACTTTGACGATTGGATGGTAGATAGGAAATTCACCCCGGGGATCACGTCAGTAGCCCTGCTAGACAGGGGTCCAGGGAAGTAAATATTGTGGGAAGAAATATCCAGGGAATTGTTATGGCTAGGCTTGTATAGGCCCTAGGGCCGATAGCCTACTACCAACCTATGAACCTATGTACTCTCATCAAACTATGCAAACAACTCAGAGGACAAACAAAGTCTACCAAGCCAAATATGAGATGAATTTGGCCTCCCAGGCCAAGGACAACCACAAAACATTCTTTAGCTATGTCTGCAACCTCAAAGGCAATACACAATTGTGTGCAGAGCTCATTGTAAATGGAGACACCTATAATGAGACAGAAAGTATAGAAAACCTCCTGGCTGATAAATTCAGCTCCAACTTTACTCCTCTCTCCCCCTCAACCTTCCCTCAGGAAATAACATCCAATATAACTCCCCCTACTATCACTAGGGAACAGGTCCTTAATGCTCTCTCTAACACCAAGTACACTGCATTAGTGGGCCCAGGCAATATCCCAGGATGCCTTCTAAAAAGCATGAAACTTGACCTATCAGGGCCTCTGGAATTAATATTTAACTTAAGCCTCTAAACAGAATTCATGCATGGAGAAAGGCTGCAGTCATCCCTCTGCATTTTTGCAACATTGTGGAGGTTTGGTGTCTTGATCCCTCTGCACAAAGGTTGGCCATGTACAGACCCTGGAAACTACAGACCCATAAGACTCACTAGTCTTATATGTAAAGCCATGGAAAGAATTATCATGGAGATGATCAACAGAGCTATAGTAAACCTCCCGACCCTGGGTCCAACCCACTTTGGTTTCATCAAGGGCAGATCATGCCTACTCAGCCTGATGGACATCTTTGAGAAGGTCACCAAAGCAATGGATGAGGGCAAAATCGTTCACACCTCCTACCTTGGCCTGGCCAAGGCATTTGACACAATACCCCACTTGGGCATTGTTGATAAGCTCAAGAGGTTGGGTACAAACTCGTATGTCACCCAGTGGATGGCCCAACTGGCACACAGACAGAACCCAGGAAGTTAGAACTGGGGAGTCCACCTCTACAAAGAGGCCAATCACAAGTGGAGTCCCTCAAGGATCAGTCCTTGGACCGCTCCTTTTTGACATTTACTTTTCGGAAGTCAAGGCCAATGTCAGTGGTCTCTGGCTGAATAAATTTGCAGATGATTGCAAATTAGGAGCTGTCATTGAATCTCACACTGACCCAAATGTTTTCCAGGAGGGGCTGACACAAACAAACAACTGGTGTCAGAGCACTGGACTAAAACTAAATGCCAATAAATGCATAATAGTATCCTTTGGGAAGGCATCCATCCCTGGTAACTGCCATATTGACAACACACCCCATAGAGTTGACCCAGTGGTCATGGGCTTAGGGGCACATGTAGATAGTTATCTTGCCTTTGATCATCACATGTCTACAGTTGTGTGGAAATCATTCTATGTTGCACAATTTATAAACAAAGGTATGGCATGTAAGTCCAAGGAAGTCATTGTCCCCACTGTATTCAGCATTGATCAGATCAATCATTGAGTACAATGCCCCCTTTGGTATATCCCTAACCAATCATATCCAACAACTGGAATGTCCACAGAGGATCCTCACTAAATGAATACAGAGCATAAGTAATATGTCCTATGCAGTCCGCCTCAAGGTCCTATCCCTGTATTCTGTCTCCTACATGCTTTTGAGGGGACATCTATAACTGGCATACAAGACATTGTAAGAGGTCACTCTGATGGACCTCCTGCATATCCCCAAATCAAGCAGTACCAGAATTACCTGTTCTAAGGACTTAAACCTTGCCTGTGATATAAATAGGACCTGCTGGAGAGATAGGTATCTATCCCAGAGACTACTCCATCTATAGAACAGGCTACCCATCCATGTGAAGCAGAGTTCCTCCCTAACCCAGTTCAAGTGCAACTTGGACAATTGGATGGGAAAACCAAAATTCATCCCTGGTTTGGCACCCATGTTTCTAATGGAAACAGGTAACCTGTAAATGGTTCATGTCCCAGGCCCATGGTTACACTTATCAAGGGTATCAGAACTTGTCAGAGATTTGGGATGCATGGCTAGGGTTACAAAGGCCCTTGTGGTCATTAGCCTAGTAAACACATATGAACTTCTGTACAGGGTTCCAATTTTTTTGTGAACTTTCTTTATTGTCTGTGATATGTGTATGTCAAATTTCATATTATGATCAATGATAGCACAAAGTAATTTTGTTTGGGAAACTGGAGAAATAATTGCATGGTTTGATGATGATATAGTGAATGTTGAGTGGGGGTCTGTTGCCCTAGCTGGATAGAAGAGCATGAGTTTTGTTTTGTTAGGGCTAAGAATACATTGTGCATTGTTCAGACAAGATTCCACTACACTGAATGACTACTGGGTGATTTTTTGGAGTTTTTCTAGTGTTGGACTGGCACAAATCAGGGTGGAATTGTCTGCATATTGATCTACCGAGGCAAGTGGGGTGGCAGTATAAAGATTGTTAGTAGAGATAATAAAAAGGAGAGGACCCAGAAAAGATCCCTGTGGTACTCCTAAGGTTACAAGTGGTAGTGCCATTTTACAGCTTGCTGGTAACCAGTTAGATATTGCTGGAACCAAGTAAGTGCAGAATCACTAAGTTTAAGTTTCAAGAGTATAGTTAACAGTTTAGAAAGACAGACAGTACCAAAAGCTTTGGACAGATCAAGAAATATGGAAGAAACTAAATTGCCATCATTGTGATGGTGGATAATAATGTTAGTAAAGTTAACAAGGGCAGTGGTACTACTCTGATTAGGACAGAAACCATGCTGATTGTTAGAAGATATTTTAGATAATGGTGATAGTACAGCTATTGGCCGGTAATTTGATAGCTATTGGCCGGTTATTTGATAATTCTGTTGCGTTTCCACCTTTATGTATAGGAATGATATATAATGCTTTCCAAATTTTAGGGATTTGTTCTGAAATGGACTGATTTATTAATATGGAAACTGGGTAAGATATTGTTTCTGCAGCGATTTTTAGATATTCGGGAGGTAGATAGTCAGCAGTAAGTGTAGTAGGTTTAAGCCTTTTGAGATATTTAAGTATGGTGCTTATTGGGACAGGTTGGAAAGAGAAGTTATCGGGATCAACTGTGGGTACTATGTGAGTTTGGGTAGGGGAAGAACAATTATTGTTTGTGAGGGCTCGTATGGATTCAGTGAATTATCTGTTAAATTGTGAGGCCATGCCATCTTTAGTATTGATGAATGTTGGTGTCCTGGCTGTAAGATGTTTGTGATGGCAGCCTAGAATATTTGTGGGTTTCTTTGATTTTTTTTGATTGGATACAGCTATAGTAATTTATTTTGTCCTGTCTAATATGTTTTTTAGATTTATTTCATAGTTCTAGATATGTTTGCTTTTTAGTTGTAGATTTGTCATTGAGCCATTTCTCCCAGGCCTTATCTCTAGTTTTTAACATAGATCTTGTTTGTTAGGTTACCCAGGGGGCATAATTGGATTTTATACTTATTGTTCTTGGGGAGGGAGGGGCACGATGTTTACGATATTGAGGAAGGCCGAGTTAAAGTATTCAACTGCAGTATCTAAAGGGAGATCTTTGAGTGGTGCCCAGCTGCATTTTTTTAAATTAGTTATGAAGACTTGGGGATACATTCTTTCTTATCTTGGATTTGGTGGTAGGTGGTAAGTTTTTGTGGATTTATTCAGTGTCAGAGAATGTTGGAATATGGTCAGTGAGGCTGTCTAGGAGACATTTCTGCAGTAAAATAGGGAGATGTGCATACAGATACAATTAGGAAACGTAATACTTTGTGTAATTCTTATTTCAGCTATGGCACAATACGTTACACTTATGGAAATGCTGTCAGTATTACGTTAAGGAACAATCAAAGAGAAAAACTTTCCAGAAAAATAAAGTGAATTTAAGCATATTGATTCAACTTAAAAGCTATAACTCCGTCCTGTAGGATGCTAATTGCATTCCAGTTTGCTTAGGATAATCATGTGAACAACACTACAATCTTTAAACAGGTAAAACAATGTTATGTATCTTAGAGGGGCCTGTAGATTATAAACATAAAATCTAGCCTTAAAGTTAATTTCTAAAACTGCTGCATAATCGTTTTAGTAGTATAGTGAGTTATAACATCAGCATTTCAGAGAAGGCCTGTTAATAACCATGACAACAGTTTGTATAGAGTCGATATACACAGATATATATCATCACCCCTTATGTCAATAAAATTGGAAATATGAAAGAACAACAGATGTAAAATGTTATTAATATTCTAAATCCTGCATTCACGTAGCATACAGTTAAGGAGCACTGAGAAAATAGCAAGGAAACTTACATGGGGAAAACACAGGACGAGACGAGCAGTACCTGGTTTATTTTTATTTAAATAGCACCCGATCTTCAACAGGTTTAAATAAAGTAACTAGGTACCTTAGGGGGAGGGTGACAGGATTACCTCATTGGTCAGGTGAAAACAGATTCTTACAGGGAATGAATAAGCCAGTCAGTGTGCTTGGGACCAGAAAAAACAATCAACAAAATGGTCTGGGTTGAAGGTAGGTAGGAAGTTAAAGGAACTGTAGTCCCTTGGTAATTTTTAGTTTTAAAGCAAGTAGTTTTTATTTATTTGTAGACAACACTCTGGGGAAATTATAACATACTGCAGTAATCACAAAACAGCTATGGGGTAGGTTTTCTTAAAATTATAAAATATACAGCAACAACTATAAGAAGAAAACCTACAGCTCTAGGTAATAAAGGTAAATTACTATTTTACCCAACAATAAAGAACCAAAGTATGTCCTGGACCTCCCTGGTATGACAGACTGTCACCAAATCACCCAAAATAACCAGCATATTTTATAGATTATGCATACTACAAAACTGTAAAAATTTATTTTCATTTCCTTGAGTATTTCAGACTCAACAACACTAAGCCAAATTGTAACATTTGCAGTTTTAGTACTTACTGATTCTGATGTTTTAAAGTGTGGTAGTTCTATTTATTTTTATTTTGCTATTGTTACTACACTAGACTGAGGAGTTGGCTGCAACTGAGGAAAACACAAGTGCACATGTAAAGTCTCTGAGGTGAGCTTCCTACAGGTACAGGCATGCTATTGGCTTATGGTTCGGTTTCTCACTGCCATATGCACAAAACTGCAAGTGCTCAATGTCCAAGCAACTCAGTTCTACTACACCCATAGATAGGCATACCCAGAATCCTAAGTCTAATTCTAAATGTCCAAAATGCTTCCAAACCAAACCCTAAACCTCATTCCCAATCCTAATCCTAAACCTCCCTGATGCACTCTAAACCTAATCCCAAAACCTAAAACTCCCAAGCACTCCTTAACCCTAATTCCAAACCCTACTGTATAAACTCAGATCTCTTTTCACTCCTTAACCCTAATCCCAAAATTAACTCCAGTCCTAACCCTAAAACTCCCCATTCTTCTCAAATCCTAATCCCACATCTCATTTCAAAACTCCTAGCTACTCTCTAAACATAATCCCAAAACCCACTTCCTAACTGTAACCTTAAATCTCTCGAGGTACTCTCTAAACCTAATCTGAAATCATCCTAGTCTCTAAACCTAAAACTACCACTTGCTCCTCAGCCCAAATGCCAAAGCCCACTCACTGACTCCAACCTTATTCCTAAATCTCGCACCTGCTCCATGCACCTAATCTCATACCTTGTTCTCTTATGCTAGGTGTAACTCTTCTTCTTACTCCCCAGTCAGAATCATAACACTCTCATTAGCTCTCAGCTGTTCTTCCCAGCAATGGTACTTACCTTGCTCAAACTCACATAACTATTCAATCAGTAGTCTGTGTAAGATACCTGGCAGACATGTACCTGGATTGGAGAGTGTGGTCCATGAGCAGCCAGGATACAACCAAATGAAACAGACCCATATGAATTAGTCAACAAAGAATCAAACGAACTTGGGTTAGCCTGCAATGACAAAGACATCATAAAATATTATGTCTGAACTAGATAAGAATGAAAAGTTGTCAATCATCTTTATTTGTGATTAGGTAAATGTGGTATAGACATGGTTTAAGGTCCCAGTAAGTATCCAGGATATTGTATTAAGTCGTATGCCCTTCTGAATTGCTTAAAGAAATAAGACAAGGGGAGAAGTCTGTCTGTCTCTTCCCATGATCAGTAGTCACATTGTGCATGCTCTTAGCTAGTGTAGATGGTAAAATCTGTGAGCTCTAGTTCCTGTGGTAAAGGGTTGGATTCCCATAGCACTCATTTACCAATTCTGTGATCATGAACAAGTAACTTACTTAACCAGATGGCGCTTGGAGAAACTCGGAATTTGGGCTGGGCTCCTCAATGATCCTCTGACCTGCAAGTCTAATAATTACCTTTGAAAGTCTACTGGAGCTCTTAAGATATAAGTTTTGACACCAAGTAGATCTCCTGCTGATGTACAAAGTGGAGGTAAAACTGAAGTGCACCGCTAACTAAATATAAACTTTTTATGGAGAAAGAGTAGGCATAATGGTTAAGGTGTTTACCTGACAGATATAAGATACAGGGTTTGATTCTCACTTGTAGGAAATTAGCTTGGCTTAAATTGGCCCAAAACAGCAGCTAGCCTTAAACTTACCTATTTACCTATAAACATAGCTTCTGTGCTATTTTATATGAAACGTTACCATCATTTCCATAAATCAGCTTGTATTTGCAGAGATTTGATTGGTTCCTTACTGCAGGCACAGGACTAGTCAAGCTTACTACAGCTTTTGTATGAGACTATCAATCCCTAAATTTAAGCCATCCCCAAACAGAGGCAGAAATTACAACAGAACATCATTGAGAGTGTCTGCTGAAAGCTGACTGGCCACGGTTCATGTGCATAGGTTTTGTTAAACCATAGTCCTCTTTTGAAGCTAGTCAACCTGTATGAGGCAGTGTGTGGTAAAAAATGTACATAAACCTTGAAACAGTTCTGATAATTTACTTGCTGTAAATTAAACCATTTATTCAAGTGGTTTTAAAATGTTATTTTTAAGCTTCCTTTAAAGAATACTGTCAGACTAATTTTGTGACAACGACTACCTTTTGTACTGTTAACACAAGACTGAAGTGTGTAATTGTATTTAATAATCCTGACAGAAAATAATTGTGAAACACGTAAAGACGTTGAAAAAACATGAAACCAATTATCTTAGTGTACCATTGCATACCATTGCATTAAAGTGAAAGTGCTTTTATAGCTTATGTAGTGACAACACGTGACAACAGACAGATGCTATCCTCTTAACACAGTCAGCCCAAGGGCAAATTATGTGCATATCCCATCACATGGGAAGGACTGCCCAGAAAAGATTACGTGACCTTAATAAATAGAGATGCGCAATCTGAGACACTTTTGGAAACAGCAGTAGCTGGGGTGTAACTACAACAAACATATAGCAGCATGTCTACCAGTGAAGATATTTTAGGAAACTTTATGGTTTGGATTACTTTATATAAGTTACTAAAGCACATACTAGCTAAAAACTATGGCACTTAATCAGAGAAATGAATGAGTATTAGAAAAAAAAAACATTTCTAACCGTGTCATCTGATTTAAATACATTCAATGTACCTCATCTACTTTTTCCATAGTAATTTCCGATCAGTATCATAAATCTTAGAGGAATAGCTGAGAATAGTGAACAACGTATCAGTAACAGGTGGTTAACATTTTCTAATGCACTCCGTTAAGTCAAGACATCTACTCCTGTGCAGTTTTGGCTTGGGCATTTTCTGCAACCTTTCATACAAATAGAAAACCGGATAGAGACAATCTTGGATTGAGACTGACTGAATTAGTGTAGCTATTGGTTTTATTCCTCAAAAATAATAGATAGATAGATAGATAGATAGATAGATAGATAGATAGATAGATAGATAGATATACGAGTCTACTTCAGAGGATCGACTTTTCAAAATGGTGAATTTCATATGGTCTCAACCAGGTGATTGACATTTTGAAAAGTTAAACTCTTTGTAACTCTTTGTACTGAGATTGTGGTACAGTGGGGATCAGAAATGTGTGCTTTTCCCCACTGTACTACATTCTTGCAGTTAGTATTTATAATTAGCAGGGGTATAGGGGTGCAGGGGTGCTTGCCCCCTACAAAAACAATGTTATTGTTTCTGGTCTTTGTTTTTTGACTTTTCAAAATGTCAATCATAAAAAGTTCAATTTTTTGAAAAGTCAATCTTGTGAGCTAGAGTCTTATATATATATATATATATATATATATATATATATATATATATATATATATATATATATATATATAGATATAGGTTCATAGGTTGGTACTAGGCTATCAGCCCTAGGGCCTATACAAGCCTAGCCATAACAATTCCCTGGCTATTTCTTCCCACACTAGTTACTTCCCTGGACCCCTGTCTAGCAGGGTGACTGACGTGATCCCTGGGGTGAATTTCCTTTCTCCCATCCAATCATCAGGGTTCCTTTTGAAGAGGGCCAAAGAGGCACTCTGCTTGACATGTATGGGCAATCTATTCCAGAGTCTGGGGAGTCTCTGGGTCAGGAACCTATCCCTCCAGCATGTTTTGTTTATTGTGATGACAAAGTTTAGATCCCTGGAGAGTGTGGCTCTGAGGGATTGGGATTTCTTTAAGTGTAGCATGTCCAGCAGCTCTGGGTTTGACATTGTATGTTAAGCAGAGATCTCCTCTGAGTAGATGATAATCGACAGAGTATAGCTGGAGTTTTTTAAGGTGGTCAGAGTAGGTCATCTGCTTTACGCCTGTGATTCTTTTAGTGAGGTATTTCTGCGGCCTTTCCAGTTGTTGCAGATGTCCTGAGAGGTACATACCAAATGGGGCATTGCATTCTATAATGGTTCTAATGAGGGATGAGTACAATGGGACAATGACCTCCTTTTTTCTGGATGAAAAGCCCTTAGTGATGAGGTGTGCCACATAGAAGGATTTCCTGACTGTTGTGGCGATGTGGTTATCGAAGGTGAGACCACTGTCCACCTGTGTCCCTAAGTCTCTTATCACACTTTCAGTGTTTAGTGTACTGCCACCTATATGGTAATTCATGGATACATGTTTTTCCCAAAGGGGATAACTATACATTTCTTGGCATTGAGCTTGAGCCCATGGCTCTGGCACCAAGCATCTGTTTCTGTAAGGCCCTTTTGTAGAGTATCCACATCATTTAGGGATTCAATAATGGCTACCAGTTTGCAGTCATCTGCGAACTTTGTTAGCCAGAGTCCCTTAGAGTTGGCCTGTACTTCAGAGAAGTAGATGCCAAACAAGAGCGGTCCCATGACTGAACCCTGAGGTACTCCACTTCTCACTTGTCTGGAGCTGGATTTGGAGTCGGCTACTTTTACAGTGTGGGTTCTATCAGTAAGCCAGTTAGCAACCCATTGGGTTTCACTTCATATCGTCGAAAGCTCATTTCATTGAATTTCAAAACAGCGAGACCAAATCATCGAAAACTCAAATCATCGAAAACTCATAACATCGAATCCCAAATCACTGAAAACTACAAAGCAACTAGAAGTAACATCCCAGACACTGTTTGTTACGTTTATGCAGGGGGGCAAGCCCCCCTGCACCCCCCCACCCCCCAAAAATTAAATATATCAACTCCAAGGTCGCACTACAGTGGGTTAGGAAATTACCTTTTTCCCCCACTGTAGTGCGACCTTGGATTTGGTATATTTAATGTATGAGGGGTGTGGTTACCCCCCTGCATAAACATAGTAAAAACTCTGTGGGATGTTATTCCTAGTTGCTTTGTTTTTTTCAGTGATTTGAGATTCAATGTTATGAGTTTTCGACGATTTGAGTTTTTGATGATTTGGTCTCGCTGTTGAAACTCTCTCTATATATATATATATATATATATATATATATATATATATATATATATATATACAGGTATACAACTATACATCCAAATATAAATGTGTGTGTGTGTCTGTTTGTGTGTGTGTGTGTGTGTGTGTGTGTGTGTGTGTGTGTGTGTGTGTGTGTGTGTGTGTGTGTGTGTGTGTGTGTGTGTGTGTGTGTGTGTGTGTGTGTGTCTATTTATTTAATATTTGATCACCAGGTAAGTGCTCAGTGAACAGTAGTATGCAGAATATGCATAACAATAAACCAATAATTTGGAAACAGCAAGTCACACATACAAAGTCTGAGTTCTCGTATGTTGGCAATAAATAAGAGTTATCAGCAAGTAGGAATACATTGGCAAGGAGAAAAACCAAGGCTTATAAACAAGAGTTAAATACATGTATATACAACAGAGTAAAGATAATGATTTGTGTATAGAAACTTTAATATTTTCAGTACTGATGGGATGAATTGTTCATAGGTTCATAGGTTCATAGGTTTATACTAGGCTATCTGCCCTAAGGCATTTATAAGCCTAGCCCAAAGTTTTGTGGCTTACGCCACCTCTTATGTTAGAAATAACGTGCCCATTAGTTTGTTGTGCCTCTGTCCAGCAGTGACACAGAGATGATTCCCGGGGTAAACCTACGATTTCCCATCCACCGGTCAAGATTTCTCTTGAACAGAGCCAGCGAGGTGCTCTGCCTCACATGGACCGGGATTTTATTCCACAGCATGGGGAGTCTCTGGGTGATAAATCTGTCCCTCCAGCACATCCTATTTATATCCGTGCTAAGGTTTAAGTCACTTGCTCTAGTGGTTCTGGTGGATTTGGATTTTTTGAGGTGGAGCATGTCCATTAATTCCAGGTTGGTCATGGCCTTGTATGTCAGGTACAGGTCACCTCTGAGCAGACGGTATGCAACTGAATAGAGCTGGAGTTTCTTCAGTCTGGCAGTATATGACAGGTTTTGGAGTCCCTTTATCCTTTTGGTGAGGAACTTTTGGGGTCTCTCCAATTGCTGCAGGTGTCGGGTGAGATACATCCCGAATGGGGCATTGTACTCAATCATTGGTCTGATAAGTGAAGAGTACAGGGGAACAATGACCTCACTTGATCTGGATGTGAATCCCTTCATGATCAGATGGGCAATGTAGAAGGTCTTTCGAACCACTTTAGCAATGTGAGTGTCAAACGAGAGGCCACTGTCAACCTGGGTACCCAGGTCTCTGATAACCTCTTCTGTGCTTAGTGGGTTGCCATCTATATGGTATCTTGGGGTTACCTTGTTTTTCCCGAAGGGTATGACTATACACTTTTTTGCGTTTAACTTCAGGCCATGGCTCTGGCACCAGCTATCAGTTTCCGTGAGACCCCTCTGAAGGATGTCTGTGTCCAATGTACTATCCACTATGGCACTCAGTTTGCAGTCATCCGCAAACTTTGTCAGCCATAGTCCTCCTATGTTTGCCTGTACTTCTGAGAAGTAGATGCCGAACAATAGGGGGCCAAGGACTGAGCCCTGTAGGACACCACTTGTAACCGGCTTGGAGTCTGACATGGCTCCAGCAACTCTAACCCTGTGGGTTCTGTCCTTTAGCCACTTTGCAACCCATCTTGTGACATGTGGGTTTACATTTAAGCTGGTAAGTTTCTCTATGATACCCGAGTGGGGTATTGTATCGAAAGCTTTTGCAAGGTCAAGGTAGGCTGTATGGACTGCCTTTCCCTCATCAATGGCCTTGGTAACTGTTTCGAAGAAGTCGACCAAGTTCAAAAGGCAAGATCTGCCCTTGACAAAGCCAAACTGGGTTGGGTCCAAGGTCTGCAAGTCCCCTATGTCCTTGTTTATGAGTTCCATTATGATCCTCTCCATAGCTTTGCAGACCAGGCTTGTTAAGCTTATGGGGCGGTAATTACCAGGGTCCATAGAGGCACCGCCTTTGTGGAGTGGGACCACAGTTGCCGTACGCCACTCCTCGGGCACATGTCCTGTGGTAAGGCTAAGAGTAAACAGCTGCCTTATGTGCGGGTTTAGTTCTTCATTGAGTTCATGTAGCACACAGCCGGGGACACCATCCGGTCCCATTGATGCTGTGTTTTTAGCTTTAGAGAGAGCAGCTTTCACCTGTGCATTTGAGATGTCTGGGAGGCTACACTCTGTTGGGATAGTTATCTCTCCTTTTGAGGGGGAGAGGGGGGGTGAAGTTTGCGCTGAACCTGTCTGCCAGTATGTTGGCAATGTCTGTGGGTTCAGTGATTTTTGTATCATTTTGGACTAATTCTGAGCATATCTGGGAGTTTCCACCCAGGTTTCTGATATAGCTGAAGAAGGCCTTATGATTGTCTTTTGAATCTATGGCAATTTTTTTCTCAAAGTTTGCCTTGGATGATTTTATGAGGGATTGTAGTTTCTTGCTAGTACTGATCAAAGATGTCTTCCCTTTTTGGGATTTTGCTCTATCATGTAATAGCTTTCTCCTCTTATTGTAAAGTTTGTTTATGGCTGGGGTCCACCAGACTGGACGTTTGCCCTTGGTGGAAAGAGTCTTGGTTTTATTTGGGATTGCCTGATCCATGCAGTCCTAAAGGTGTTCATAGACGGCATTTGTAAGGGCTTCCGCAGATTGGGTTGTGGTTTCCATTGGCTCGGGGGCCTTGAAGGATACCACACCTGTCTTGAGTAGTGTGAAGTTTGCTTTAGAGAAGTTCTTCACTGTGGTCTTTTTTATTTGGGGTGGGGGTGAGATGTGGATTTCTAGTGAGATTAGTTTATGATCTGATCTCACCAAAGAGGGATATACTTCTGGTGTGGAGCATTTTGTCCCCATGTTTGTGATGATGAGATCTAGTATATTTTCTCCTCTTGTGGGGACGGTGACTAGTTGTTCCATGGCCTTTGAATTTATGAACTCCAGGAACCTTTGGGCTAGAAAGTTGGGGCTTGAGTAATGTTCCCAGTCTATATTCGGGTAGTTGAAGTCACCCAATATGATGGTGTTTGGTGATACATTTATACCCTCCAGTGTCTTCAGGAAGGCTGTGTGGGTTTCCATTGTCATATAGCAGGTATATGGGGCTGCCTTAAAAAGATAGTTCTTGAGAACGTGTTTAAAGACTTCAGGTATATTTTGAGTTTTTACTTATGAGAAGAATTGGATTCAAATGATAGGACCTAGTCAATTACAGTTTTCAAGTTTGGAAAGGTGATGGGTAACAGCTTAAGATTTTGAAAAGTAGAATACAAGAAGGAAAGTAGACCTGTACATTATTGATAGCTATCATGAAGTAAAAATCGATACCAATGTATTAACCAGGTAGGACCAAAGTCCCTTTTCAGGGATGACCTAGGAGCAACGTCTGGATAAATAACTTCTTCAAGGTCACATAGTAGGCAAGTGAGGACTGAGAGAATCAAACCTGCACCACAGGAAGTATATCTTAATTGTACTTGTCTGTGCTAACTGCCAGATAAATATGAGGCCTCCTAATAGTATAGGGAACTCTGTAAGTAGGTGGCAGTGATGTACAAAAGGATTTGGTAGAAAGAATCTTAAGATTTTGTTTTGTGTGATTTGTAATCTTTTGAGTATTGTATGAGGAATGCAAAACCAGCAAAGGCAACACATTCGATTTTTGGAAGTAGAACATTTTGGCAGTCTGTGCAATAGGTGGCAAAATATGTGTGATTCTGTGTTAGAGTTGTAGTTGCATCAAAATACTGCTGATTTTAACTGGGTGAACGATAAATGAGGCTGATGGACCGGGTGTTAGGCCAAGGTATTTCTGATCTGAGACACTGGGAATGGAGTTGCCTTGGTTGTCTCTAATAATAATAGAATGTAGTAATAGGATGTGTTTTGTTACGTAAGAAGACCGCCATAGCCGAAGGAGATGATATTGACATGTGGAAGAGCAACTGGAAGATTTTTTACAATGAGGGAGAAGAGCAGGTACCCTGGGTGACCCCCTGGGTTTAGTGTTGCTGTGCTAGGCTATGAATTGCTGTGGTAAGTCTGAAAAGTTTTATTAGGTAGCTTTTGAGCAAAGCTTTTGTATTATACCCAAAGATTACTTTTTGTAGTATATTAAGCAGGAGTTCCAGGTTAACAGTTTCAAAAGCACTGGTCATATCAACAAATAGACAGCAGTAATGAGCCTGCCTTTAAAGATCTTTAAATGGAATCAGGATGGGTGAAAAAAGCAATCAGGCTGCTGAATGAGTTCAAATCCTTTTGTTTATTACATATATAGCTCTTTATGTGTTTATATAATTGTTTACATAAGAATTTTGCTTATAGACATTTTTCACATATAGTTGATACACATTTATACAGTTATTTGTATAGTAATTTTGTTGACACATACCAGGTGTAGGAAGGCAAGATTTCTACTTTTTCTAAATAGTGTATTTTTCATCAAAAGTCAGCATGCAATTCTTACATGTAAATAATGAATACCTATACCAACCTAAACCTGTCATCTACTATCAAATAGGTGAAAAACTAAACTTTAACCCACTCACATTCATCTCATCCCTAAAAGAATGTAACTGGCATCCTCTAAAGTACCTTAGTCTTGATGACTCAGTTGAATTTTTTAATTCTACCTTCCTGGGCATCCGTAATTACCATGCCCCCATAAGACTTTCCAGAATCAAAGCACAACCCTGCCCATGGCTACAGAAAACCACTAAGTCAGAAATGAAAAACAGGGATAAAGCCTGGGAGCACTGGCACAAAACCAAAACCCCCTCAACTAGACAGAAATTCCTAGAACTACGCAATAAAGTAAAAAAGCTAATAAAACAGGACAAATTCCAATACTACGTGTCTGCCCTAGACTCCTCCCAACTCAGCCCCAAACAATTCTGGTCCTCCATAAACTCCATCCTCCACCCAGGTAAAGTCAGTACCCCTCCTCCTAACATCACTCACTCCTCAGAAAATATTGCTACCTCATTCAACACACACTTCACACAAACCATACTATCACTAGCTAAACAACACAACCCCCCTCCCCTCCAACCCACACCTTCAACTAGTAATCTCCCCACTGCCTTCTCTTTTTCTCCTGTACCTACCTCCAACATAAAAAAACTCTTAACTAAACTTAAGCCCACCAAATTAGCAGCAGACAACCTCCCAAGTGAATACCTACAAATCGCAGCTGATGCTCTGGCCTACCCAGTATCTATCTTGATTAACTGATCTCTGTCAGAAAGTTACGATCCCACACTGTGGAAAGTATCACATATAATTCCCCTCCACAAAGGCGGACCCTCCACAGAACTAACCAATTACTGCCCCATAGCTATTCTCTCTCCACTCTCCAAAATACTAGAGAGATGCATGCACTCTCAGGTCTCAGACTACCTCCTTACTAACAACCTCCTTTCCAATACTCAGCATGGTTTCCGACCAAACCATAGCACCACCACTGCCTTACTCTCCTTTACTAACACTATCCTTCAGCATAAAAACAATGGCTATCTCTCCTCTGCTACTTTCCTAGACCTATCTAAAGCATTTGACATGGTCCCACACAAACAACTTATCTCTGTCCTCAATAACCTATCCTTCTCACAATCAGTCACCAACTGGTTTTAGAGTTACCTGTCTGACCGCCAACAATCCATTGTATGGCAGAATGACATATCTCCCCAACTACCTGTCTCCATAGGGGTTCCCAAGGATACATCCTCGGACCCCTACTCTTCCCTGTTTTCACCAATAATCTAGCCTCTGCCACCAAACATGGCACACTCATACAATACGCAGATGACTAAACCATCATCTGCTCAGCTCAGTCCCTACCAAAACTGCAAAAAGTCACACAGGAAGCCTTTTCCTCTGTTGAAACATGGTTATCCGATGCCCAATTAATACTCAACCCAAACAAAACTAAACTACTCATCTTCCAACCCACCAAACATACTCAAAACAACTCTCACTTTAACATCACAGCAAAAGACACCACTATATACCCAACTGAACACACCAAATTGCTAGGAGTGAAAATAGACAATAAACTAAAATTTGACATTCAGATATCCATGACCATAAAAAAAAAGTCCACAAAAAACTAGGAGTGTTATACAGAAATAAGCAACTTCTCACCAAAGCAGCAAAGATTTCAATGGCAAATTCCCACCTTATCTTCACCCTACTTTATGCCTGTCCAATATATACCAACTTAAGGCAATGCGATCTAAACAAGCTAGAGACCTGCTACAACAAAATCGCCAAATTCACCACAGGGGCATCCTACCATAGTCACCACTGTCTCTCACTTGCTGAACTGGGCTGGCTTGAACTCCCTCACTTCCTTCAATGGTATCAACTCTCACTCGCCCACAAACTAGTAAACCATCCACTAAATGTCCCATCCCTCAAGAATCTATTCCAGTCCTATCGCACCACCAGACCAGTAAGATCCAGCAACAAAAATCACTTGCAGATCACTAAAGCCAGTAACTCTGCTGGTGAAGCACTATTCTCTTGCGCTATAGTCAAATTATGGAACTCCCTCCCACCCACAATTACCTCCTTACCATCATGCACCCACTTCAAAACTTTACTAAAAGCGCACCTAAAAACATGCTGGCTATGCCCTTGCAACTCCCACTCTAATATCACGCACCCCATCCAACCACTACCTTTCTTTCCACTCCATTAACTACCTTGATTATAGCAAGCTCAGATGTTCATAAGCCTAGTACTTATTATACAGCAGGAACTTCTTATTGTAACATTTGTTAATGTCTGTTATGTACTTCACAGATAAAGATTCTAGTTGTCTACTGATGTACTATGTTCTTCATCTGTAAATATGTTGTAATTGCTATGTAAATTGTTAATCGCTATGTAATCCAATGTAACTACTGTCTGTTTGTTTTAACTGTGGAGCTTTTCTCCCCGGGCCTCCGCTGAAAATGGACTTACATCCAGTCGGACACTCCTGGTCAACAAATGTAAATAAATAAATAAAATAAATAAATAAAATTGTTTGGAATATTTCTGATTTCTGCACAGAATGGGAGCAGAAATCTTCCAAACAACAATCTATGGTAGGTGCACAGCCTCAGTGGTAGGAGTACAGCCTCAGTGGTAGGCAGACAGCCTCAGTGGTAGGAGAACAGCCTCAGTGGAAGGTGCACAGCCTCAGTGGTTGGAGTACAGCCTCAGTGGTAGGCACACAGCATCAGTGATAGGTGCACAGCTTCAGTGGTAGGTGCACAGCCTCAGTGGTAAGCATACAGCCTCAGTGGTTGGCGCACAGCCTCAGTGGTAGGAGTACAGCCTCAGTCATAGGAGAACAGCCTCACTGGTAGGTACACAGACTCAGTGGTAGGAGAACAGCCTCAGTGGAAGGTGCACAGCCTCAGTGGTAGGAGTACAGCCTCAGTGATAGGCTCACAGCGTCAGTGGTAGGAGTACATCCTCAGTGGTAGGCAGACAGCCTCAGTGGTAGGAGAACAGCCTCAGTGGAAGGTGCACAGCCTCAGTGGTTGGAGTACAGCCACAGTGGTAGGCTCACAGCCTCAGTGAAAGGTGCACAGCTTCAGTGGTAGGTGCACAGCCTCAGTGGTAGGAGTACAGCCTCAGTCATAGGAGAACAGCCTCACTGGTAGGTACACAGACTCAGTGGTAGGATTGCAGACTCAGTGGTAGGTGCACATCCTCGGAGGTAGGTACACAGCATCAGTGATAGGTGCACAACTTCAGTGGTAGGCGAACAGCCTCAGTCATAGGAGAACAGCCTCACTGGTAGGTACACAGACTCAGTGGTAGGATTACAGACTCAGTGGTAGGTGCACTTCCTCAGTGGTAGGAGTACAGCCTCAGTGGTGGGTGCACATCCTCAGTGGTAAGAGTACAGCCTCAGTGGAAGGCACACAGCCTTCTTGAATGTGGTGAGTACTAAATGGGGTTAAAGAAAGATTATCCCTACTAAATCTAGTTGAATCTGATATTATACCCTGGGGATGATACAGTGGCATTGTGCAATAGCCATACAATGAATACAGCCTAACTGGATTTACAGTATACACAGCCTAACTGGACTTATTTATTTAATTACATATAGGTTCATAGTTGGTTACAGGGCTATTGTCACAAAAGCAATTTTAAGCCTTACAAGTTATCCCCAGATTTATCAAAATATTGTTGACGTGTTAATACCCAAAGCAGTTTTTAAAATATACAATATAGACTTGTGCACTACCAGCATGGTCAGGCTGACCCTAACCATTTGGGACATGCATGTCAAACCAGGGATAAATTTGTCATTTTCCATGTACTGGTCCAAATTACATTTGAATATGGTTAGGAGCAAGCTTTGCTTCATATGGATGGGAATAATTTATTTATTTAAGCATGGCTGGGAATTTATTTAATTATTTTCTTATTTTTATTTGTTACTTGGGTTAGACCACTGATCACATCAGCCAGTGAATGTAACATCAGTAAACAAATTGGCTCAAGTAAGACAATGTTTATAGCATGAAGAGAAATCCATCTACATTGCATAAACTAAGTTATACAGAATAAGAAGAATGCTATACATATAGAACAGCTGCTTCATTAGGAGTACATATGCAAACCCAGTTCTATTCAGAAAAGTAGGAGCTGATTTTAAATTGAAAATATTTGTCTGTAGAAAACATTTACACCATCCTGCTTTTTTTTTTTGTTTTTTTTTTTTTTTGTTTGTTTGTTTTTGGAGGGCCTGTGAACAACTGGTTTAAGGAAGTAATGATTTACTAAATCAAAGGCCTTAGTAAGGCCACAAAATAGTGGTCCAGTTTATTTACATTTAGCAAAAACTAGAAGGATGTCATTGGTAAGGAAGCAGATAACTGTCATTGTACTGATTTTATTTTATTTACACTTTGTTGACTAGGTTAGGACCACTACGCTGATGGCTTCTTTTCAGGGGAGATACAAGGTGGTATTTCTACTTCTTCCCATCCGAAGCCATGTCATTGAGAGGAGAGAATGCTATATTGTTTTATAATATAATGAGAGAAGGTTAAATATTAACTTTTCTAGAATTTTGCCAAATAATAGTAAAACTGTCTAACAAATTAGGCTGTTCTGGTTCTAGCTACTTAGGACTGAGGTCTGGCTGATTTCCATATTATGGGCAAAATATTTTGGGTAATGGTCAAGTTAAAATGTGAAAAATGGGGTTTAACTGCTGCTATATACACAAAGAAATTAACAAGGATGCAAGTAGTCAACTTCTGAGGTAGATCATCAGGAGTTTGTTCCAGTAGCTTTTCAATATAGTTTGTTTTATAAAAGTGAAAATGGAAGGGCAGAATCTATATTCCTGTGTGGGGGATGGATGATTATTTGAGGTAGAATTGCCTGGGATGAGGGTCTGATGGAGGTGGGAATGCTTTAACTGTGGAGGAATGTTGAATTACATTATCAGGTCCTTGCCTGAAAGGTCTCAATTTTGGATTAAGATAATTGCGGGGTAGCTACTACTGGATTTATAGTAGTGGACAGGCATAAAGCACCCTCAACAACACTCTGGATCTACAAAACCCACCACCACATATAGTGTAAGGACCACCAAATCATAGAATCTGAGCCTGTAAGATAGGCATCGACCACTCTAATGATCCTAGTCACTAGGGGCACTGTGAACTAACATCGGGTGGCACAGTGCCTGAGCAATTATTTTGGGGCTAGGCTTGTAAAGGCTCTAGGGCCATTAGCATAGTACACACCTATGAACCTATGAACTGGTGATTCCAATGTAAGGTAAATGAATATACCTCTTACCACTCTGAGCAAGGAAAGAGTGACAGTTGATTGTCTGGTGTCAGTATCAGTCCGATCACTCATGCACTCAAGACTTTCAATAACAGTGCAGGTACAACTCTGTCATAGTACATGTGGGTATCAAAGACTCGAGACATACCAGCCTGGATTATATGAAGAGAGATATAATGGAGCTCACAGACTGTGTATCCAAGGCAGGTATGAGCCTAGCACTGAGCAGCATTCCACCTCCTCCAAGAATTAAGCATGAGAAAAAAACTATTGATTTTAATAATTGGCTTATTTTTTGGTATCACTCCACTGGGGCCCAATGTTTGACAGCATCGGAGGATATGTTTAACAGACAATGCTGCTTTACCAGGGATGGCCTGCATCTGTCCCTTCTAGGTTTTCATATAGTGGCAAAGACCTTCACAACCCCTGTGATGTCTTTTTTAGGCAATGTAAATGAGACAGACCTACCGACATAATGAAACAAGTAAAACAAAATATGAAGGTGTTGCTAATCAATGTTAGGAGCTTAAACAAGAAACTCCACTCCCTATAAGCTTTCCTCACACTCGAAGATGCTGATAGCTGTGTATAGGTTCATAGGTTCATAGGTTTATACTAGGCTATCTGCCCTAAGGCATTTATAAGCCTAGCCCAAAGTTTTGTGGCTTATGCCACCCCTTATGTTAAAAAATACTGTGCCCATTAGTTTGTTGTGCCTCTGTCCAGCAGTGACACAGGGATGATTCCCGGGGTAAACCTACGATCTCCCATCCACCGGTCAAGATTTCTCTTGAACAGAGCCAGCAAGGTGCTCTGCCTCACATGGACCGGGATTTTATTCCACAGCATAGGGAGTCTCTGAGTGACAAATCTATCCCTCCAGCATGTCCTATTTATATCCATGCTAAGGTTTAAGTCGCTTGCTCTAGTGGATCTGGTAGATTTGAATTTTTTGAGGTGGAGCATGTCCATTAATTCCGGGTTGGACATGGCCTTGTATGTCAGGCACAGGTCACCTCTGAGCAGACGGCATGCAACTGAATAGAGCTGGAGTTTCTTCAGTCTGGCAGCATATGACAGATTTTGGAGTCCCTTTATCCTTTTGGTGAGGAACTTTTGGGGTCTCTCCAATTGCTGCAGGTGTCGGGTGAGATACATCCCGAATGGGGCATTGTACTCGATCATTGGTCTGATAAGAGAAGAGTACAGGGGAACAATGACCTCACTTGATCTGGATGTGAATCCCTTCATGATCAGGTGGGCAATGTAGAAGGTCTTTCTAACCACTTTAGCAATGTGAGTGTTAAAAGAAAGGCCACTGTCAACCTGGGTCCCCAGGTCCCTGATAACCTCTTCTGTGCTTAGTGGATTGCC
The DNA here is from genome assembly GCF_019279795.1 of Protopterus annectens. NCBI lineage: Eukaryota > Metazoa > Chordata > Ceratodontiformes > Protopteridae > Protopterus > Protopterus annectens. The sequence continues at coordinate 1,780,373,087 of NC_056729.1, forward strand.
ACCTATATGGTAGCTTGGGGTTACCTTGTTTTTCCCGAAGGGTATGACTATACATTTTTTGGCGTTTAACTTCAGGCCATGGCTCTGGCACCAGCTATCAGTTTCTGTGAGACCCCTCTGAAGGATATCTGTGTCCGATGTACTTTCCACTATGGTGCCCAGTTTGCAGTCATCTGCAAACTTTGTCAGCCATAGTCCTCCTATGTTTGCCTGTACTTCTGAGAAGTAGATGCCGAACAACAGGGTGCCAAGGACTGAGCCCTGTGGGACACCACTTGTGACCGGCTTGGAGTCTGACATGGCGCCAGCAACTCTAACCCTGTGGGTTCTGTCCTTTAGCCAGTTTGCAACCCATCTTGTGACATATGGGTTTACATTTAAGCTGGTAAGTTTCTATATAATACCCAAGTGGGATATTGTGTCGAAAGCTTTTGCAAGGTCAAGGTAGGCTGTATGGACTGTACAAAAGGAAAAGAAAGGCAACGAAATCCTAAAGCAAAGGCTAGGCAGATGGCAGTCAAATAACCCTTTATTGTGAGCGCTTTTGGTAGGGAGATTCTCCCCACCTTCCTCAGACAAAATATTACAACCATAAAGAAATCACCAACATGTTAAATACTATAATTAATAATGACATCACAATCATTCCCAAACAATTAAAAGGCATACCACTAAACATTCATTTAAAATGTTGGTTTAAACAGAATATTAGCTGATTTACTAAAACCAATTATATATAAAATTATGTGCAAAAAGCAAATAGTTTTTTAAAATATATGTATATAAATTTATATACAAATACTAGCCATATATATATATATATATATATATATATATACACAGAGTAGCAGTTTATATTTTAAACTTTAGATTTTGTTTAGTATAGAATATTTAATATAACTCTTATTGGGAAGTTTATGATGCATTAGCACCCTACATATAGGTAGAGTGTTTAATATATGTTTTCATTTTTTGCTTGCTTGCGTCCTGTTGATCACATGGCTAGTATTTGTATATATAATTGGGTTTAGTAAATCAGCTAATATTCTGTTTAAACCAACATTTTAAATGAATGTTTAGTGGTATGCCTTTTAATTGTTTGGGAATGATTGTGATGTCATTATTAATTATAGTATTTAACATGTTGGTGATTTCTTTATGGTTGTAATATTTTGTCTGAGGAAGGTGGGGAGAATCTCCCTACCGAAAGCGCTCACAATAAAGGGTTATTTGACTGCCATCTGCCTAGCCTTTGCTTTAGGATTTCGTTGCCTTGCTTTTCCTTTTGTACAGTTTTTTTTCGTTTTTGTGGTTCATTAGGCTGTATGGACTGCCTTTCCCTCATCAATGGCCTTGGTGACTGTTTTGAAGAAGTCGACCAAGTTCAAAAGGCATGATCTGCCCTTGACAAAGCCAAACTGGGTCGGGTCCAATGTCTGCAAGTCCCCTATGTCTTTGTTTATGAGTTCCATTATGATCCTCTCCATAGCTTTGCAGACCAGGCTTGTTAAGCTTATGGGGTGGTAATTACCAGGGTCTGTAGAGGCACCACCTTTGTGGAGTGGGACCACAGTTGCCGTACGCCACTCCTTGGACATGTATCCTGTGGTAAGGCTAAGATTAAACAGCTGCCTTATGTGCAGGTTTAGTTCCTCGTTGAGTTCGTGTAGCACACAGCCGGGGACACCATCCGGTCTCATTGATGCTGTGTTTTTAGCTTTAGAGAGAGCAGCTTTCACCTGCGCATTTGAGATGTCTGGGAGGCTACACTCCACTGGGATAGTTATCTCTCCTTTTGGAGGGGAGAGGGGGGTGAAGTTTGGACTGAACCTGTCTGCCAGTATGTTGGCAATGTCTGTGGGTTCAGTGATTTTTGTATCATTTTGGACTAATTCTGAGCATATCTGGGAGTTTCCACCCAGGTTTCTAACATAGCTGAAGAAGGCCTTATGATTGTCTTTTGAATCTATTGCAATTTTTCTCTCAAAGTTGGCCTTGGATGATTTTATGAGTGCTCGTATTTTTTTACTAATAATGATCAAGGATGTCTTCTCTTTTATGGATTTTGCTCTATCATGTAACAGCTTTCTCCTCTTATTGTAAAGTTTGTTTATGGCTGGGGTCCACCAGACTGGACATTTGCCCTTGGTGGAAAGAGTCTTGGTTTTATTAGGGATTGCCTGATCCATGCAGTCCTGGAGGTGTTCGTAGAAGGCATTTGTAAGGGCTTCCGCAGCTTGGGTTGTGGTTTCCACTGGCTCGGGGCCTTGAAGGATACCATACCAGTCTTGAGTAGTGTGAAGTTTGCTTTAGAGAAGTTCTTCACTGTGGTCTTTTTGTTTGGGGTGGGGCGGATGTGGATTTCCAGTGAGATTAGTTTGTGATCTGATCTCACCAATGAGGGATATACTTCCGGTGTGGAACATTTTGTCCCCATGTTTGTGATGATGAGATCTAGTATATTTTCTCCTCTTGTGGGAACGGTGACTAGTTGTTCCATGGCATTTGAATTTATGAACTCCAGGAACCTTTGGACTAGAAAGTTGGGGCTTGAGTAATGTTCCCAGTCTATATTCGGGTAGTTGAAGTCACCCAATATAATGGTGTTTGGAGATACATTTATACCCTCCAGTGTCTTCAGGAAGGCTGTGTGGGGTTCCTGAGTTTGAGAGGGTGGCCTGTAGCATGCTACAAATTGTAGAGCAGTTTTGCCTATGGTTAATTGCACCTGGATGGTTTCTGATGCTTCGTGCGTTGCCACCAACCTGGAGGTGTGGGTATCCTTGATGAATATGGATACACCCCCTCCTTTTGTGGTGTGGTCCGGGTTTTGGGGCCGGAACGCATGATATGAGGTAAAACCTGATAGTGCCGGGGTGCTCTCAGGAGCCTTGAACCAGGTTTCAGTCACAGCACAGACATCGATGTTCTCCATACTGAGAAGGGCCTCGAGTGAGTGCATTTTGAGATTTAAACTTCTGGCATTGAGCAGCATTACCCTTAGTTTCTTCCCATTTTTGTTTTCTAGGGTGGTAGGTTTAGAATTTGAGCCTTGCCTAAAAAAGGCACTATGGGGTGGCAAGAGCCTTAGCCAATATCCGGAATCCCAGGGTGACAGGTGCAAGCCGTCCCTTGAAGCAGCGTGGCTTGTCAAGCATGTCATCCCAGGCAGACAGACACTGGATCCCCTTTGAATGACACCAGAAATTAAGCCAATTGTTAAAGCTGATCATCTTGTCTCTATGTTGTGGCATCATTCTTGGTGAAGGAAGGATACTGCCCAGGGTCAGGGTCATACCTGCCTGGGCTAAATAATCAGAGAGCTCCTCTATGTCTCTTTTCATGTAGTCCAGGGAGGTACATCTCAGGTCGTTCACACCAGCATGGACAATGACTGTGTCATATTTGTACTTGCTGTGGAGTGACCCGAGTGCTTGTGTTATGTGGCGGATTCTAGCGCCCTGTAGGCAGCTTACTGTGACCCTCTCCTTATTCAGTCTGGTGAGTGGGACGTTAGTGTGTCTGACTATGGAGTCACCTATGACAAGTATGTTTGGTGTTGTATTTGGCCTTAAGGGCTGTGACTGCTTTGCACACTGATTTTGTGGTTTATGTGTTGCCTGTGGTGTGTCATGAGGTGGCAGTTGCTTGGGTGTCTGCTTTGGAGGCCTCTGCTGTTTAGGTAAATTTTTGCTCAGAGCCTCCGAGTATGACTTTGTGTGTTTATGTGTTTGATTCATTGTTGTGATAGCTTTATGTGAGACTGGTTTTGTGGTGTGTGTAGTTGCCTTCTCCTCCTGTCTGGTCTTGCCAGTCCTGAGTTGAGAGAGCTCAGCCTCCAGTTTGGCTAAATAGCTGCATCTCTCGCAAGTATTTGTGTTATGTGGGAGGAGGAGAGGGTTGTCTGCGTACATGAGGCAATAGTAAGGAAGTGGGTACTCCTGGGGGGGGGTTGCTAGTGAGGGACTTTGTATAATACAGAAGTGCTAAACCTGAAAAGAAGATGCTTTTAAGACAAGTGCTGAGCTTTTTTTTTTTTTTTTTTTTTTGAGAAAAAAAAAAAAAAAAGCTTTTAGGAACAAGTGCTGCACTTTTTAGTTAAGGGATATACTGTTTAGATTACTAGTAGAGCAGTTCTAAGGGAAAAAATAAAGAACAGACTTTATGGAGACAGAAAAAGTTTAACCTTGTTAAACCAGCGCTGCCCGATGCTGCTCTAGTGGCAACTCTGCGCTAAATCGCGCTAAAGCACTCTAAAGAGTGCTTGATAGCAGGGGCTGGAAAGAGCCAGGAATTGACCCAAAACGGCCAATAAAACTACAGTTTCAAGTCAGTAACCACTCCCACGGGGGGCAGGGAAGCAGCTCAATGTTTTTCACTGCCACTGATCAACAGAGAGACTTTCCTTTAGCCCAAGCAAAAATGGCCTTACAGAAACTTACAAAACAGTTCAAGAACAGCAAGCCTGTAACTGAACTTTTTTAAATCTCAGAAAAGTGGGAAAAAAGCAAGATTTTTTTTTTGTTTTTGTTTTTTCAGAGATAGCAGAGGTTCACAAGTAATATCAAGTTATAACAGTGCAGTAAATGACCCCACACAAGCGTGCTAGGCCAAAGACAGAAAATATGCAAGTTTTGAGAAAAAAACGATTTTAAAATTAAGTGCAAACAGGAAATTCAGTAAACAGCTTTTGGTTGTGCTCTAAATACAGCTACTAATGCAGAAATCAAGTTTAACAAGCCAGAAAATGCTCAAACTAGGCAACTATGCAGAAAAACTTATCAAATAAACAGAGGAAAAATACTTAAAATCTCAAAAGTGGCTCCTTTCTTCTCTCAGCGTTTTCTCCTCTTGGTGGGTGCTTCACCAACAGCCAACAAGCCTGAAAAGACACCAAAACCATGAGGCAACTAGGTTTTAATAGAGGAAGATGAAGGAGTTTTGGAAATTACCCCTGTTGGCCAATAAAACTACAGTTTCAAGTTAGTAACCACTCCCACGGGGGGCTGGGAAGCAGCTCAATGTTTTTCCCTGCCACTGATCAACAGAGAGTCTTTCCTTTAGCCCAAGCAAAAATGGCCTCACAGAAACTTACAAAACAGTTCAAGAACAGCAAGCCTGTAACTGAACTTTTTTAAATCTCAGAAAAGTGGGAAAAAAGCAAGATTTTTTTTGTTTTGGTTTTTTCAGAGATAGCAGAGGTTCACAAGTAATATCAAGTTATAACAGTGCAGTAAATGACCCCACACAAGAGTGCTAGGCCAAAGACAGAAAATATGCAAGTTTTGAGAAAAAATGATTTTAAAATTAAGTGCAAACAGGAAATTCAGTAAACAGCTTTTGGTTGTGCTCTAAATACAGCTACTAATGCAGAAATCAAGTTTAACAAGCCAGAAAATGCTCAAACTAGGCAACTATGCAGAAAAACTTATCAAATAAACAGAGGAAAAATACTTAAAACCTCAAAAGTGGCTCCTTTCTTCTCTCAGCATTTTCTCCTCTTGGAGGGTGCTTCACTAACAGCCAGCAAGCCTGAAAAGACACCAAAACCATGAGGCAACTAGGTTTTAATAGAGGAAGATGAAGGAGTTTTGGAAATGACCCCTGTTGGCCAATAAAACTACAGTTTCAAGTCAGTAACCACTCCCACGGGGGGCAGGGAGGCAGCTCAATGTTTTTCACTGCCACTGATCAACAGAGAGACTTTCCTTTAGCCCAAGCAAAAATGGCCTCACAGAAACTTACAAAACAGTTCAAGAACAGCAAGCCTGTAACTGAACTTTTTTACATCTCAGAAAAGTGGGAAAAAAGCAAGATTTTTTTTTGTTTTGTTTTTTCAGAGATAGCAGAGGTTCACAAGTAATATCAAGTTATAACAGTGCAGTAAATGACCCCACACAAGAGTGCTAGGCCAAAGACAGAAAATATGCAAGTTTTGAGAAAAAACAATTTTAAAATTAAGTGCAAACAGGAAATTCAGTAAACAGCTTTTGGTTGTGCTCTAAATACAGCTACTAATGCAGAAATCAAGTTTAACAAGCCAGAAAATGCTCAAACTAGGCAACTATGCAGAAAAACTTATCAAATAAACAGAGGAAAAATACCTAAAATCTCAATAGTGGCTCCTTTCTTCTCTCAGAATTTTCTCCTCTTGGTGGGTGCTTCACCAACAGCCAACAAGCCTAAAAAGACCTGTAGTGCCTAAGAAATTGTTTATAGTGGTAGAGTGTACTCTGGATATGCAAGATATAATGCCTTCCACACCTTTAGACCAGCTGCTGTTCAGGAGAGGAAAAAAGCTGCAGGTATATCAGTCTTCATTCCTGAGAGGTTCTCATCAAGGCTGGTTCGGCAGTTTGATGCACTAGAGCTTCTTCATGTCAAAATCACTATCAGGAAGGTCCCTTCTGCTTCTTCATGTTGACATCACTATCAGGAAGGTCCCTTCTGCTTCTTCATGTTGACATCACTATCAGGAAGGTCCCTTCTGCTTCTTCATGTTGACATCACTATCAGGAAGGTCCCTTCTGCTTCTTCATGTTGACATCACTATCAGGAAGGTCCCTTCTGCTTCTTCATGTTGACATCACTATCAGGAAGGTCCCTTCTGCTTTTTCATGTTGACATCACTATCAGGAAAGTCACTTCTACTTCTTTATGTTAACATCACTATCAGGAAGGTCCCTTCTGCTTCTTCATGTTGAAATCACTATCAAAAAAGTCCCTTCTGCTTCTTCATGTTGAAATCACGATCAGGAAGGTCCCTTCTCATCTATTGGCTAGCCATAAAACACCCTCTGTGACCTAAGAAAGCTGGAGTCTTTCAGTATTAATCTCTGTACCATCTTCCTAAGTTATTTTAACTACTCATCAATTGACTGGATAATGTTCACCATCACTGATTCAAGCACAGAAATTCCTAGGCTTTGTCAATACAAATGCCCTGGAACAATTAGTCAGACTACCCACTAAAGGGAATAACATTTTAGACTTTGTCTTTTCTGGTAGGGGTGGATCTTGGACCATCCTTTGTTTTGTCTAACTATAAAGCCAGCTCTTTTGAAAAAAAAATTGAAACTAGAGACCCTCTGCATCCATGGTAACTTTAGAAACTTCTCAAGACAAACTGTCTACTCCTAAGTGATATTTTGGCAACTTTCAAACTCCCAGCAAAGCCAGAAAATGATGCGTATGCAGAATTTTACACCAGTAAATTGCACCAGCATGTAAACAATTGGACAGATGCAGTTGTTCAAAGCAGAAACACATGCAGGGCAAAGTAAGAATACCCCCCCTCCCATGGTGGAACTATAACATCAACAAACTGCACAACAAAAGAAAGAAAATATTCATCAAAAGTAAGAAGAGTGGATAATAACAGAGCTGTCATCACTGAATTAAAATAAAGAACGCAGGTGCCTAGTTAAATCCTCCAAAGCTACATTTATTTTATTTATTTATTTATTTATTTTCAGTTTGATTACCGGGGAAGTCCACTGGGCCAAGAAGTGTCCATTTTCAGTGGAGGCCTGGGGAGAAAAGCTCCATGAAAAGTATAATACAATATAGGTTACAAAATGCAAATAAAGGTCGCAAAGTGAAATGCCATACAGTATAGGTTGCAAAATAGAAAATAAAGGTTACAAAGTGAAATACAAGAGTAGGGTTCATACATTCGAGAGTTGCAGAGTGTAATATACATTATGAGACAGTTTAACAACTTGACAACAGAGTGTTTTTTTTTTTGTTTGTTTTGTTTTTTGATGAAACAATATTTACATGCTTGGAGTCAATTAAAGTCTGCTAGTTCTGGATCTTTTGAGAAATAAGAATAAGTATGAGAGTATAGTGGAGGGGGGGGTAAGGAGAGCTTAGTGGGGAGTCCCTAGAATTTAAGTGGGGTGAAAGTAGGAGCATTTCCATTTGGAAGATAGGTGAAGAAAAAGTTGAGTTTTGAAGGATTCAGTGTTGGGTATAGTCCTAAGTGAAGGAGGCAGAGAGTTCCACTTTTAAAAGTTGAGTTTTGAAGATTCAGTGTTGCGTATATTCCTAAGTGAAGGAGGCAGAGAGTTCCACTTTTAAAAGTTGAGTTTTGAAGATTCAGTGTTGGGTATAGTCCTAAGTGAAGGAGGCAGAGAGTTCCATTTTTAAAAGTTGAGTTTTGAAGGATTCAGTGTTGGGTATAGTCCTAAGTGAAGGAGGCAGAGAGTTCCATTTTTAAAAGTTGAGTTTTGAAGGATTCAGTGTTGCGTATAGTCCTAAGTGAAGGAAGCAGAGAGTTCCATTTTTAAAAGTTGAGTTTTGAAGGATTCGGTGTTGGGTATAGTCCTAAGTGAAGGAGGCAGAGAGCTCCATTTTTTACCTGGAGAAAAGGAGAGTAAAATCTGGCCAGCGGGTCATTTGGGTTTAAGAATGGAAATTAGGTTTTGGTGTTCAGATCTCAGTGATTTGTTAGGGATGTATGGAGGAAGGATGTCCTTTAAGGCTGGGCATTTATCAGGGGAGAATATTAGTTTGTGAGCAGTGGTTAGTTGTAGATAGTCTAGGTGGTTAGGGAGTTCTAACCAGTTCAGAGAGTGAAGGCTGAGGCAGTGGTGAGTTGATGTTTTGGATTTGGTGGCAAATTTAGAGATCTTATTATAGCAAGCTTTGAGCTTAGAGGTGTTGGTAACAGACAAATTGGTTAGAAGAGGGGCTCCATATAGAAGGGAAGGTAGGAGGTAGGTGGTTGCCAGGGTATGCCTAGTGGAGATGGAAAGAAAGTGATTGTTCCTATATAGCATACCTAGCTTTTGGTGGGTTTTCTTTATGTTTTGTTGTATGTGAAGATCAAATTTGAGGTGTTCATCTATGGTAATGCCAAGGAGTTTTGCAGAGGGGACCACTTCAATGGCTGTGTTAGTTTGGCTTAGGACATTGAAAGTGTTTTTGTCCAAAGAGCAAACCTTGGTGGGGAGAAAAATTAGTATTTTGGATTTATTGGAGTTGAGAGAAAGGTGGTTTTGGTGCATCCAGTTCTCTGTAGTGGTAAAGGCTAATTGGGTTTTGGTCAGTAGTTCGGGAAAGTTTGGGGTAGAGCAGACCAAGGTAGAGTCATCAGTGTATTGGATGACTGTGGTGTCAAGGATGAAGGTGTGAAGGTTATTTATAAAGATGTTGAAACGCATGGGTCCAAGGATGGACCCCTGAGGAACGCCAGTAGGTGTAAGCAAGAAGGAAGAGAAGGAGTTCTTCCATTTGACTGCTTGAGATCTATCAGAAAAGTAACTGAAGAACCAGGAAAGTGTATTTGGGGAGAGACTGAGATTAGCCAGATGATGAAGAAGGTGAGTGTGGGAGATGGTGTCAAAGGCTTTTGAAAGATCTAGCAGTACTGTGGATACAATGAGTCCAGAGTCTCGTGCTTGAGTGACAGTTTCTAGGAAGGATAGTAGGGCAGTTATGGTACTGTGGCCAGGGCAGAAGCCATGCTGGGTGGGTGTTAGGAGGTGATTTTGAATTAGATAGGGTAAAAGATGGTGGTGGACACATTTTTCTCGAATTTTAGATATTGGAGAGAGTAGGGCGATGGGGCGAAAGTTAGAAATAGTGGTGTTTTTGCCTCCTTTGTGAAGAGGAAGGATGTAGGCTGAACACCAGAGTTTTGGTATGTATGTCTCAGTTAAGGATCTATTAATCAGAATACTAATTGGGAGAGCAATACCTTCAGCTGCATGTTTGAGGAAGGAAGAGGGAATATTGTCAGGGGCATTAGAGTATGGCTTTAGCTTTTTTATAAAAGTGGTGGAAACTGGTTTGCGATGGAAATTGAGGGGATTGTTATTTGGGTTGTTGGGTGAAGTGAAAAGGGAGTTAGGCGGTTTGTTATTAGGGAATGTTTTGGTTAGCTTAGCTATGGATTCAGTAAAGAAGGTATTGACGTGGGAGCTCAGTTCACTGTCGGATAGATTAGGGTCAGGTCAAGGGTTGTTTTGAGATCCGGGATGAAGTAGGGAGTTGACTGATTTCCAGAATTGTTTTGGGTTTTTATTGTTATTGGAATGGAGTTTATTATAGTAGTTTTTTTGTCCTTGGTAATAAGTTTTTTTACTTGGTTGTGGAGTTGAGTATATAGGAGTAAGGTAGAGGACAATTTATTTTTCTGATAGAGCTTCCAGGATTTGTCTCTGTGATGCATAATTTGTTTATTTTCTTTGTTCAGCCATGGTGCAGAATTAGTTTTGATTTGCTTATTTCTTAGGGGGGCTAGGGAGTTAAGAGTATCTAGGAAGATAGAGTTAAAATGCTCAACAGCATTGTCAAGTGGGAGGGTATTTAGAGGTTACCAGTTAATTTGTTTAAAGATGTTAGAAAAAATTAAGGGGTTGAAGTTGCTGAGGTTACGAGTTTGAATGTAGAGATGTTGGTGCTGGATGGAGCTACTTGATCGATGGATGAAAGCAGGGAGATGGTCACTGAAGGTGTCAGGGATAGTGCCACAGAGAGTGATTTTGTTTGGATGGGAGACTAGAATCCAATCTAAGATGGACCCTGGGGGGTGATTTTTGTTAGGGTGAGTAGTTTAAGAGATTACTTGGGTGAAGTTTAGAAGGTTAATGGAAAGTGAGGGGGATGGTGTGTTAATTTTATTCCAGTCGATATTGGCATCACCTAGAATATAGGTTTCATATTTTATTTGAGTTGAGACCCAGTATAGAATATCTTCAAGGGTGGAGATATTGTCACCTGGGGAGATGTATAAGGAAATGAATCAGATATTTTTATGTTTATTTAATTGGAGAAGGCTTGCTGTGATTTCGGAATTTTTGAAATTAGGGGTAGGGATTTGAAGAGGATTTAGAGAGAGAAGATTGGAGTAAGTTAGAGCAGAGCCTCCACCTTTTTTGTTTAAATGGTCACTTCTGAGGATATGGTAACCAGGAGGTAATATTTCAGAGTCAGTGATATGGGGTTTTAGCCAAGTTTCAGAGATGGCTAGGATGTTGGGTTGATTGTGATTAATCCAGGCTTGTACATGGTGACATTTGTTACTAAGGCTCTGGGCATTGATAGTGAAGATCTTCAGAGTGCTAAGGGGGGAAGTGGGAGGAGAAGAGAAAGGGTGGGGAGTGTTATTTGTTGTAGGTGAGGAAGAGGGTGGAGGGATGGAGTAGTTTGTGCTGAGGCAAGGGCCAGGGTTAGGATGAATGTCTCCATTTAAGGCTAAGATGGCCACCAAAGCTAAATATAATTGGAAAGCCTTTTTTGGTTATGTTCAAAATATCAGGAGCACAATGAAGCAATGCAGAGAGATGGTTGTGAACAATGCTACATTTACTGACACTAAGAATACACCAGTGTACTGGCTGATGAATTTATCTCAAAGTTTACCCTTGTCTCCTGCAATCTATCCCACGAGAAATACCTGAAAGTGACTCCCTTCAGCTATTACAAATGAACAAGTACAAAAAGCACTTTCAAAAGTTATAAACACTGCATCAATGGGTCGTGACAATGTCTCTGGAAGCATCCAGAATAGCATGACGCATGAGTTAGCAAAGCCCCTAACAACATTATTCAGCCCAGCCTCAATGCAGGCAGTACACCGACTGAGTGGACAACAGCAACAGTTATCCCCCTGTATGAGGGAGGACCCTCCACTGATCCAGATAATTACAGACCCACAAGTCCGACCACGCTGATATGTAAATGATGGAAGAGATTATAACGGAGTTAGTCAATAAGGTCATAGCAAACCTCCAAGCACTGGATCCATTACAGTTCAAATTCATTAAAGGCAGGCCATGCTTACTCAGCCTGGTGAATGTCTTTAAAATAGTCACTAAGGCAAGAGATGAAGGTAAAGCAGTCCACAACCCTACCTCAACCTGGCCAGGGAACTTGACACAATCTCCCACTCAGGCATAGTTGAAAAGTTAAATAAACAAGGAATAAACAAGGGGAAGTGAGGTTTATTCAGAAAACTGGCGTATAATTTATTCCTTTTTATCTTTCTTAATGTACGAAGACAAACTGCTGTCTTTTTAATCGCATGAGATATTACTATTGTCATCGGTAACTGCGTGTTTTATTTCTTTTTATACCTTGTTGATATGTTTGTATCTAGTTCTTTTCATCTAAGAAATTTAATAAAAAAAAATAGGAATGACCCTCTACATAACCCACTAGATTGCCAACTGGCTTACAGATAGAATGAAAGAGACCAAAAAAAAAGAAGTTACCTCCACAAAAGGCCAGTCACCAGTGAAGTCTCCCAGGACTTAATGCTGGGACCTCTCCTGTTTGGCATCTACTTCTCTGAAGTTAAAGACAATGCTAAGGTTGCAGATGACTGCAAGTTGGGTGCAGCTATCGAATCCTCAAAAGACTTAGCCATACTGCAGGAGGGATTGTCTCAAAGAAATAATTGATGTAATAGTCAAGCAGTATTTCCAGTATTAATTAATGGGCTTCCCTTTTGTTCAAATAACACCTGTGCCTTCTTATCATATATCATACTGGCTAAATTAATACATTCTTAAAAAGAAGACAGTGCTGTTTTTTTTCTGATTTTTGTAATTAGCTTTCTGGCTACTGCTATTGCATACTGGTTGAGGAGCATTGACTTCGAAATTGATTTTAATACTGTGATTTTGTTACATGAGAGAGTGAATGCAAGTATTTCTGAATGCTTTCACAGTAAATTGATTTCGAAAGACCTTTATACCTATTTAACAGTTGAACACCCACTTACCCCCTTTTTCAGGGGCTGCCTAAGATACACAAATGCTTGACACATCCCCCTTTTAGACTGATTGTATCTCAGAAAGGGTGGATTATGGGACTTTTCTCTATATTTATAGAGAAGAAGTTGAGACCAGTGTTGAATGAACAAACACAGGAGTTGTTTTTGTTACATTTGGTCTGATGAAGCACAGGGAATGTGTGAAAGCACTTACCTCTTCAATAAAACTGCTACGAATATTATTGGTTTTAGCCGTGTCTGGGTGCAGTTGTTTTCTTTTCTACATTGTAATAGACAGTGCTTAACTTTATCATAATCTAAACAATCAGTATCAGACAATTTAGAAACAACATTTACAGCTTTAACATGGAGTAAGGGGATGAGGAACAATACCCACAGCCCTCAGTCAACATTATACTGTTTGCATACTCTTTCAAATATATGAATAAAACTATAAAAATGATTGCTTTCTTGGTACTGAGGAAGAAGTTTACTGACCTTTATTGCTTCTGGGGTATGGTAACTCCCTTCCCCATTACCAGGTGAAGAGTCAACATTTCCTTTTCATGTTGCCTCTGCCTCTCATTTTCTTTGGCTTTCAAACATCACAGTGTCTCTGTCGATTCTACTTTGACCTCCAAATGCCGCAGCCTCTATGCTGATTCTAATTCCAAACATTTGGACTCCAGTTCAAGTCTCTTTAACTCCAGATGGATTTTTAAGTCCTCTGGAAAGTTGAACTGTCCGGTTTCTGAGAGCTGCACATCCACAATGCCAGTCTGGTTATTTTCCTGGTTGCTGGTCTGTGATGCAGCTGTGATTAAGGCTGCAGTCATTTCCAGTTTAGTCAGGTTGGCATGCCCCAGTCCTTTGGCTTGGCACATCTCAGCCAACTGGTTCCTTGTCAGCTTGCCATAATCCTCTGCTGACATACTTGCCTGCTATCACTGACTAAGCTAGCAAAAAGTAAATAAATAAAACTATTGTGATTTGAAATTCTGAATGCCTACTGTGTGGCTGCTGAGAGTCAAAACACCTTCTTTAGTGACCACTGGTTACAGGCAACAGGAGTTTAATATCCACACCACTGCTCACAACATGTGAACATGTGATGGTCCCACCATGGCCAACCAATATATGATGCCCACCACTGCTACAAATATGAGTCATCCCTACTCTGGGACAGTAAAAAAAGAGTCTGAACTCACCACTGACACCTGAAAGGGACATGCACTTGGAATACAAATGGATACACTCAGTATTTCCAGATGCAGACCTCTCTTCATCAAGTACAATTTCCCTTAAGAGTACACTGGGAACATACTCAGCCCAGGGTCTGGAGGTCTCTATATCTGTCTTCCTCCAGGTCCCCAGTAAGACTCCCTACTGCTACAGCTGTAGGGTTAGGTCCTCAGCCGAGTGTCCAAGCCAAGTCTTCCAGCACCATCTCTGTAAACTCAGTGCTTTGTCTCCTTACCCCAAGTAGCTGACACATACACATACACACACACACACACACACACACACACACACACACACACACACACACACACACACACACACACACACACACACACACACACACACACACACACACACACACACTCACACACACACACACACTGAGTGGTTTAATTTTTCACACACATGCACACACACACACACACACACACACACACACACACACACACACACACACACACACACACACACACACACACACACCTGGGGAAAGTTTACAGAGATTTACCTGCTATGTCACTATATGCTCAGAATATAAGGTAGTTATTACTACCATCAGACACTTCACAATCAGCTGGTCTAAGGCCCTTAGCAAAGGGTGTCCAATTATACTGTGTATTAAGACAAATGGCAGTAGTTCACCAAGATGGCTAGGCCTTCTGGAGTGGCCCACACAGTGTCACCACATAAATATAAGCACCCTCACAGGTTAAGTACTTCCTATAAGAACCAGCCACAATAAAAGTTTTAAATATATTTAATAATAAATAATAAAAGAACAGGAAATATTCACAGTAAACCATTGAGTTCAAATTATGGAAATTATTGAAATCAACATTGATGGACAGACTTCTACAAATAAAGAAAAACACTCTCTAAACTAAGCTTCAGTAAATTCCTGACTAATCTAAAAAAATTATTGTTCCCTAGTTAAGTTACTTACTACAGCAAGGCAAGATGCTGTGGGTGAGGGTCTTCCTAGTCAGGCTTTGCAAACAGTATACTCTTGACTCTGAGACTTCTCTTTTTAACATCTAAAATATAATTTCCAAAAGGGCTGGCAGAATGACCTTATGTGGTCACCTGACTCTAGGTTCTCACAGTATTCCACTCTGAAGCTGAGACAGGAATTTAACACAGATGGCTATAACACATATCCAAATGTTTATGGCAGTGCCTGGGGATACCCTCTATTCACTGAGCTAATGGACAAAGGCTCTTTCCCAGACCTGTCATCTCTAGTCCCATTCAATACTGTGGGGTGCTGTAAAAATAGTTTAACAGCTTATTTACATTTCCCTTATTTTTCTTAAAGCTACCCTTTGCTTTCTCAGTGTCCTCTATTAAACCATATGCATTTAATTCAGTTGCAACAATACATGCACATTTCTTTTCATTTCAGCAGGGTGCAATGTTGATGCATTTCAACACTAGCAAACCTCACAATACATTTTCAGCATAAACATCTGTAGAAATCAGTTTGATATACAGATGACATACAGTTCTAATGCATTTGTGACATAAGCATCTCTTGTATAAATCAGTTTGATATTCACAGGACATATCATTCTTTACAAAGCTCCAGCCTGCTATGCTGGCATTTGTAGTTATCATCATATCCCCCCCACACACACAAAGACTCATGCTACTTTTTCAAGTGACCTTCGAGAAACATGGCTTGAGAGAAATAAGCCTATCTGGGAATATGTTACCCCATTCCCTGTCTTAAGAGCCCATCTGTGTTGGCAATGTTGACCCCACTATGGTGTTGTACTGTCATGTCATATGGCTGCAATGCTAAGATCCACCTTAATAACTTGGAATGATGTTGGCTAGTTCTATGTAGCCATGCTAGGGGACTGTGGTCTGTAACTACAGTGAATTCCCTTCTATATAGATAAGGCTGAAGTTTCTGCAGTGCCCATACTATAGTCAGACATTCCTTTTCTACAGATGCATAGCATTCCTCCCTAGGTTGGGCTCTATGGCTGAGATATACTACTGGATGCTCTTCTCCCTCTGAGAAAACCTGGGTGAGTACAGCTCCAAACCCATGGTTTGAAGCATCCACCTGCATAACAAATTATTTGCTGTAATCTGGACTGGCTAACACAGGGGGTCCTCCCAAAGCTCCTTTAAGCTTCTGGAATGCCTGCTCACATGCTGGGGTCAACGGTACCTTATCTGGCCAGTTTTTCCTTGTCAAGCCTGTGAAGGGAGCAGCTATGCTACTACAACTGGGGAAAACTTGCTATAGCACCCTGCTGTCCCTAAGAATGCCCTCACCTTGTTTTTTGGTAACCGGGGTAGGCCATAACTGACTAGTTTCCACTTTGACAAGTTCTGGCCTGATCTTACCACCCTGCACACTATGTCCTGGGTAGGAGACCACTGCCATACCCATCTGCCACTTACTGGGCTTAATGGTAAACCCTGCCCTCTGCAGTCTTCCCAGCACCTCCCGGCTATGCAGAAGGTACTCTTGCCAGGAACAGCTGTAGATGGCAATATCATCCAGGTAAGCAAGGGCATAATCTCCTGTTTCTGGCAGGATACAATCTATCAGCCTCTGGAACGTTATTGGAGCATTTTTCATCCTAAAAGGCATCTTTGTAAACTCATACAAGCTGAAAGGCGTCAAAAAGGCTGACCTCTCTATAGTGTTGGGAGTCAAGGGCACCTGCCAGTAGCCCTTGATAAGATCAATAGTGGTCAGATATTTAACCCCAACCAGCTGCTCTAGGGCTTCATCTGTCCTAGGCATGGGGTAAGCATCTGAGTTTTTGTGAACATTTAATTTCCTGTAGTCCACACAGAACCTGGCGCTGTCTTCCTTCTTTGGTACCAGCACCACTGGGGAGGGCCAGGGATTTCTGGACTCCTGGATTACTCCCAGATCCAACATATCCTGTATCTCCTCCCTCAGAGTCTGTCTGACTTACTCAGGCACCCTGTAAGGGGCCTTCTTTATACATCTTTGCGGCCCTGTATCCACATGGCACTGCACCAGGTGGAGGCACCATCGTTTCCCAGTAAACACGTCCCCAAACTCCTGTAACACTGCTCAGATTTTTCGAATCTGGGTAGGGGATAGCTGCTAGGACATGGCTATGGGTTTAGGGTACCTCGTCAAATGACCAGCTACGTTGACTTCCATGTGGTCAACAGCATTTGATCGACTGAGACAGATGATGGTCAACAGATGAGATCAAAAATCCTCATGTAGGAGAATATTTACTTTCTCAGGGGGATTGTGCAGCCTGGGAGTTAGTATATATATAATTAGTAGGGAAGGGGATCAGGGAACTTGCTCCCCTGCAAAAGCATTTGCATTTGTATAAGCCTCATCTGGGGTAATTCACCAGAGAATGTGTTGACATTCAATGTTTCAAAGTATTAACTTCAATATTCCGGTCATATCTATATATATATATATATATATATATATATATATATATATATATATATATATATATATAGAGATATAGATATATATGTAAATTACACAAGGTTGATAGACACCATTTAGTTAACAGAAATAGATGATTGACATGCAGGAAATCAGCAATTTCAGAATAGGGAAATACTCCCCTTTTTTCAGGGACTGTGTGATCACAGAGTTAGTATATATAATTAGCAGTGGCTGTGGGGGCTTCTGTTGCTTTAACATGCTTCAGGGTAATTCCTGGAGTGTGCACACTTCATGTCAACATTAAGTGTTTCTACATTTTTACATTGATATTCTGGATGTTCACGTCATGCTCATTCAACTGATCATAATAGATCTAACTATATAAGTATATGACAAATGGTTGAATGCACTAATATTCAAATATGAAGTAACTGAAAAGCAGTGATCAAAATTCACCCTTTCAAAAATATAGGAAGAACCAATAAAAAAAACTGAAGCCAATGTTTCATTTTCTGACTGGTCAAAAAGTCCTGCCCCTAACTTCAGACATAATTTTCTTAATAGTGGTATGGAAAGGGTTTTTCTAAGCTAAAGTGTAAAGCTGGAGAAAAGGGACACCCTGTTTCATCAAACTAATGCTGCTAGCCCTAACTTTAACCCTGCTCCTTCCCTTAACCCTAACCCTGCACTTTACCTTAGAAGAATCCTTTCCACAGAGCTGGCAAATTTTGTTAGTCCCATGCAGAATGTAAATATGATTGAATCTGCTGTATCCTACACAAAAGCACTCTGCAAACACTTACACGAGTGCATGGAATGGTGATATCCCAAACAAGACCAAGACCTATTCCTCCAAAAAGAGGAAACCAGTCTGGTGGACCCCAGCCATAAATAAACTCTACAATAGAAGGAAGAAATTATTACAAAAAAAGAGTAAAAACCCATGAATGGAAGGGATCCCTGACCAACCTTAGCAAAAAACTAAGAACCCTCATAAAAACCTGTAAGTCGACTTTAAAAGAATAATCGCAACAGACACCAAAGACAACCACAAGGCATTTTTAGCTATGTCAAGAACCTAAACTGCAACACTCAGATCTGCTCTGAGCTACAGTATAATGGTTCAAAAGTCATGGAACCAACTGATATCGCTAATATATTGGCAGATAGATTCAGTGCAAACTTTACCCCACCCTCACCACCTAGAAGGCCCATACCCATACCAGATGATTGTGCTGTCCCTGAAATCACAGACACCCATGTGAAAACAGCACTCTCCAAAGCAAAAAATACAGCATCCATGGGACCTGACAACATCCCAGGCTGCTTGATACATGAACTCCAAAACAAATTAATCCCGCACCTTAATACCATGTTTAACCACAGCCTCACCTCAGGCTATGTGCCCACAGAGTGGCACATGGCAACAGTCATCCCAGTCCACAAAGGAGGTGTCACCACTGACCCCGGGAACTACCACCCCATCAGCCTGACTAGCCTAGTCTGTAAGGCTATGGAGTGCATTATCATGGAACTCATAAACAAAGACATCGGGAACCTAAAAACTCTAGATCCTACCCAGTTTGGGCTCATAAAGGGATGGTCATGTCTCCTCAAGCTGGTTGACTTTTTTGAAAAGGTCACTGAGGCAATAGATGAAGGGAAGGTGGTCCACACGGCATACCTTGATCTTGCCAAGGCATTCAATACCATTCCCCACTCAGGAATTATAGACAAACTCACTAACCTAAACATAAACCCCTATGTAACAAGATGAGTTGCCAACTGGCTCATGGCTAGAACCCATTCGGTGAGAGTAGGGAATGCTAGATCGGACACCAAACCTGTGACTAGTGGAGTACCACAGGGCTCAGTATTGGGACCCCTCCTGTTCGGCATCTATTTCTCCGAGGTACAAGCAAACATCGAGGGATTATGGCTAACAAAGTTTGCAGATGACTGCAAACTGGGTGCCATAATTGAGACTCCTACTGATGTAGACATCTTTCAGAGGGGTCTCACTGATACAGATACATGGTGCCAAAATCACGGCTTCAAGTTAAATGCCAAAAAGTGCATTGTCATACCTTTTGGGAAAAAACAAGTACCAATAAATTACAACATAGGTGGCAGCCCACTTATCACAGACAGAGTGATAAGAGACCTAGGGACACAGGTGGATAGCAACCTCTCCTTCGACAACCACATCGCTAAAGTGGTTAGAAAATCCTTCTACATGGCCCATCTTATCACAAAGGGGTTTGCATCTAGGATTAGGGAAGTTATTGTCCCCCTCTACTCATCACTCATTAGACCCGTAATTGAGTACAATGCCCCATTCGGGATGTACCTTCCACGAAATCTGCAACAACTGGAGAGGCCTCAAAAGTACCTCATAAAGAGGATAATGGGCCTTAAACACATGCCCTATGCTACGAGGCTAAAAAAACTTAAACTATACTTGGTCGCGTACCAACTACTCAGAGGTGACCTATACCTAACATACAAGGCTATGGCAAAGCCCGAATTGCTGGAAATGCTCCACCTAAGGAAAATCCAATCCACCAGAGTTACACACTCAAGGGAAATTAACTTGACAGCAACAATAAACAGGACTTGTTGGAGGGACAGATTTGTGTCCCAGAGACTCCCCTTGCTCTGGAATAAGGTCCCCATATATGTGAGACAGAGCCCCTCACTAGCGCTCTTCAAGAGGAATCTTGATGAGTAGATGGGAAACAGGAAATTCACCCCTG
The DNA here is from genome assembly GCF_019279795.1 of Protopterus annectens. Lineage (NCBI taxonomy): Eukaryota > Metazoa > Chordata > Ceratodontiformes > Protopteridae > Protopterus > Protopterus annectens. The sequence goes on from NC_056729.1 coordinate 1,780,393,221, forward strand.
GAATCATGTCTGTGGCCCTGCTCGACAGAGGCACAGGTAACTAAACCTCATGGGAGGTGAAAGCCGAAACATTTTGGCTAGGCTTAATTATGCCCTAGGGCCAATAGCCTAGTACTTGCCTTTGAACCTATAACACTGTCACTATACAAGACACTCGGGCACACATCACAAACATCAGCAAATACAGATATAACATGAAAATTATCTACGTACCTAGCATTTACTCCTATTGTAACCTGCAAATGCACGCACACACACACACTAGTAATGTATAACTTTTTGCTATATCTAAAGGTTTCAGCATTAACATCTTACACTTTTGCTTATCTTCCCTTACATAAGAAGATTCAGTCACATTTGTTTTGCCATCTCTTGCAGTTGATAAGGTGCGTTTGCCCAGCACTTTCAGCACTCAATAAAGTGAGTGTTTGACCAATTGACATTAAGCTCTCTATATATCTGTCTGTCTGTATACAGGTTGAACTTTTACACATCAAATCATATTTTTATAGCATCTGTATTTTGGAAACATTATTTCTATTTTATTATCATCTCTCATTGCAATTGTATATAATCTTTATATTTCAGTCCCAGTCGCTATGAAATAAAGAACTAGTTGACTAGTGGCCTTTATAAATTATATTTATTTTCAATCTTAGGATTTTTTCTTTTATTTTTTCCTTACAGATTATTAATACATGATAGGGAATTTTTGTCTTGTCTATTAATAGCATTTGTTATTTTAAATATCATCTAATGCCTTTTCTAATGTTTGACAAGTGCAAACTAGATACTGTTCTAACTTACTAAGCATACCATAGAAGTTGGTACAAAGGATTAAGGAGCTGTTAAGAAGCTATTTGTTGTGGTTCTGTGGTCCAGGATTTGATTTCCACAGCCTCCATTGTTTAGTTGTGTGACTCTGAGCAAGCCCCTTAACCAGACACTGCCTGGGCTGGGAGCTGTTACATTGTTACATTACCTAACTCTGTAACTCTGAGCAAGTCACTTAACAAGACACTGCCTGGGCTGGGAACTGTTACATTGTTACATTACCTAACTCTGTAACTCTGAGCAAGTCACTTAACAAGACACTGCCTGTGCTGGGAGCTGTTACATTGTTACATTACCTAACTCTGTAACTCTGAGCAAGTCACTTAACAAGACACTGCCTGGGCTGGGAACTGTTACATTACCTAACTCTGTAACTCTGAGCAAGTCACTTAACAAGACACTGCCTGTGCTGGGAGCTGTTACATTGTTACATTACCTAACTCTGTAACTCTGAGCAAGTCACTTAACCAGACACTGCCTGTGCTGGGAGCTGTTACATTGTTACATTACCTAACTCTGTAACTCTGAGCAAGTCACTTAACAAGACACTGCCTGTGCTGGGAGCTGTTACATTGTTACATTACCTAACTCTGTAACTCTGAGCAAGTCACTTAACCAGACACTGCCTGTGCTGGGAGCTGTTACATTGTTAAATTACCTAACTCTGTAACTCTGAGCAAGTCACTTAACAAGACACTGCCTGTGCTGGGAGCTGTTACATTGTTACATTACCTAACTCTGTAACTCTGAGCAAGTCACTTAACCAGACACTGCATGTGCTGGGAGCTGTTACATTGTTACATTACCTAACTCTAACTCTGAGCAAGTCACTTAACAAGACACTGCCTGGGCTGGGAACTGTTACATTGTTACATTACCTAACTCTGTAACTCTGAGCAAGTCACTTAACAAGACACTACCTGTGCTGGGAGCTGTTACATTGTTACATTACCTAACTCTGTAACTCTGAGCAAGTCAATTAACCAGACACTGCCTGTGCTGGGAGCTGTTACATTGTTACATTACCTAATTCTGTAACTCTGAGCAAGTCACCTAACCAGACACTGCCTGGGCTGGGAGCTATTACATTGTTACATTACCTAACTCTGTAACTCTGAGCAAGTCACTTAACCAGACACTGCCTGGGCTCGGAGCTATTACATTGTTACATTACCTAACTCTGTAAGTCTGCGCAAGTCCCTTAACCATACTCCTAGTCTAAGTCTAAAAAAGGTTCATGGAGATCAGTGTTATAACCCTTGTAAACAAATAAAAATAAAATAATTGCAATGAACTTCTACTCCATTATCTTTTTTATATAAAAATAAGTGTTGATATGGCTCCTTCCTTCCTATTGGTGTGACCACGAACTTTGTTTATAAGTTTGGGGACATGGGGGGGGGTTCACCCTTAAAAAAAGGCTTGTATTTAAGTTTGTCATCAAGTTGATTTCTTGAACAGTTGTGTTGGGTTGGTTGGTGTCTCTTTGACTTGTAAATAGACACGTCATTGTGAAAACGTTTCTTACTTTTTATCCTACATCCTAGTATAAGTGGGGAAGTGCTGTATATTATAACTTTAAAATTAAAATAATCCTTCATAAATGGTTATTGATAAGATTATTATAAAATAGTATTACTTTAATGGGGACTGAATACGTTATTATGCATTTAGTCTTCCTCTCTTCGTCGTTAAAGTTTGGAGCTCGTACAGTTTATCTCATTGTTTTCTTCATTTTCTTTTTCTCTGGTTCCTTTCTATTGTTGTAAGAAAATGTTTTCTCTCCTTATCCCCTTCATCTTTTTCCTCTTTACCATCTCCCACTTCTCCATCATAGAACATTTATTTTCAGCATAAGATGTGTATACTCATGCATTTTATTTTTATAGCACAGTATAACTTAAATATTCTTCTTCTAGTGTTATTGTGTATCTAAATACAAAGTCCAAAGTGTAAACAATAATTTATCTTCCTGTCTTCTCTTTTCTTCTCTGTTTTCTCTAGCATTTCTCTATCTTCTACCATTCATTTCTTTCTTTTTATCTCTATTTCTGAGAAGTGTTATTATTTTATTACCATTTCTTTTGCTTATTTTTGTTTGTGCTGCAATACAGAATGGCTTCAGCAAATTCCAACTATAGTCTGATATTAGATAAATTGCTATTGTAACTATATTTGTATTCATACATTATGTTTATGGACAAGCCCTTTTAGCAGATGTTACTGTTCCTAGTCACTCAGGTTCAAATAAATAAGTGTATATAATATTTTTCAAAGATATCCTTATAGAAGAATCATGGGTGGCCAAGGTGGTGCAGTGGTTAGCATTGCCACCTCACAGCAAGAGGTTCTTTGGTTCGATTCTTGGCTGGGGTGCCTTCTGTGTGGAGTCTGCATGTCCTTCTTGTGGTCACATGAGTTTCCTCTGGGTGCTCCGGTTTCCTCCCAAAGACATGCTGTAGGTGGATTGGACACTCTAAATTGGCCCTAGGTGTGAGTGCGTGCATGTGTGTGCCTTCTTTGGAAAGTTAGGCACTGGGCTGGCAACTTGACACTGTAAAACTCCACTGCCAATCATGAGTGGACAGCAGATCTGCTGTGGTAACCCCTTACCAGGAAAAAGCCGAAAGAAGAAGAAGATCCTAATAGAAGAATGTTGTTGTTGAGTCTTTCGGCTTTTCCCGGTTAGGGGTCGCCACAGCGGAACTCCGGTCCGCTAATGATTGGTAGTTGATTTTTAAGTGCCGAGTTACCAGCCTGACGCACAACCTTCAATGAAGGTACATCCATTCATGCATGTCTCCATGCAGAAGACGCTCTAGCTGAGAATCGAACCGGACAGCATCATACTGTGAGGCGACAATGCTACCGCAACACCACTACCGCGGGTAATATCCTAATAGAATAGGATCATGCATCAAATTATCATTTTACTTTTTATATGCATTCAAGTAACAGTATTAATTACTAGTAACAGACAAGTCAGACTTCTCACTTCTAAGGCAAGAAATCTTGAGAAATCCCAAAATCAGGGACAGATTTTTAATGTTGCTCTTACAAACAGAAAAAGTTGCTAGAATCATAGGTTATGCCTTAGTGTGCATTTTCTGAAGTATACAGATCTGAAGCACCCACATATTCATTTTAGTGACGTAAATCCTCAGTGATCTGACAAAAAAACATAGGTTTTATGAGGAACAGACCTAAAATATGAGGCAAAAAATCTGGACAGTCTGCAAAAATCTGGACAGTTGAGAGGTATAAAACAAGCACTTTCTCTTTCACTAATCTTTATCAACAGTATAAGTTGCATGCTTGTTAAGTGTTATTCAAGTTGTTAATCTAATAAATACTAAAATATTATTGCACTTATTGATATCTGATAGGAAGATTAATGCTGTCAGATTCATTGATATTGGATGAGAGCAAATGAAATAGAGGTGTTTGCTGACAGGTTATTAAGCCTGGTACCTTCATCAATACTTACATCTTACAGTAAATGTAGCAAGTAATAACTTCCATTTATGCGAATATATGTGTTTAGCATAAGTAAGACCCCAGTATTTCATGACATCTGCTAAGCTATCTGTACAGTATTAGAACATTTTTCATTACTGCAACAATAAATCTTTGTGTTTGTACAGCAAAAATACTAAGTGCAACTTTCAGTGCCCAAGTATCCCACTGTAGGTGCACCAACATCATGTATGGAAGGTCACAACTTTTATTTATTTATTACTTGTTTACCGGAAAAGTCCGACTTGGAATGAAACCAATTTTCAGTGGGGGTGGGGGGACACACCAGAAGCATGTCTTTGAAACGTGGGAGAAAACTAGAGTCCCCTGAGGAAACCCACATGAGTGCAGGGAGGACATGCAGACTCCGCACAGAAGGCACTCCAGCCAAAAATCCAACCAGAGAACCTCTTGCTGTGAGGTGACATCGCTACCACTGCATAACAAATCCCATTACTGTTGCACCATTAGCCCATTATATCTTACATTCATACTCAATTTTCCTCATTTAAACTAAGCCTATATTTCTGTCTCTTACTGTCTACCTTTATACAGGTCAAAGCATCCTATACACCTCACATCTTCTCATATCTAACATCTGGATACTTGTAATTTTAAAATTTTATTTATTTATTTATTTAACATTTGTTAACCGAGACAGTCCAACTTGGAACAAAGCTAATTTTCAGTGGAGGCCCGGAGAGAAATGCTCCAGACGCATGTCTTTTTAACATGGGAGGAAACTGGGGCACCCAGAGGAAACCCACATGATTGCAGGGAGGACATGCAGACTCCACACAGAAGGCACCCCAGCCGAGCATCAAACCAGAGAGTCTCTTGCTGTGAGGCAACAATGCTACCACGGCACCACTGCACCGTCCGATACCTTCTCCACTTTGTTACACTGGGGTGTTTCCCATGACAATTGATTAGTTTGCACCTCTGTATTGCTGATAGGACTGCTTTGCCTGTAACATTCCACTCTTTTTGCCCTTTTGCCTTTACTTTTTACTACAAAGTACAACTAAAGTTGGTTTTCTAGTAAGAGTAAATTTGCTGACAGCAACCATGATTATTCAGTGGCAGGGGTTAACCAACTGCTATTTCTAAGGGGTAGGCATTAATGGATGGAGGTCTTCTGTTTTCTTTTGTTTCTTTTGAGGTGGGTGATGATCTGTGCTGCACCACTCAGAGGTGTATTTGAAAGATGCAGCCACTTTCCTTTTCAGATTTTAGCTATTTTTTAGTTTTATTTTTTTTTTTGTTAACCTTCTCATCATAGTAGTGTTTATAGCAATCTCCTATTGTCTTGTGACACACACACACACACACACACACACACACACACACACACACACACACACACACACACACACACATATGCTAGAAATTTATGCCAGTATTTGTAGCTATGCCCAATAGCATAACACGCCTCAGAATAACTGAAGATTGCAAAATAAGTCTCGCAGGCACTGTGATAACCTTGAAATCACTGTACTATAAGAAATCACCTCTTAGTGTAAGAAACATTTCAAAGCAACTGCACTGTGTGAATAAATTGAGCAGAAGAAGCTCAGAGCAAGAAACATTTCAAAATAACTGCACTTTGCAAAAAAACAGTACAAAGCACACTGAAACTTTCCCAAAACGTCTGTACTTGCTAAATAACTCTTTACAGTAAAAGAAACACCTGTAATGGCAGCACTTTGCAAATAGACACACCCAGCACAAGCAAGAAACTTTTTGAAATGGCTGTATTTTGACTGTACTTCACAAAATATTTGCACTTTGCACACAAATAAACTCTTTGCAATAAATGCACAGTAATAAGCACACACTGTAAGCACTTTTACACACTTTGAGATACTTGGAATAACTCTGTTTATACCCTGAGTACAATGTGAAATAGTAGTTATGCCAAAACACAGTACTTTGCCAAAAACATGGTCTTCTTACTTTACTTATGCTTAATGCACCCTTTTTGCTCTTATTATATCCGTTTTGATCGTTTATTCTTTTTCCAAGTCCATTATACTTTTCTTCTGGTCGTTTTGCTCTAAACATGCTTGTTTTTCTTTACACATCCTCATTTTGCAATTCCAAGGTAATTATGAACCCCTTATCTGCTTTTTTGATAACTGTTTTATCAGATATCTTAATTTTAAACATTTATTTTAATTAATAAGCCTTTTCTGCCTCTTGTTTGTTTAAAACCATGGACCCCGGGAACTACCGCCCCATTAGCCTGATGAGCTTGGTTTGCAAGGCCATGGAACTTATAAACAAAGACATTGGTAATCTCCAAACTCCCGATCCCACACAGTTTGGGTTTGTAAAAGGCAGATCATGTCTCCTAAACCTGATAGACTTATTTGAAGCAGTCACCAAAGCCGTAGACAAGGTTAAGGTGGTTCACACAGCCTATCTAGATCTTGCCAAAGCTTTCGACACCATCCCCCACTCTGGAATTATAGATAAACTCACTAAACTAGGTATAAATCCCTATGTCACAAGATTGGTTGCCAACTGTCTCACTGACAGAACCCACACTGTGAAAGTAGCAGACTCCAAATCTGACTTCAGACCAGTGACAAGTGGAGTACCACAGGGTTCAGTCCCGGGTCCTCTCCTGTTTGGTATCTACTTCTCTGAAGTACAGGCTAACACAGAAGGTCTTTGGCTAACGAAGTTTGCAGATGACTGCAAACTAGGAGCCATAATCAAAACTCCTAATGATGTGGACATCCTACAAAAGGGCCTCACTGAGACAGATACCTGGTGTCAAAGCCATGGCCTCAAGCTCAATGCCAAAAAGTGCATTGTCATCCCCTTTGGTAAAAACTCTGTACCCATGAACTACAACATAGGTGGTAGTATACTTAACACCAAAAGTGTGATAAGAGACCTTGGGACACAGGTGGACAGTAGTCTCTCCTTTGATAATCACATCACCACAGTAGTCAGGAAATCCTTCTATGTGGCACACCTCATCAAAAAAGGTTTTTCATCCAGAAAAAAGAGGTCATTGTTCCCCTCTACTCATCACTCATTAGACCCATTATAGATACAATGCCCCTTTTGGTATGTACCTCACAAGACATCTACAACAACTGGAAAGGCCGCAGAAATACCTCACAAAGAGGATTACCGGCCTCAAACAGATGCCCTCACGAGCCGTCTCAAAAAACTCCAGCTTTACTCCGTTGCATATCGCCTACTCAAAGGTGATCTCTGCCTAACATACAAAGCTATGTCAAACCCAGAGCTGTTGGACATGCTCCAGTTAAAGAAACCCAATCCCTCTGAGCTACACACTCTAGGGACCTAAACCTTGTCACCACAATAAACAGAACATGCCAGAGGGATAGATTCCTGTCCCAGAGACTTCCCATACTCTGGAATAAACTTTCTATCTATAACAAACAAAGCTCCTCATTAGCACTCTTCAAGAAAAATCTTGATGATTGGATGAGAAATAGGAAATTCATCCCGGGGATCACCTCTGTGGCTCTGATTGACAGTGGCACAGGAAAATAATTTTCTTGGTTGGCAAAAGTCAGGGTACCTTTTTGGCTGGGCTTGTATAGGCTCCAGGGCTGATAGCCTAGTACCTACCTATGAACCTATGAACCTGAACCTAATAATGAGGTTTGTGCCCTTGTAATGCTCTGTTTTATCTTTTTTATAAAATAAATTGTTCATTCAAGTTTTCATTACCCTTGGTTCATTTCTGGCCCTTTTCTGTGCTCATTTCTCTGTTTACCTTCACTATATCTGCACCTCATAGCTCTGAAAAGCAGTCTCTGGAATGCCGGTTTGGCCACCATGTTGCTTATCCAGTCAGGATGAAATAGACAAGTCTTTGTGGGTTCTGTTCAAGCAGCTTTATTATGTACAGACACATCAGGTTTGAGGCTTAATAACTTTAACTTAGATAAACTTGTAAATAAACTAGCTATTACACTTATACATGCTCACTCTCTGGCTGCACTCTCAAAATGGCACTGAAGTTACCATGTGCTTGCTATTTATATGCACATGCTGACCTTGAAAGGCTTCTTATAGGTCTTCTTTGGAATTAAACTACAAGCTAATTTGCTCTGTCAATAATGCACTTACATACTTGAAACGTCAAAATTATCTTTTCCTAAATATAAATTCAGTAGTGTGCTATATCTTCAACTATCTTACTGCCAATGACAATTTAAATTTGTATGTAAATTTAATTGTACAATGTGGCCTCTCTGGCTGAGGTCACGACTGAAAAGAATTCTTCAACAAATTCACCTAACCAATTAAAAAATGTTACATAAATAAATAAATAAATAAATGTATTTATTTATTTTATTTACAAACAACAACAAACAACAAATTAATACTTCAACAGCTCTTAATAGCTCATAAAATTCTACACCAACCAACTAAAATACCAATACTCTCTAACCTTGTTACACCTTACAATAACATGAAACAGCTACGCTCCTCAAACCAACTACTGATTTATACACCCAAACCTAATAACTCAGCAGGGGACTGCCTCTTTTCCAACTCTGTTGGAAAAATGTGGAACAAACTACCCTCTGATATCACATCTTTGTCTACACTCTCACTTTTTAAAAGACAACTAACTATGCATCTCAATAGTCAATGGCTTTGCCCCTGTACCAACCCAGATTAACTTTCCCTCTTCCTCTGTCTCTTTTTCTTACCCTACACCCTCATAACTTTCCTTTACATAATATCTATGTAGAGAAATGTTATCTCATATACACAGTATGACCACTGTAAAAAAAAAAAAATGTATTATTTCTTTGTTTTAAGACTTTAGGACTTTATTCTCTTTGTTTGCTCCTATCATAGTTGTACATTGCATATATTGTCTAACTTTGTTTTTTTAAATTCTAATCTTGTATGGCCTATTGCTGTATAAGCATGTAATATTCCATTGGAGCTTTTCTCCCCGGGCCTCTACTGAAAATGGACATGTATCCAGTTAGACTAGCCCAGTCAACAAATGTAAAATAAATAAAATAAATAAATTAATAAACAAAACTCTAAGCCTCATAGGTGCTAGTCCCCCTGTAGTCGCATTGTAAGCATCTGGAATCATGGATTTGCATTTTCCAACTATTTCTTTAGCTTGATTGAAATGGACATTCTAAGATAATGTTGCAACTTTCTTATGTTTATTGACACACACACTTGCCACTTAAAAACTGGCAAACTATGTGAGAAATCTAGCTATTTAATATTACTGTAGGAAAAACGCTCTCACACAAAGTCACTACAAACAAGAATCAAGCTGTCAATGCCACACAGCACAATACTAGACCAAACACATGGACTCATGTAGGCTGAGATTTTTAAAAGTAAATTAGCAAAACCACAAAGTCCTCCTAAATGTCACCTAAGAAACAAGTACCATCAACAACCTCAAAACACACAACACAGTTAGCACCAGCCATGAAACATACATCCAAGAGTCATGGTGTCTCAAACCAAAACCCAAAAGACAAACCTCTACACAATCCAATACCCTAACTAAAGTTAACTCTGAAGAGAGACACATTAAAGCAGCAATAACCAAGCTGTGCAGGGTCATGATCAGTTTCCTGTCAGGTGCCAGGATTCAATACTTCACACATGCACTCAGGTCCTTGTACCACAAGTACACATATGGCACAGTGATAATGCATGTAGGTATAAATGACTTTATATGTACATCCCTGGACTATTTGAAGAAAGGCATGATAGAGCTGCTGAATTTGTGTTTGAGGCAGATATGAACCTTGCCTTGAGCAGCATTCTACTATGACAAACAATAATGGCACAATTTGAACAAAATATTATTGACTTCTACAATTGGCTTAGCTTCTGGTTTCATTTAAAGTGGGTAAAATATATGCTACAGATATTGTTATTAAGTGCAAAGGAGGTTTGATTGTTAGATAAAAATTTTTACTTGTCAGCTATAGGTACTCTTTTGAATGACAACTTAACCTATGACAGGATAATAGGAATAAAGTTGAAAAAATTATTTAGAAAGATAACAGTGCTGTGTATTATATGCATTTGAATTGGTAACTCAGACAGGATTTATACCGCATTTATATACAATATCCAATTATTCCAATTTATTATGGCTTGCCCAAGATTCACAAGGACCTTCAGAACTCACAGATGAGACCGATTGCCTCTTCGGGGAGGTTGGATAACACAGCCAATAGTGATTTATTTAGAACACAGATTGAAAGCCATATTAAAGACACTAATGACTGATTAAAGTCATTTTTATTCTTGGTAGGCATATAATCTGAGTCTTGAACATTTGAAAGATATATGTTTTGTGACTATGGATACTGAATCTTTATTTATTGTCATTCCCAATGACATTAGGATTGAATATATAACAGAATTTATAATAACATATTATACCTTTAATGGCTTTGAAATTAATACCACCTGCGAACTGTTATTGTTAATTCTGAAGATAATGTGTTCATGTTTCAAGATGAATATTTCTTACAACTCAAAGGTATGACCATGGGTACTCCGGTGGCAAATACTTATGCCGACTTAGTTTTGACAACGTGAGAGAACAAATTTGTATTTAATGATTGTAACCCTTTTTTATCAGCTATTTTATTTTATAAAAGTTTTGTGGATGATATCTTTTTAATTTGGAATGACATTAATTATGTTATCCAAGATTTGGTAAATTATGTCATAGATACAAACACCTTTTTAAAATATAAATATGCTTGTTCACAACATGAAATAAATTTTCTGTACATTCAATTTTTTAGCAAAACAGATAATAAAATTCAGACCAAAGTTCACACTAAAGAAGTTAGGAAAAATAAATGTTTATATAGAACTAGTATGCATCCCCCTCACATATTTCAAAACATTCCAAAGGGGCAAATGACCAGAATATCAGATTTAAGTCTGAATACTGACCATATAGTTTTTCACCAACAACTTAATAATTTGGTTGATGAATTTGACTATAGATTTTATAACCTTTATGACCTATTGAAGCAGAGAGATATTTTAGAACAAGGACATGATTCAAGGGCATGAGAATGGCTGTAATTTGATTAGATCTAATACATATGTGATGCCCAGCATTGCTACCGAGGTGTGATGGGCACCACTATCTGTCATCTCTGTGCTAGGCCAGTAATCAGGGAGCCTGAATCCTCACCACTGACACTGCAGAGGGTCATGCACTTTGAATACAAATGGATACACTCAGTATTTCCGGATGCAGACCACTCTACATCAACTACAATTTCCCTTAAGAGCATACAGGGAACACACTCAGCCCTGGGTCTGGATGTCTCTATATCTGTATCCATCCAAATCCCCAATAAGACTCCCCACTGGTACAGCTGTAGGGTTAATTCCTCAGCCGAGTGTCCAAGCCAAGTTCTCCAGCACCCTCTCTGTAAATCCAGTGCTTCGTGTCCCTGCCCCAAGTAACTGACACACACACACACACACACACACACACACACACACACACACACACACACACACACACACACACACACACACACTGAGAGATTTTATTTTCACACATGCACACACACCTGGGAAAGGCTGGCACAGGTTTACCTGCTGTGCCCCCTTCTGCCCAGAGTATAAGGTAGTTATCACTGCCACCAGACACTTCACAATTAGCTACGTTAAGGCCCTTAACAAAGGGTAACTCGAAAATTCCAAACCAAACTAAAAAGGCAAGAAAGGAGACCAGGAGCAACCTGAAAAAAATATATTTAATACACAGTAAGCGTTTTCATCGGGAAATGCAACAGACTTCATCAGTGTAAAAAAATCAGAATTACAGAAGGAATTAAATGCCAACCCTCTTTGGTCACATGATCACAAACCCTATTAAGATCACAATTAAAAACAGTCTCAGAAAAATAAAAATAACATAAAAGTAAAAAATATATCAAAACTATACAAAAATATAATCAACTTTAATTACAAAGTGCAAAGACACATAGGGCAGGATTCACGAAGCCTCCGTGTAAGAGTTATAAATCTTACATGGAGGCTGCAGTTAAACGGAGTGATGTCAGCATGCTCTGCATATTCATGAGAGCATGCTGAATCACACCTAAGGCTAACACGGTCCGTGGAAGACAGTAGGGGACGTGTCCGTAGGCCGAGCCCTGCAAGCGGACACGCCCCCAGAAGAGTAAAAGTGCCCAAAATAAACACCCATGACAGAGGCCATGGAAATGTGAATAAACACAACACAACACATGCCCCCACAGACTATGAACATAAAATATATAAATGAACATGTTATATATTTTTTTTAAATCATAAAGATGTTTGCCCGTGAGTGCGCTTGTTTGTGGCGTGCCGTAGCTTAGCCACAGTTAGCAGTCAGTGGAAAAGCATATAAGAACTAAATATGCAAAGTAATCCAAGAAGCAATAGCGTAGCGGTAGAGACGTTGGCTGAAGAGCAGGTATCCATGGTTCGAGCCCCCACAACATCAATTTTTATTTTTAGTAAAATAAGCATGAAACAAGTCCCTGACAAATATGTACACATATAAAATCATATCTTATGTAAAATGTAATGAAATAGTCTATTTATTTTGAAGAAATGTGAGATAACAAAACAATAAAAAATGCGAGATGTTCCTACAGCTGAGCTACAGTTTAACAAGGTGAGTGCATCTGCCCGTAGGTGAGCAGGTGCAAAATGAGTGCCCATAGGTGAGCCGTGGTCTAACACACTGAAATTGTGTGCCCCTAGCTGATCTGAGCGTAATATGCGTGCTGACAGCCAAATGAAGCATAAACCAGCGTAACCCGTTTGCGCGGAGCTGCGCACCGCGCAAACAAGCTAACCGACGGGCAACGTTGAGCAAGCTGTAACAAAACTGCCTTTACACAGACACACCCCTAGCCTGTCTAGACATTCATAAAATATAAAAAGCAGTGGCCAGGTTCGAACCCAGGATACCATGCACCATAGTCAAGGTACTGAACCACTAAGCCACGACAGCTGTACTTAGAAATGCAGTAATAGCAAATATATAGGAATGAATAGAAAGTGGAGCATGACAAAGCAGGTTTTGTGAAGTTGATACAATTCCAAAATGGCCAATCACAGATAAGTGTGGGAAAAACGGCATATATAAACCCCATAGGCGGGAATACACAGCATAAACGATTGTAGAACTGACTTGCAGCCAGAATGTCAGGAGAAGGAGAGGGTAGTTGCTTTCGAGCACAGAGGTGGGGCGTTGAGGAGTCCAGATACATGGTCTGGCTCCTAGTCCACAATCATGAGGCCCAACTCATGCAGGGCCAGGTCCTGTGGGGAGCATATAGGGCTGAGGCGTGGGACCGGTTGGCTCATGATCTCACCAGTGCCACAGGGATTCCAAGGACTGGTGAGCAGGTCCATCACCACCATGCGGACCAGAAGAGACGCAAGCAGGACCAATTGAACCTTTGGATCCAGGAGGCCCGGCAAATGCCCAACGCCCACTACTGAGTAAGTTACATTTAATTATGTATGTAAGAAATTAAATTAGCTGATATTATGGAGATGTGTATTCCAATATTACTTCATTTATATTACAGCTGCAGGTGTCCGTTCTGCAAACCACAGAGCCTATGGCGATAGGCTGGTGGTTGCCACCAGGCAGGTCAGTAATCCACTCCCAGTAACTGTAAAGAAATATAAAAGTATGACAGTTAGCAAAAGAGTACAGTGTAGTCACTAAGTAATAAAATGTGCAAGTAACAGTGTAAGAGTGTTTGCAAGTATTGCTTGATTACAAAAGTGTGTTGCAGTCTGTAATCCAAACAGAAAAATTAAAATGTCTGAAATAAAGTCTGAAATAAAGATGCCCCACCTGTAATATAATAGTACACAACCTGCAGCAGGCTGAAAAGTACAGCTGCAGAAGATGAGCAAATCACATGTGAAATATATCCCTGTTGAAATACTGAAACATGACAGAAGTGAGACTGCTGGAAAGGATTGTAACAACTACAGGTAAAACATGTCAATAAAGCCTAGAAGTAAGTACCATCCTGAATAGTAAAATGAAAACAAGTGAGAGAGTGTGAGAAAGAGTTATGAATCCACCAATAAAGTAGTAATAACCCCTGAATAAAGTATACTGCAGTCAGTACAGAATGAAATGAATGTGACAAGCAGAACCAAACTGCGAAATGTGTTCAAAGTGTTGCTGCAGCTGGATTGTCTATCCCAAAATCTGGATATGTTGCTCTCAGTCTGCAATATGCAGATAGTATGATTGTCTGAAATACCAAACATTCACAGTTGTCTATAGCTATATAAAGCAAATGTAGCAGAATGATGTAGCTGAACAAAGCCAGATATGAATGTGTATGAATAACAATAAAATAATTATTGATGTAGCAGTAACAGTCCTATCACCAAATTGAAGTAGTTATCATATAGGAAACTGTAGTTAGAACAGTAGTGTGTATATATCTGCAGCTATTAGAAATGTACAGCATATGTATTGGTATTCAAAGGTGTTAATAATATTTTCTTCACCCCACCCTATAACCACATATAATCCATTCCACATGGAATTGGTATGTGCAATCACAATTAACACCCCTGGACATTTATCCTGTTGGGTCATAAATATTTGCATGTACATTGATGCATCTTCCCTGTTCATACATCCAAACCTGATGGCCTGTTGCCATCAATCAACCCTGCATGTTGTTGGACTGTGTATTGCTGTTCAAATTATGCATGTGTTATGCTCGCTGTTCAATGGTGTGAATATCTGGGTGTTTGGTTAATGGGAATACTAATGCATGCTGTTACAACTAATTGTGAATGGTATTGTATGTTACTAACCCAAACTGTCATGACATAATGCAAAACATAGGACGACAGGGAAGGCGGGTTCCAGCGGACCCACCTCTCCCACCTCAGCTGGCGAGTGCACCTGGCACTAGTGCCTAGTCTGGACCCTCCACTGGTGGCCCTGTGCCACCTGCGGGTGGAAGCGCTGCAGGGGATGGGGCCCGTCCCCCCTCTGCAAGTGTGGCCGGAGGAGAACCACCACTCACCCTCCGTAGCGTCCAGACTGTGGTGCATAGGGAGATCCGGGACTGTTCTTGGGCCCCTACGCCAGCTTGAGGCACAGGTGGCACAACTTACGGGCATGCCTGTTGCCAGGCCTACACAGCCCCCAGCACAGCCCCGTCCTGGGCAGTGAAGGAACAGTGGCAACTGCCCATGGTTGGGGATATCAGTTCCACTGTTGCCATCTGTGGGCTCATGGGCTCTGGATATCCAAACATCTGTCCCCGTCAATTGTGTAACCCCCCCACACGTGTCATACACCGCCCCTGTATGTGTCTTGTTTGTCTTGTCTGTTGACCTACCCAACCTACCTCCCCAGCTATACCGACTTCCTTCACCTGACATACCACTCTCACCTGAAAAAAAAAAAAGGGCACTCTGTACCCACAAAAAATTACGCCCCATACATAGCTGCCCATTCCGCACATATGTCTGCTGGACATGGAAACTATCAATTACAATTGGCTGTACAACAAGTATTATTGTTGTCCTGACAACTCTCTCAGGGGTGGAAGGTTTCAAATGTCACACCAAATTACATACATATGCACAGCTGTTGCTGATGAAGAAATGGGCAGCTATGGGCCTTACCTACATCCCTCCTGCAAAACCCGAGCTTGTTTCCCTACTGTCTTACCCTCTTTGTGACCCCTTTTTCACCACTTTCCTGTCTCCCCATTTTCATTTCTTTCAAAGAAAATAGCGCTGGTGTGTGCAAGAGTAAGCACGTTTAAGAGGTTGTAAGCGGGTGTGCGTGTGTGTGCGCAGAGCTAAACCCCAGTGCGCATGCGTGAGCTATGCGCAAACCAGCGCTAACCCGGTTACAACTGCTTAAAAGTGCCTTAGTCACTCTGATTGGCAGGTCCTGTAGTCAGTTCAAAAGCAAAATAAAATCCCACTGTCAGTCTCGAACCCAGGACCTTGGAAACAGTAGTCTGCATGACTTACCACTAAGCCATGACTGTTACACAAGAACATTGTGCTAAAATAAATATATCATGTAATAGTAGGAATGAATGTAAAGGGAATATAGGATGTGTAGTACACAAAGCATGTCATGTATATTTACTGTCAAATCTAGTGGATATCTATGATAGTAGTGTGTGAACAGAAACAGCCATGCTAGTTGGTAGCTAGTAGGTAATAATGTCACTGTAGCACTTTGCAAGCCACACACATACTCACAGCAGGATAATCACTGCCCATACCCCACAACCTGTTACAGGAACACATCCGGACCAAGTAATAAAATATGTGGAGCAAAGGGCCAAAACCAGGGACACATTACAAATAATGTTACAACAAACTTAGACAGTTCAGAGAGTAACAGGTTTTGCATTTTGTGGGATGTTTGGAAGGGTATTAAGTCTGAAACTTAAATGTTTGTCACTATATTCTGACTTGAGCCCAGAGTGATTTGCCAGAAAAAGCTGGGCATGAGATATTGACCAAAATATGAGGCAGAAATGTGGACAACCTGCAAATATTTGTACACATGAGAGGTCTGACACTACCATATTTGAATAGTTAAGAGCCTAGACATAACAACAGTGACTGAGTTACAGGGATGCCCCACAGACTCCATGTGAAATGTACAAACAGTAGGCAGAAAGGTGTTACAACAAATGCAATGGTAACTATGAAGTCCTGAAAGTTTGCACTTCTTGCATGGCAGAAAAAGTGTAGTAATACATATGCTCATGCTATCCCACAGTCACAACTGCAGCATACCAGACAATTTAATGGGTGTACCCCACTGATATGTACCATTCCATGAGGCAGATAACAGATGCACCTGAGAGTCTCTGGGGCCTGCTCAGCAGCATACTCAAATACCCTAATAGATGTCAAGGCCCACACCATGGCCAGACCACACTGCATGCTGTAACACCCTAGCAGATATAGCAAGCATTCCAAGGTGTGAATGTACATGGAAAATAGGAAAGCCACAGCAGCACACTACAGTCAGGACAACTAGCAGGCATACAAGTAGTGACTGTAAAGGGCAAATATTGAAGCCATAGCAACAAAGTGCAAGAGCCACTGCTATACACCAGTTACACCACATGTCCCACAGGAAAGCACACACACACACACACACATTAACAGTAGTAGTAGTCGTAGGTGTCAGTGTACATACACAGTTAGTACAGGAAACTGGAGAAATGAATTGAGAAATGTTAATCTACAACACAGCTGGAAATATGAGAGAGATACCAACCTTTACACTCACAGAACATTGTCCACAGCATACCAGCATGGTCCCTGCCCTTAAAATCTGAAAGGGCTACACCTATCTCACATACCTTTTTATAGCACTGTTCTGAAATCACAGTGAGAACTGCAATCAGTACACAACTGGCTGCATGCAATTAGCAAATGCTGGCTAACAATTGGTGCAGAGGCCATCACATGGACATATGCAGATACCTACAAAAGCATGCTGTACTCCCAGTCCACACATGCAATACTTTCATTGCACCCTGAGGAGGAAGTGAGAGACAGAGAGAGAGAGAGACAGAGACAGAGACAGAGACAGAGAAAAACAAATTAAACATACACAAACAAAACTGGTCAGCAACAGCCACCTGAAAGCTGACAACTGGCAAGTGGAGCAGCAGGACACAAAACCAGATGGCAACACAAGCAGCTGTGACAAACACAGGTAATATAAAGTAATACTATAAAGGTCTACATACTGTGAACCCTCCATATGTGTCATTGGTCTGTATCCATATGTATATGAAGATGTGCAAAGGGCAGGGGACATACAGCAACTATCAGTGAAGGCTGTACATACATTTGTATGTGAGAGCATCTATGTGCACATATCAATGTAGGTTGAATGTAGGTTGTAGTGCAATGTACAAAGTAGGTTTCACAGTTATGTATGTTTAGCAGTATGTTAGTGTGTGTATACAGTATGGTAAACAAACATGTTGATATACCTATCTATCATATGGATACGTATGTATGTCAGAATATGTATGTATGTGTATATATATATATATATATATATATATATATATATATATATATATATATATATATATATATATATAATATGCATATATGTATACATACATAGAGAGAGATGTAGGAATACATAGACAGATGTAGATAATTAGAATATGTACAAACATATATATGTAATACACACATACAGATATAGATATATGTAGATACATATACATAGACAGACAGATCTGACTATCTACAGGTATGACTGTATATGAGACCTCAACACCCCTGTCCCACCCCTCTGTCTCTCACCCCTCTCTGTCACACCCCCTCCCATATCTATAGCAATATATGTACATCAATATATATATGTATGTGTATATGTATACAGACATATATATATATATATATATATATATATATATATATATATATATATACATATAGATATATCTATATACATATATATATATATATATATATATATATATATATATATATAGAAAGAGAGAGAGAGATGTATATATATATTCTGAGTGAGGCACATGTGTACAGATGTATTGCAACAGGTGCCTGGTGACAAAGGCATGGAGTGAACACCAGTGTCAAAACTGGAGTATCATACCCCATTTCAAATCACCTACACCAGCAACCACCAGATATGTGATTGGCTGCCCACCACTGCATGTGTCAGGGGTGAACAGGGTCATAAATGTGTACAATAGTTCCCCCAATGATATTCACAGTGGCACACTATTCCTGGAATACCTGCACATGGTATGTGTCAGCAGACATGGTGTGTCAGCTATGGACATGTAGGTCAGTGTACCCCTCCACACCACATAATGGCTGCCATGGTATGTACCTCACATGACAGCTACAGATATGGAGAAGGACACAGTGACATGTACAGCACTGTGACAATGCACTCAAACACATTACCAATGCACAGTGACTGACAACACCACAGAGTACACACATACTACCCACATAGAGGTTACCACTCCTGGATTTACATACTTAAGTCACACCCATGACAGATGTCCAACAACCATAGTAACACCTCACACCATCCACAACCTAAATGACTGCTGTGTGTCGTCCGTGCCACTGCAATAGAGCACATGTGGAGGTAAAGGTTCCTACCCACAGATAAGACATACCCTGCAATAAACCACACAGTGTTAAGAAGCAAGACTCCCCATGAGTACATGTCACACATACCCCTGCTGAATGTTAGTCAGATAAGTAATATGCCATATGAGTCACCCTGTGTAACTGTTTGACAGCAGCAGGTACCATCACACCACATGTGTCACAATGGTCAGGGTAGCAGAACAGTATGCTGCTGTAGTCAAAGGGGCAATAACATATTGTATAGTATTGTATTGTAATGTATTGTATTGTGTTGTATAGTACTGGTATGTTGAGGTGCCTCCTTCGTGGAGTGGAACCACTGCTGCTGTGCGCCAGTGTACAGGTACATATCCTGTAGTCAGGCTAGTGTTACATAGCACTTCTATATGTGTGTTTAGCTCCTGTCAGAGTTCATGTAGCATGCAACAGGGGATACCATCAGGTCCCATTCATGTTGTGTATTCTGCTTTCCTGAGGGCGGCTCTCACCTGGACATCTGTGATGACAGGGAGGTTACAGTCAGCTGGGATAACTATGTCTTATATTGGGGGAGAGGGAGGGGTGAAACCTGCATTGAACCTGTCTGCCACAATGTTGTCAATATCTGTGGTTTCAGTGAATTATTTGTTGTTGTGTACTAACTATGAGCATAGTGGAGGGATTCTGACCAGGTTGCTAACATAACTGAAGAAGGCCTTGTGGTTATTTGTAGTGTCCCTCTTGATTTCCCTCTCAAAGTTGCCCATGGATGTTTGTATGAGAGAAAATAGATCCTTACTAGTGCTGCTTAGACATGCCTTCCCTTTATGGAATTATGCTCTGTCTTGTAGTAGCTTCCATCTTTTGTAATACAATCTGTCTATGGCTGGGGTCCACCAGACAGGATGCTGTCCCTTTGTGGAGAGTGTCTTGGTCATATATGGGATTGCATGATCCATGCATTCTCAGAGATGTCCGTAGAAAGCATTTGTGAAGGGGTCAGCACTGTGGGTTGTGTCTTCCACTGGCCCAGTGGGCTGAAAGGATACCATGTCACTGTTACAAAGTGTAAAGTTTGCATTTGCAATGTTATTCACTATAGTCGTTTGTGCTGGTGGTGGAGGTGGGATATGTATATCCAGGGCAATTAGTTTGTGGTCAGCTCACAGTAGTTGATGATATAGCCCATACAGTACCTAGATACAACCCCCCAGAGTGAGGAAGTGCTCTGGACCTGAATCAGTGTTCTGACTGCTGGGGTTTGGTAGTATGTCGTATGGAGTGTGCCAGGTACTGTTGCACAGTTGCTGGCTGAGCACTGATACCTGGCCATTTACATGTGTATCCACCAATAGACAGACAGATGCTATATATGTGAGATATGTCGTATCATAACAGTCGAGTAGCATGTGTAGTATGTGTGCCAAATTCTGCTGACATATATTGCTGATATCAGGTTATTTCCTTTTTCAGGCACATGGCTCACCCATGAAATCCAGCTTACTCCACAGCTGAGGAAGAGGAGATACTCCAGAGCCTGGTGCGGGATTATGCAATACTCTTTTCCCGCACCAGCCAGAATCAGCAGGAGAGGGCTGCACTGTGGCAAGACCTGGTCCATCGAGTAAATGATATAGGCACGCATAATAGGACATATGAGCAGGTACGACATCACTGCAGTGATTTAATCAAAAATGTCCGTCAGCGTGCGACGGATATCCACAGGCAACAGGTCGCCACAGGTGGTGGGGTGGCTACACATCCCCCACTCACCAGACTGGAGGGACTACTCATGAGTGTAGTGGCTCCAGTCCGCCAACAACAACAACAGCAGCAGACATGCATTAAGATGGAGGCTGGAGCCACACAGCAGCAAGACTATGAGCGTGCAGGTAATATGACATATGTATAGTTGACTGTTGTGTACACTGGTAGTTAATGCATGTGTGAGGTGTGTCCTTGGTTTGTAGCTGTCATCATAGTATTTAATGTGCAAGTGTGATATCCTCAATATCAGCAGCTGACCTGTGAAAGGCGACTGTTGTACTACTGACCTGTATCATACGCAGTAACAATGGCACAGTTGTGCCCACTGACATTAGTTTCCTCACTTCTGCAGGTCCCTCCGGTGTAACAGCAATGCAGCCTATCCATGCTGGTGAGTGTGTATTAACAATACCTTTAATAGTCTTGATAGTAATAGTAATATTATGCTCACTTAGTAGTGCTCTGTGTATGCATGCAGGTGTGTCTGTGTCTGTGTGTTGATATCTCGCATACTGAGTAGTGTACAACTGTGTGCAACTGTGTGCAACTGTGTGCATGTGTACATTTGCATGTGTGCACGTGTGCATGTGTGCATGTGTCCATGTGTGCATGGGTGCACGTGTGCATGTGTGCACCTGTGCATGTGTGCATGTGTGCACCTGTGCATGTGTGCATGTGTGCATGTGTGCATGTGTGCACCTGTGCATGTGTGCATGTGCGCATGTGTGCATGTGTGCACCTGTGCATGTGTGCATGTGTGCACATGTGCATGTGCGCATGTGTGCATGTGTGCATGTGTGCATGGGTGCACCGGTGCATGTGTGCATGTGTGCATGTGTGCATGTGTGCATGTGTGCACATGCGCATGTGCGCATGTGTGCATGTGTGCACCTGTGCATGTGTGCACATGTGCAAGTGTGCATGTGTGCACCTGTGCATGTGTGCATGTGTGCATGTGTGCATGTGTGCAGCTGTGCATGTGTGCATGTGTGCATGTGTCCGTGTGTGCATGTGTGCACCTGTGCATGTGTGCATGTGTGCACGTGCACATGTGTGCATGTGTGCATGTGTGCGTGTGTGCATGTGTGCACCTGTGCATGTGTGCATGTGTGCACATGTGCATGTCTGGACCTGTGCATGTGTTGATGTGTGCATCACTGGTCATATTGTGTAGACATTGTAAACTGTGTTTCCTGTTTCCCTCCCACAGGTTCTGCTGCTGTAAACCCCTATGTTCTGCTCCTATAAACCCCTATGTCACTAGATGGATTGCACACTGGCTCAAGGACAGAACCCACATGGTTAGAATTGCTGGAGCCATGCCAGACTCCAAACCAGTTACAAGTGGTGTCCCACAAGGCTCAGTCCTGGGACCTCTCTTGTTCGGTATATATTTATCGGAGGTACAGGCCAACACGGAAGGACTGTGGCTGACCAAATTCACAGATGACTGCAAACTGGCCGCCATAATCGACTCTCCAGCCAACACAAGCATCCTCCAAAAGGGCCTCATAGAAACAGACAACTTGTGCCAGAGCCATGGCCTCAAGCTGAATGCCAAAAAGTGTATAGTCATCCCCTTTGGCAAAAACAAAGTGCCCACAAAGTACCACATAGGTGGTAATCCATTAAGTACAGAAGAAGTAATTAGGGACCTGGGGACCCAAGTTGATAGCAATCTCTCATTTGGCAACCACGTGGCCAAAGTAGTTAGAAAAACATTTTATATAGCCCACCTCATCATGAAGGGATTCACATCTAGATCAGTGGAGGACATCATGCCTCTTTACTCATCCCTCATCAGGCCCATAATTGAGTACAATGCCCCTGTTGGGATGTACCTTACCAGACACCTGCAGCAACTGGAAAGACCCCAAAAGTACCTCACCAAGAGGATCAAAGGGCTCAAACAGATGCCATATGCTGACCGGTTAAAGAAACTCCAGCTCTACTCAGTGGCATACCGAATGTTCAGAGGCGATCTGTGCCTTATGTATAAAGCCATGTCAAACCCGGAATTAATGGGCATGCTGCACCTCAGAATATCCAAATCCCATCGAGCTACATGCTCGAGAGACTTGAATCTCAGCACTGAAATAAATAAATAGGACATGCTGGAGGGACAGATTCATAACCCAGAGGCTCCCTTCACTCTGGAATAAAATCCCAGTCCAGGTTAGGCAGAGTCCCTCATTGACTCTCTTCAAGAGGAATCTTGATGAGTGGATGGGACATCATAGGTTTACCCCGGGTATCACTTCTGTGTCACTGTTAGACAGAGGCACAGTATACTAACCTCGAAAAAGGGCATAGCAAGATAAATTTACAATGGATGGCGACAGCCAAACACATTCTGGCTAGGTTTATAAATGCCCTAGGGCAGATAGCCTAGTATGAACCTATGAACCTATGTACCTTGTTCCCCATTGGCCCTATGTGCTGTTAATCAACATGGCAATCACAATACTATGGTAGCATGTGCAAAGGTCAGTTGTCAGTCACCTCTATGGTACAGTTGTGGAATATGTGGGTCATGTGGCAATGTCACAGCTGCCACATGTACACAGTCAACCCTCTCCCCTACACATGGATGTACAACACATGTATGAGATGGAACCACATAGCCAAACTGGGGACTAAGCACTCTGAACCCAGTACTGGCATAACCTGTCAGGTGGCATGAAATACTACAGTGACTATAATACCAGTCTGATGTAGACCTACACTGACAGCAATACAAGCACGTGAACACACTGAGCCATTCATGGAGCCTAAGAATAGCATTTTGCCCGAGCGGCAGACACCTCTGCAGCTGGCACACAGGCATATGTTATGCCAGAACACATCACGCATAACACATAGCACACAAATCCTGTGTGCCAAACAGTCACAGCCTGTACGGCTAGACAACACACCTGCTACAGTTGTGTTAGGTACCTTTATTGTCCAGTACAGTGAGGTCATGCTCACCAGGCTGGACAAGGTGAAGGTCACAGTGATATGCCCGTGGGGCACTATGGTCCACCACATAACACAAGCATCCAGGTCAGTCAGAGGCATGGACACATATGACTCAGTCATTGTCCATGCCACTATGGCTGACCTGTGATGTACCTCCCTGGACTACATGATAGGGAACATGGAAGGGCTCTCTGAGCATGTGGCACAGGCTGGTATGACCCTGACCTTGGTTGGCATCATACCCTCACCAGGAATGCTGACGTATTACTGAATGCTGATGAATTACTGTAGCTACAACACCCTAGCTGAAAGGTTCCTAGCATGTAGTCACTGCATTGCTATGGAACATCTTGTTACCACTCCCACAACAGGTGAAGACATGCAGCACCTGTTCATCAACAACATGTAGACTATATGCCCCAGACCAGATGTGTATCCCTCGCTGCTAGGTTGATACCATCTACATATCACACTGTATATACACATACCACATGCAGCACCCGCACAGAAGACCACAGTCATAATGTTATCCAGTGCAAATACCATGTATTCACATGTGGCAGGCGTCAGACATGGTAACTATTGAAGGTCACAGGTACATATGTGTATTTGGCACACACATACATCATCTGTGTCCATTGCCATTACTGGTTTAATCGATGTCATGCATTATTGTGAACAATAACCCGCACACATGGGCATTCTGTGTGACAAAAACACACGTGGCATGTCTGGAATCCAAAGCCATAACTAACTGTGCTATGACAGTAGTGAGAGACGCAGTAGCAGAGCGTGCTATTTGCATTACTGGGAGATTTGCCCTCTTCTGCTGTACTTGTAGGGTGCTGACACCATCTCTGTGTAGAGATTGGAATATGCAGCAGCTGGTGTGTTGTACTGGTTTGCAAAAGGGTCAGTTCTCTCACACATGTAATTGCACACACACTACTTTCACCCTCTCCCACACACACCTGCTGTTTGCAGGATTCAAACCCCTACCTAACTATGTTATGACACTCAAAACGGACACATTAGCAGAGCGTGCTATTTGCATTACTAGGAGGTTTCTCTTCTCCTGCTGTACTTATAGGGTGCTGACATCATCAGTGTTTAGAAAGGGGAATGTGCATCCTGTAGTGTGTTCTCCTAGTTGCCAAAAGGGGCATTTCTTTCATACAGATTTGCACACACACTTACCCCCTTCACACATACTAAGCATTTGCAGGATTCAAACCCCTATATAACTATGTTATGACACTCGAGACGGACACATTAGCAGAGCACGCTATTCACATTACTGGGAGGTTTCCCTTCTCCTGCTGTACTTATAGGGTGCTGACATCATCACTGTTTAGAAAGGGGAATGTGCATCCTGTAGTGTGCTCTCCTAGTTGCCAAAAGGGACATTTCTTTCATACAGACTTGCACACACACTAACCCCCTCCACACATACTGAGCATTTGCAGGATTCAAACCCCTACCTAACTATGTTATGACACTCGAGACGAAGGCATTAGCCGAGCGCGCTATTCGTATTACTGGGAGGATTCCCTTCTCCTGCTGTACTTATAGGGTGCTGACATCATCAGTGTTTAGAAAGGGGAATGTGCATCCTGTAGTGTGTTCTCCTAGTTGCCAAAAGCGACATTTTTTTCATACAGACTTGCACACACACTAACACCCTCCCCACATACTGAGCATTTGCAGGATTCAAACCCCTACCTAACTATGTTATGACACTCGAGACGGATGCATTAGCAGAGCATGCTATTCACATTACTGCGAGGTTTCCCTTCTCCTGCTGTACTTATAGGGTGCTGACATCATCAGTGTTTAGAAAGGGGAATGTGCATCCTGTAGTGTGTTTTCCCAGTTGCCAAAAGGGACATTTCCCTCACACAGACTTGCACACACACCAACCCCACTCACCCACACTGAGCATTTGCAGAATTCAAACCCCTACCTAATTATATTATGACACTTGAGGGAGACGCATTAGCAGAGCGCACTATCCGAATTACTGGGCACCTGTTCTGCCCCTGCAGTATTTATAGGGTGCTGACATCATTATTTCTACAGAGATATGTACATCTAGTACTACCTGTCAGGTGGGGGATAGCATATATATGCATTTTCAGCCACCTACGTCAGGGTCAGATATGCACATTGCACTGGCAGGTTATGTTTTATACCATACTTCGTGACCACAGGACCTGTAACACACAACACAACCAGTCCTGTCCACCCCTCCCACATCCAGGACACACACTTTGCTTCCCTGGGAACAGTGCCAAGATATGCAGGTGTTCACATACACCATTCCAGTTGTTAACATCAGGTACAGGCATATTGTGTGGGAACTACTCAGGCCTCTACAACATTACCCTACAGCCACTACAATTTGTGAGTCCATGTGCTATGGCAGAACCACTCACCACAGCCACAAGGGGGAATACATATTGCACCTGACCATCTACAACATGGGTACTCACTGTTCCACACCAGAGGTAGACCACCATTGTTGATATCTGACCATACCCACCTTTCTCTGGCCATCCATATCCCATCCCCACCCCCAGGCAAGGTTGTCACTGCAAACAAACTGTATTTATCAAAAGCAGACTTTACACTTGTGAAGACTGGGGTGGAAGACTTCAAAGGACCCATGCTGGGGGAGTATACAGGCCACTTTGCATAATCCTTGACAATTGCCTTCTATGAGCATGTGGAATGTTTGCATTGATCATGCTATCCCAAATATACCCATGACTGCTCCACAACAGGACACCTGTCCGATGTACACCAGCCATATATGAGCTGTCCCACAGACAGAGTGAGCTAATACATTGCAGAGCAGTAGCCCACAGAGAGAGGACATCTCTGAACAGTACCGGCACGACACTTCAATCCCTCATAATCATCACGACACAGTGTTGACAGTGAAATTGTCCAGACAATGCAGATAAGGCTCCCCCCAGTCTGTTATTGATGCCCACTTACTATTAGAGGTCCTCAGCAACCCTCTTCCAGCACACACCAACAACATGGCTGTGGCTTAGCAAATTCAAACCCTGGGATCTCCACTGTGTCCCTGCTTGACAGAGGCACAGCACAGTAGCCTCACACGGTGCCTTATGTGACCTACTTTACAGTGGCACAGTAGCCTACTGTACTGGGGAGGCAGACGCCAAGCACACTCTGGCTAAGCTGTCATTCCCTAGGGCAAATAACCTAGTGTTGACCTCTACACCCATATGTTTAATTGTCAGATGCACATTATTTGTTGCTGATAGACTGTTTGCAGGTCTTTATTGCCATAGCATTCCCTGTTTGTATGAACAACTTGTGTATCTGTGGAAGATGTTTGCATATGGGAGGGATCCACTGTATCACGTATGTCTCTGTAGTCATTTAACTGTGTGCACTGGGCAGATTGCTGTAATGTGGTTGGTTCCTGGAATAACACGTACAAATACCAGATATGTGTGGCCAACTGCTAAACTGAGATTTGGCCTAAGTGTGTGAGCATGCCCAGTTCAGCCTTCCCATGGCATGTTGTCTGACATATGTCTCATTTATCAAAGTGTGCGAGCATGCCCAGTGTGAGTTTTCCATATGTTGAACTCTGCAGCCCACCACATTTGTGGATGAGTGTGAACTTCAACAAATATCTCCCGTTCATGGTTGTGTGTTGTGTGTCATGTTGTGTAGTTACTGTCCAACTGCTTTGTGTGTGAACACAACAGGGATTATACTGTGCCTGCAGGGTTTGCATGGGATACTTTGCATACAGTTGTCAACATCCTTTCATACTGACCTAACACTGTAGTACCGTATAGTGTACTGGTTCAGTAATTTCACTGTGGTGGACAGTATCCTGGGCTTTAGTCCTATCACCGCTTTACATTTCCATAGTGATCACAACAGCCTGGTTAGGGGCCAGTTGTGCACATCTGACCATATTGCATTATGTTCAGATATGAACTACTTAAACCAGGCTTGTCCAGCATTGGTAGTGTATTCCGCAACATAGGTGTACATTTGCAAACACTAGCGATGTGCCCTAGGCCATTTCTAATGCTAGTCGGAGAGTGTGTTTGTCCTTTGACACACATTGTAAGTGGAGTTTGCCATGACAAATGTCATGGTTAGTATACTGTGCCTCCATCTACCTGTGACATAACAGTGATACCCAGGGTAAACCTACCATCTCCCATCCACTCATCAAGATTCCTCTTGAGGAGAATCGATGAGTGACTCTATGGATAGCCTGTACTGGGAGTTTACTCATGAGTGGGGGTGGCTTCTGTGTTATGGATCATGCAGTACAGCTTGTCCTATGTATGTTAGTGCTGGGGTTCAGGTCTCTCATGTGCATAGCTCACTGCCATTCAGATTGTACAAGGTGCAGCATGTTCATTGATTCCAGCTTGGACATGGCTTTATACATCAGGCGCAGCTTGCCTCTGGGTGGGCAGTATGGCAGTGTGTGTAGCTGCAGTTTGTTTAATCAGGCAACACATAGCATCTGTTCAAGCTCTTTGATACTCCTGGTGAGGTACTGTTGGGGACTTTACAGTTGATGGAGGTGTCTGCTGAGGTACATCCCACAGGGGCTATTGTAGTCAATTGTAATGCTGATGAAGGATGACTGCAGAGCCACAATGACCTCCCCTTATCTAGATCTGACAACCTTCATGATTAGGTGGGTATATGGTATGTTTCTGTAAACACTACAGCCACATGTTTGTCCAATGCAGGATATCTATCACCTTGTGTCCCCAGGTCTCTCATTACATGTTAAGTACGTAATGGGTTAACACCTATGTGGTAATTGGTGGGTACTTAGTGTATATCCACGGGGGTTGACTATACATGTTTCTGCAATTAGCTTGCTGACATGGCTATGGCACCAGTTGTCTGTTTCTATGTGGCCCTTTTGTGGGATGCTTGTGTCAGCTGGAGGGTCAGATATGGTGGGCAGTTTGTAGTCCTCTGCAAACATGTTCAGACACAGTCTTTCCATGTTGGCCTGTACCTATGGGACATATATACCAAACGAGGGAGGTCCCAGGACCAAGCCTTGTGGGATGCCAGTTATATCTGGTTTGTAGTCTGACATGGCTGCAGCATGTCTGACCATGTCAGTTCTGTCCTTGGTTTGGTTTGCAACCCCTCTACTGACATAGGGGTTTATATTTAAGCTGGTGAGCATATCTATAATGAACACGTAGGGTATTGTATGGAAGCCTTTGCAAGGTCCAGCTACGCTGTGTGGACCACATTGCCCTCATCAATGACCTTAATGACTGTTTCAAATGAGTCAAACATGTTTAGGGGCAGGGTCCGCTGTCAGTAGGTCCCCAATATCTTTATGTCTGCGGTACATGCTGATCCTTTCCATAGCTGTGCAGACCAAGCTTCTCGGGATTCTGGGGTGGTAGTTTTCAGTATCCATTCAGGCAACACCTTTGTTGAGAATGATCACTGTTGTTGTACACTGCTCTTTGGGTACATATCCTGTGGTAAGGCTGACATTGAGCAGTAGTGTGATTTGGCCTTCCATTCTTCTGGGAGTCCATGTTGGACTCAGCACAGGACACCATCTCATATCATTGCTGCTGTGTGTTTTGCTTTGTAGATGCTGGCTGTTACCTCAGCATCTGCAATGTCAGGGGGGCAGCAATCTGCTGGGATACATATTTTGCATTCTGGGGGAGGGGGGGTTGCACTGCACCTGTCAGGATGTATGTTGGCAATAAGTGTGTGTGTGTTTGGTATGTTCTTTGTAATATTTGTGTGATTCAGAGCATATCTGTGAATTCCCAACACGGTTCCTACCATCAGTTGAGGAAGCCTTGGGATTATCCTTAGTGTCCTGTACAATTTGTATCTTCATAGGTTCATAGGTTCATACTAGGCTATCCACCCTAGGGCATTTGTAAGCCTAGCCAGAGTGTGTGTGGCTTTCGCCATTGCTATGTGAATATTATGGCCATTTATGATTTGTTTTGCTGTGCCTCTGTCTGGACGTGACACAGTGAAGACCCCCAGTGTAAATCTACGAACATCCATCTACTTGGCAAGATTTGCTGTTGAAGAGTGTCAGTGAGGGGCTCTGCCTAACATGGAGTGGGATTCTGTTCCAGGGTGTGGAGAGCCTCTGGGTTATGTATCTGTCCCTCCAGCACATCCTATTTCATTATGTGTTGAGGTTGACATCTATCACTCTCACAGCTCCGATGGCTTTGAGTTTTCTGGGGTGGAGCATGTCCATTACTCCTGTGTTGGACATGGCCTTGTACAACAGACATACAATGCCTCTGTGTAGGCAGTATGTGACTGCATTCAGCTGGGGTGTCTACAGCCAGGCAGCATATGATATATATTTGAGACCCTTTATCCTCTTGGTGAGGTACCTTTGAGGTCTTTCTAACTGCTGCAGGTGTCAGGTAAGGTACATCCCAAATGAGGCATTGTATTAGATTATGGGTCTGATAAGAGAACAGTATAGGGGCACAATGACCTCTGTTGACGTAGATGTGAATCCTTTCATGATACGGTGTCCAATATAGACAGTCTGCCTAGCCACATTGGCAATGTGAGTGTCACATAACAGGTTACTGTCCTCTTGTGTCCCTAGGTCCCTGATTACTCCTTCCATACATAATGGTTTACCACCTATGTGGTAATTTGTGAGTACCTTGTTTGGTATTTGGTGGGACATTCATACTGTCCAGTGTCTTCAGGACAGCTGGGTGGGGTTCCTGTGTGTGAGAGTGTGGTCTGTAGCATGCTACAGACTGTACAGCAGTCTTGCCTATGGTTAGTTGCACATGGGTGGACTCCAATGCCTTGTGCATTGTCAGTTACCTGGACGTATGGGTGTCTGTGCTGAATATGGATACTCACCCTCCTTTTATGTTTTGTTCCAGGTTTTGGGGCCATAGCATGATATGTGGTATAACCAGGTAGTGCTGTTGTGCTGTCAGGAGGCTTGCAGCAGGTTTCTGTCACTGCACAGACATCGATGTTCTCCATACTGGGGAGGGCCTCAGGAGCATGCATATTGAGGTTTACACATCTGGCATTGGTCAGCATTACCCTTATGTTTCTTTCCACTTATGTTTTCTAGGGTGGTGGGTTAGTCTTTTCAGCCTTGCCTACAAAAGGCTCTATGGAGGTGGCAAAAGCCTTATCCAATATCCAGACACCCAGGGGTAACAGGTGCAAGCCATCCCTGGAACAGCTGCGTGGCTTGTCAAGCATGACATCCCAAGCAGAGACATTGGATCCCCTTGGAATGACACCAGTAATTGTGCCACTTGTTATAACTGATCATTCTGTGTTTGTACTGTGGCATCATTCTTGGTGAGGGTAGGATGCTGCAAACGGTCAGTGTCATACTGGCCTGGACTACATAATCGGAGAGCTCATCTATGCCTCTTTTTATGTAGTCCGGGGAGGTACATCTCAGGTCATTCACAACAGCATGGACTATGACTGCATCATATTTCTACTTGCTTTGGGGTGACCTGCATACTTGTGTTATGTGGCATATTGTAGCAGCCTACAGGCAGCTTACTGTACCCTTTCCCTTGTTCAGTCTGGTGTGGGACAGCAGTGTGTCTCACTATGGAGTCACCTATTACAACTGTATCAGGCATGTTGTTTCTCCTTCTGGCCTGTGACTGTTTGGCACACCAGCTTTGTGTACTATGTGTTGCATGTGCTATGTTTGGAGGTTGCTTGATTGGGTGTCTGCTTTGGAGGCCTCTGTTGGTGTGGTGTGTTTGTAATTGGGCCTCCGGGAATGTTTTTCTGTGTTTATGTCTTTGGTTTGCACTTGTGATAGGTCTATGTGGGACTGGGTTTGTGGTGTGTGTGGTTACCTTCTCCTCCTGACTAGTTTTGGGAGTACTGAGTTGAGGGAGCTCAGCCTCCAGTTTGGATAAATGGTTGCATCTCTCACATATATTTGTATTTCTTGGGGGAAGTTGAGGGTTGTCTGTGTACTTGGGGCAGGTGTAACATTGCCTCAAGATTCACAGATTCAACTTGTTGTAGCTGGCCTTAGTGGATTGTATGTGTGGACATATTTTATTGCCATACTACTGATCAGTGATTACTTATTTTTTTATGTTTGCTCTATCATGTAGTAGCTTCCTCATTCTCTTGCATGGTTTGGTAATGGCTGGAGTCCACCATGCCAGATGCCTGCGTGTATGGCATTGTGTCTTGTTTTAATTTAGGATTGCATAATCCAAGCATTCCTGGCAGTGTTCATGGAATGCCTGTATAACAGGTTCTGAGGTGTGGCCCATATTTTGCACCTGCACAGCGCCTTTAATGGATTCCACATCAGTTTGGAGGAGTGCAACTTTTGCTTTACACATGTTTTTCACTGTGGTTTTCTGGCCAGGGACTGTGGTCAGGATGTGTATATCCAGTGTGATTACTCTACAGTCTGGTCTTACCAGTGAGCAATGCACTTCTCATCTTGCCATCCAGTACCCATGTTGCTGATTATCACATCCAGTATGCTTACCCCTCTTGTGGGAGTGGTACATTGTTCCTGGGCATTTTGGTTTATGGATTCTATGAACTTTTGTCCTACAGTGTTGGAGCTAGTATAATGCTCCCAGTCTATGTCTGGGTATTTTCAGTCACCCAATATAATGTGGTTTGGAGGACTTGATATATTCATGTATTCCAACATAGGCCAGGTGCAGTTCCTGGTGTTGGGACAGTAGTCTGTAGCAGGCTATATACTGGGAGGCAGTTTTAGCCACTGTTACTTGACCATGGCTAGTCCATGCTGCTTCTTGTTGTGGTACCAACATGGGGTGTGCTTATCCTTGACAATTATTGCTAGTCACCCTCCTTTTGTAGCTTGTTCCATGTTTTGAGGCTGTACAGCACAGTATGAGGTGTAACCTGGTAGTGTTAGGGTGCTGTTGTGAGCCTTGACCCAGTTTTCTGTTACAGCACAGATATCAACATTCTCCATACTGGGTGAGTTTAGACTGCATGCATCTTGCTGTTTAGACTTCAGGCATTGGGTAGCATTACATCTAGGTTCTTATCCCTTCTGATACCTATGGAGGTAGGTTTGTGTTTTGAGCCTTACCCATTCAAGGCACTCTGTGGATAACAACAGCCTTTGCCAGTATCCATACGGCCTGCACAGATAAGTGCACGCCAGTCCTAGCAGGTGGAGCATCATG
Organism: Protopterus annectens; assembly: GCF_019279795.1. NCBI lineage: Eukaryota > Metazoa > Chordata > Ceratodontiformes > Protopteridae > Protopterus > Protopterus annectens. The sequence continues at coordinate 1,780,426,715 of NC_056729.1, forward strand.
TCATGCTCAGCATGTCATCACAGGCTGGCACACATTGGATCCCCTTTGACTAACTGCAATACTTCAGCCAATTATTGCAATTGATCATCTCATTGTCATATTGTGGCATGATGCTTGGTGAGGGTAGGATGTTAGTCACGGTCCTCAGGTGTGCATATAGTACATGGTGTTACATTACTTAACACATGGCATTCATGCCTCAGGTGGTGCTGCAGGGCTGCCTCTGTCAGATGTGCATATTACACTCCCTGTACATGTTTGTGAGCAGGTCATGTCATTTTAGGCATCCCTGTTATTATTTGAGTAAGTCGGAGGGGGTATCATTCCCAGGGTTCCTACTGAGCCAGTGTATGTGCTATGCATTGCCTCTTTGCCAAGGCCAGGGCATACTGGGCACGCCTCCTTCTGCCTACTAGGGCAGGCTCAGGTTGTTCCTCCTCCGAGTCATGCTCTGCCTGTGATGGCCTTGGCAATGGTGGGGGGCTGTTTGGCCCAGCCCTATGCTGGTCCTGCTGCAGCTGTTTTCATAAGATCATATTATGTAGCATAGCACATACCATGACAATTTGGGTACATGTAGTTGGTGTGTACTGCAAGGCTCCACCAGATGTGTCCAGACACCAGAACCGTGACTTGAGAAGCCCAAACACACGCTCTATTACATTACGTGTTTGTGCGTGTGCCTCATTATGGCATTCCTGTTCAGGTGTGTGTGCGTTTCTGATGGGTGTCATCAGCCACGGCTCCAGTGCATAACCTGCATCCCCCACTAGGTGTCCGTGTGGGATGTTCCCATTGGCAAATGTCTTGTACAGCTTCGTCAAATGCCAGATGTGGGAATCATGGTAGCTCCCATGGCAGCCAGCACACACATTCATTATTATGCCCTGGGCATCACACACAACCTGGCAGTTGATGGAGGGGAAGCCCTTGCAGTTAATGTAGGCCCTACCCGCTCACCGGCTGGTGCTTTGATGCGTATGTGCGTGCAGTCTATTGCACCCACTACCTCAGGGTATTCCGCTATTTGCTGGAAGAGACGCATATTGCTGGCCAATACCTCACGGGCATTGGGGAAATATACATGATCACTGACATGTGCTGACATGGCATCCAGGAACTGGTGCAGTACCCTGGAGGCTGATGCCTGTGATATCTCCATCATATCACCAGTTGGTCTTTGGAAGGTACCTGTTGCTAGTATTCTTAGGCCAACACATACCTTGGTTTCCACTGGGATGGGTTCCCCTCTGTTGGTTCTGTGTGTGAGGCGTGGTCTGCACAGCTCAACTATTTGCTGCAGGAGCTCTCTGTCCACTCTATAGCGCTCTACTATCTCCAGCTCATGTAACCCATGGTAGGTGACACTGGGCCTGTACACTCTTCTCCGCCTCCTCACTGTGGGTTGTCTGGCACCATCTGCATTGTCACCACTCTCAGCAAATTGCCTATGTCTCATTATGACAGCTATGGCAGCCCCTAACATTTCTGCTCTGAGTTCAGCTTTTTCAGTTTTCACTTCTAATAGCTTATTCCTGTCTTGCAGTGTCTCTTGAGAGAAACATCCTGCACTGCTGTTTGCAGAGTTTTAAGTGCTGGGCTGGGCTACTATTCTGCCTGTGTAATTGCCTGCTTCTAATTGTTTTCACCTGCTAGCTCCAGCAGTATTCCCTGCTAGCTTCCTACGAATTCTGTTGCTTCCTTTTTCCTTTCTGTTTCCTCAGGGGGGAGCAGCATGCATACTAGCAGAAACACGCTCACAGTGGCTTACATGCATGCACACATGCTTACACGGTTCAGAATCTGCTTATTTGGGTGACAACACGCGCACACCAGCGCAAACAGTGTTAAACATCTACCAACAGGCTCCCACATGCTCAGTCTGCTTTACACGCGCGCACACCCAGCAAGAAACTTTGGTGTAGGCAACAGTGTACACCTTCAATTTCTTGATTTTCCCATGCTTATGTTGTGGCACTCCTCTTTCCATGATATGTGTCTGACATCTGTCATGTAACACTGACCTCCAATGAACTGCATTTCTTTCTGCCATTCCCCCTGTAGATGTCACCTATCTCCTACTCTGTTCCTCCCCCTTATGTAACTCTTACACTACTCAGAATGTGCTAATTTGCTATGTGACAGGGGAATTCAGTATCCTAACACTCATTTGCATCAGATTGCCTACTAATGCTTAGTTACATGTCTTAGACTTAGCTTCCCCCCTTAGCAACCACTAAACGGTGGCCATGTTGTTTTTGGTCTGCTGGTCCCTGCATTGTAAATCCATGTATTGCATAAGACCCACATTTGTGGGTTTATAACCTTCATTTTTATGTTTTATACAGCGCAGCCCGTTTGCGCGGGGCTGCACTGCGTTTTAACACCAGCGATCGTCGAAAAAAAAAAAATTATTTATCAGATTTGCATCGAGGTACTTTGCCAATGGCCACATATTTGGCCATTGGCATGCTGCCTGACACATCTGCACCCTTTATTTGGAGCTGACATGGCTCCATTGTGTTTTTTACAGAAACGTACTCAGTTGTCAACTGAGTACATTTCTGCAGCTAAAACGGCTCTTACACGGGCTGCTTTGGGCTACCTGGATCGCTAATCTACCTCATTTGCATGCTATTCGGCTGCAAGTGTGGTGATTAGCATATCCACGCCCACTCCGTGTAAGAGACGTTTTAGCTGGTCTCTTACACGGACTTTAGGGCTGTTCCTGGATCGTGAAGGCTGCATGGAGTCTTACACTACTCTTAGACTCCATGCAAGCCTTCGTGAATCCTACCCATAGTTTAATATTAAAACTTTGTAGAATTGTAACCTTAAAACAGTGCCAATAAAAATATTTTCAATACATTTATGTGGCTCTTAAATTTGCTATGCCATTATATATATATATATATATATATATATATATATATATATATATATATATATATACATATATATATGTATACACACACACACACACATCACATACATATTATATATATATATATATATATATATATATATATATATATATATATATATATATATATATATATATAAAACATATATATATATATATATATATATATATATATATATATATATATATATATATATATATATATATATATATATATATATATATATATAATACTGTGCAATATTAAAACTAATACAAATGGTAGTATTTCACCAAAATGGCTAGGCCTTCTGAAGTGGCCCACACAGTGTGACCAAATAAATATAAGTACTTTCAAAGGTTAGATACTCTCTACAAGAACCAAGCAGGATAAAAGTTTTAAATATATTTAATAGCAAATAATAAAAGAACATGAAAGTACTGAATATATATTCACAGTAAACCACTGGATTCAAATGACAGAAAATATTGAAAATAACACTGATGGACAGAATCGTACAAATAAAGACAAACAATCTCCAAACTAAGCTTCACTATATTCCTGACTGAATCTAAGAGAATTATACTGTTCCCTAATAACTTACCAGCTTCTCTGCCTTGATTGATGACAGAGCAGGGAATCTAGTAGCATAATCTACTACCACTAGGATATGCTTCTTCTCGGTGAAACTTGGGGTACTCAGAGGCCCCACAATATCCATAGCTACCCTCTGAAATGGCTCCTCAATCACAGGTAAAGGCATCATAGGAGCTTTGACCTTCTCTACTGCCTTGCCTACTTTCTGGCATTGCGCACAGGTCCTGCAGTACTCGGTTACAACCCTAGGAATCCCAGGCCAATAAAAGTTCTGCATAATACATCTCTTGGTATGCTTTTTGCCCATATGACCTGCAAAGGGAATGTCATGGGCTATGGCTAGAAGTGCCAGACATTAGACTCTGGGCACTACCATCTGCTGTATTACCTTCCCTTCTAGCCCTCTCTTAGGAATCCAGTCTCTATACAGTAACCCTTTGTTCCATTATACAGAATCCCTTTTTCCTTGAGAATCAGGTGCCTCCATAGCTACCTCCCTCAAACCTTGTAATGTAGGGTTTGAGAGCTGAACCTGTCTCATTTCTCTCTTTGTACCTCTTCCCAGCTCCCCTTTCACAGGAAGTCTGGTCTCTTGTGACAGCAGTGCCTCACTGCCAGCCTGGACACTACTACTCACCTCTGTCCTTGCAGTCTCTCTGTCCAAGCAATCATCATCACACACCAGCAGCTGTGGCTCACCTTCAGTCTCACTGCAATAGGGTAGCTTCCTTGCCGAAATAGCCACATTACCAGTCCTGGATTTAGGTGTGCAGTCTGTCTGGGCCCCCCCCAGGCTACCAAACCAACATGCCTGTCTCCAAGCCTGGCAGCATGTCACTGCATGCACACAAAGTACTGCATTATCAAAATCATTCCCTATCAAGACATCTGCAGAGATATCCTCAAACACACCTATTTGCTTGCTTCCTTTACCACCCTCCCAGTCAAGGTGGAATCTGGCCAAAGGCAATTGGAATGGGATCCCTACTAAAGACCTGAATAGAGTGGACTGACCAAGCAAGTACTGCTCCTCTTTAACCACTGCAGGCTTCACAATGGTTATATCAGAGGCTGTGTCTGTCTTGGCAGTGGCCTGTTTTCCATATACCAAGATCAGATATAAACTCTGGTGGCAGACTGGTACCCTTGTTGTCTCCAGACAACTTACCACTGGCATTCTGTTATTCCCACTTGCTGGCTCCCTGACCTTTTGCTACATGGCCCCACTGGTTACATTTAAAACATTTAACCCTTGATCCTGGCCATGCACCTGAACTAGTGACTTCCCCTGTTACTGGAAGACTTTGTTGGGGAAGTTTAGGCTTCCCACTATGTGTTCCCTTATATCTATGTGCAGCACTGGGTATCCCTTTTCTGTGCAGTGATGCCCTGCTTGCTACGTATAGGTCTCCCTTTTTCCCCAACTCACCTGAAGAGTTGCATTCCCTGTCTGCCAACCATATTCTCATATCCTCAGTGCTAAGGGCTTGTTCCTTACTAAAAGGTCTGCTAGCTTTTTAAAAATGGTGGCCTGACACCCACTCACCCACCTATGAAAATAAGTGCTTAGTTCAGCAATATAATAACATACACTTTAATCTGTGTTACGTCTATGCTCACAATTTTTTTTCTGTAAGCTTCAGGTGGTAACTTAAAACATTGTAATAAAGAGTGCTTAACTTATTCATAGTCTAAACAATCAGTATCAGACAATTTAGAAACAACAGTTACATCTTTACCATGGAGTAAGGGGGTAAGGAACTGTACCCAGAGTCCTCAGTAAGCATTATACTATTTGCATACTCTTTCAAATAAATGAATAAAGCTATCAAAATTATCACCTTCTTAGTACTGAGAGAGAAGTTTACCCTTTATTGCTTCTGGGGTATGGTTCCTCCCTTACCCATTAGCCCCATGTCTTGACAAAGAATCAGCATTTCATTTTCATGTTGCCTCTGCCTCTCATTTTCTTCAGCTTCCAAGCACTGTAGTCACTCTGCTGATTCTAGTTGGACCTTCAAACACTGCAGTCTCTCTGCTGATTCTAATTCCAAATGTCTGGCCTCCAGTGGAAGTGTCTTTAACTCCAGATGGATTTTTAAGTCCTTTGAAGAAAAGTCAAACTGTCCTGTTTCTGGGAGCTGTACATCCCCAATGCCAGTCTGGTAGTCTTCCTGGCTGCTGGTCTGTGATGCATCTGTGATTGTGGCTGCTATCATTTCCCCTTTAGTCAGGTTGGCATGCACCAGTCCTTTGGCCTGGCACATCTCAGTCAACTGGTTCCTTGTCAGCTTGCCATCCTCTGCTGACATCCTTGCCTGCTCTGCATGACAAAGCTAACAAAAAGTAAATCAAGTAAATAAATAAAACTACTGTGATATGAAACTCAGAAAATCTACTTTGTGGATGCTTGAGAGTACAAACACCTTCTTTAGCGACACTGCTTACAGGCTACAGGAATATCCACACCACTGCTCAACAATGTCTGTGCTTGTGATGATCCCTCCACTGCCAACTAATTAAAATGTTATACCCACCACTGCTGCCAGTGTGTGATGGGCAACACTATGTGTCATCTCCACACTAGGCCAGTAATCAAGGAGCCTTAATCCTCACCACTGACACTGGAGAGGGACGTGCACTTGGAATACAAATGGATGCACTCAGTATTTACTTATGCAAACCTCTCTGCATCAAGTAAAATTTTCCTTAAGAGCACACAGGGAACACACTCAGCCCGAGGTCTGGGTGTTTCTATATCTGTCTCCCTCCAGACCCCCAGTAAGACTAACCACTGATACAGGTATAAGGTTAGGTCCTCAGCTGAGTGTCCAAGCCAACACACTCTCTGTAAATCCAGTGCTTCATATCCCTGCCTCAAGTAGATGACACACACACACACACACACACACACACACACACACACACACACACACACACACACTGACAGATTTAATTTTCACACACACACACACACACACACACACACACACACACACACACACACACACCTGGGAAAAGCTGGTACACATACTGAGAGATTTAATTTTCACACGCACACACACCTGGGAAAAGCTGGCACAAGTTTACCTGCTGTGCCCCTTCTGCCCAGAGTATAAGGTACTTATCACTGCCACCAAACACTTCACAATCAGCTACTCTAAGGCCCTTAACAAAAGGTATCCAATTATACTGTGGAATATTAATACTAATACAAATGGTAGTAGTTCACCAAGATGGCTAAGCCTTCTGGAGTGGCCAACACATTTTCACCAAATAAATATAAGTACTCTCAAAGGTTAGATACTCTCTACAAGTACCAGCCACAATACAAGTTTTAAATATATTTAATAATAAATAATAAAAGAACATGAAAGTACTGAATATATATGCACAGTATACCACAGAGTTCAAATCAAAGAAAATACTGAAAACAACATTGATGGACAGACTCATACAAATAAAGAAAAACAATCTCCAAACTAAGCTTCACTATATTCCTGACTGAATCAAAGAGAATTATATATGTTCCCTAATAACTTATTTGGGCAAGGCAAGATGAAATACGCGAGCACTCTTTCTAGTTAGGCTCAGACAGAATACTCTCTATTCTGATATTACTCCCTGTAAAATATAATAACCAAGATGACTTGCAGAATGACCTCATCTGGTCACCTGACTCTAGGTTCCCATGATATCTCCTTTTGAAGTGTGAGACAGGACGTTAGAAAACTGTTACAATATACATTTAGAGCTTTTATTGCAATGCCTAGGAGCCAGGTACATTTACAGCACGTCCCCCTTCTTTACAAAAGTTAACAAATAATGGCTGCTGCTAGACCTACCGTCTCCAGACCTACTCAGTACTGTAGGGTGACATTCAATGATTTAACAGCTCATTTACATTTGCCTTATTTTTATAAAATAAGCCTGCTGGTTAACCATTGCTATGTCAGTGTCCTCTATTAAAACATATACATTTAATTCAGAAACCTTAGTACATGTACATGTCTCTTCATTTCAGCAGGGTGCACTGTTGATACATTTTATCGCAATTAACACAACAAAGCTCAGAAATACATTTTCAGCACAAGCATTTGTACAGATCAGTTTGATATACTAATGGCATACAATTATTTACAAAATTCCAGCTAGCAATGCTGGCACAAGTTATACATCCACTGCCGTACTTAATTTGAATCCAGTCGATGCTGATATGCTTCTGCTAAACTAAACTAAACAGGGAAGTCATGTTAGACTTATTCTCCTTATGTTTAAAAATTTTCACTGTGTTTGGGTCTTGCGAGGTCAGCAGAAATGTATACAGTCCCACAGTTGCAGATCAATATGTGTAAACAATTTCAAGGAGACCCATACTTCCTTCAGAATCTGGAATATATAGTCTTAGTAAGCAATGATTTTTATAAATCATTTGATGAACATGAAGCATCCTGTTTTTCTGTCCAACCAATCCAACAGCTTTAGGGGCTAGTCAATCCCTCCAAAAGTGTAAGTTAGGACTGGAGGAGCAAATTGGTTTATAGCTTGGACGTTGTTCCTAGATGTCAAAGCTCTTTTAAGTATTAATTTATCTTTGAAAATATTCCTTACTAAGTTTTATTTGCATTTGTTCATGTTTTATTGTTGATCCTTCATCGGTTCCCAAATATTTATACACTCCCTCTTGTTCATTTTCTTTTATACCACATTTCTGACCCAGACTGATGTTTTCCTGGCGTTGCAGTTTTTTCTGCTATAAAGGTTACTTTTGCAGATTTATCAAGACCAAATGGCATTCTTATATTATTTGAAAAAGTTTTGACCACTTGCAGTTGTGCTTTCAGTTCCTCATCTGATGAACTATACTGTTTTAAATCATCTACAAAAAGAAAAGTCTTTACACTTTGTTTTTTTCTGGAAGCCAAACTGTAGCCATGACCTAATCTGTTAAGTAGACAGTTGACCGAGTTAAAGGCAAGACAAAATAGCAGTGGTGACAGAGAGTCACCCTGGAATATCCTACTTTGAATTTTTATCCCTGGAATAATAATTTGTCCTTTAACATGGCTTAACTACAAAGTGGTTTGCCACTGTTTCATGGTCTATGTCGTGTAATCAATCAGTGTAGGGTGAATTTTATACATATTAAGTACTATTTTATCCATTTATGTGGGATACTGTCAAATGTTTTTTTTTTTATAGTTTATCCACGCTATACTTAGATTTGTCCCCTTTTTACAGTTTCCACTATGACTTTAACAGCAAATGATCCTTTGTTCCATATGACTTTCTTTTATTACCCTTTTGTTCTATTACCATGATTGAGTTTTTTTCTAAATGACTATAAACTTTGTAGGCATTAATTGCAGTGTATAGTTTATATGTTGTTGGAAGGGAAGTTATTGGTCTACAGTTTTTAGGACAGCTTGCAGGTTCACTCTTAAGTAGGAATGTTGTTTTTCCTGTTTTTAACCAGGCTGTTGTCTGTTCAGGGTGTGCATATAAATAATTCTTCCTCATGGCTAAATCTTTATGTAAAGATGTTAATACGTTTAACCAGACGTTAGGTACTGCATCTGGGCCTGGGGTTTTCCAATTAGGAGCTTTTATTAATTTTGTTTCAATCTCTCTAGCTGTTACTTCATCCCATTTCATATTGTGTACATTTGAACTTATTCTTTCTTTTACTTCTTCTGTCCATTTAGCTCTTTGTTATGTTCCATAAGATGTTCATAGATATTTCTCCAAAATCTATTTCTTTTTTTTGTTGTTGGTATTTCAGTTCCTTTTACCTTCTTTCCCTTGGTTTCCAATTCTCTAGAAAACTTTTTTGGGTCATTAATATATTCCTTATTTTGTACTTTTCCTCTTCATTTATCTGCTTATCTTCTAAGTTTTTCTGCATGTGCTGAAATTTTTAGTTTATTTGCGATAATGCATGATTAGTCCTGATCTGTTCTTACTTTTATCACATCTGTCTTTCTAAGTATTTTTGTTGATCTGTTCCCTCTTCTATACTCTTCTAACAGTGACACTTCTTGTCTTAATTGCTTTATAGTTTTCTCTGTTTGATACTTCCATGATGGCATTCAATTTCTCCCCTTCCTTTCCCTTACTACCCTGTGTTCTTGTGGTAAGACTTTATATGTTAATAATTTGCTGCAGAGTAATGTATCCTATTTATCTCTGTTATATTGCATGAATCTCTATGGATAGTCCTAATTACTGTGTTCACTTTTTTCTCAAATTTCTAACTTTTGGGGTTTTATTGAACTTCTGTAATCTATTTCTTTCATTGATCATAATATGTCTATCCATCTCTATTAAATTAAGCAACTCTTCTCTTACTTCATTTTCTTCTAAAGTGATGACACATTCTTTGTTCTGCATTTCCTGCAGGCATTCTATACAAAGTTCCAGAGCATCTTCCTTTGCCATATTCTCTTCAGTTTCATCCTGTGCCATCTGTTGCTTCCTTCATATGGGAACTCAAGTGCGCTAGCCGATTTAAAGCATTTACTGTTTGTTACTGTATCTATTTTTTATCTGTTTGTGAAAAAAAAAACAAAAAAAAATCCTTGTTTTCCCACCTTTACTGAACTAGAATAGTCCAGTCTTCAGATTTTGCTGATCTCTGGGCTGTGTCATAGTTCCTGTGTTGTCCATATCCTTATTTGGATAGGAGGAAGCTTCTTTGTTCACCAGTGGGAGTGGGGAGCACTGAGCAGCCTATTTGTCCCTAAAGGAGTGGTTCCAGCCCAGCAACTTGTAGTTTATTGGCCGTTTGGGCCATTTCCTAGCTCTTTCTAACCCCCTGCTATAAAGCCCGCTTTAGCGCGCTTTTGTGCGAAGTTGCGCATAGCGCAGCATCGGGCAGCGCCGGTTAATCAAGTTTAAACTATTTCTGGCTCCGCTAAGTCTGCTCTTCAGTTTTTCCCTTAGAACTGCTCTACTTTCAATCTAAACAGTTTATTCTCTATCTGAAAAGCCCAGCACTTGCTCCTAAAGCATTTTTACACAGGTAAAGCACTCTTAAACAAAAAGAAAGCACTACATCCACCTACAATCCCCTTGAGTACCCATTTCCCTATAGGTCCTTTCTGACTCAGTTACACAACAATCCCTTACACTATTCTAGCAGGTCGAAGGGTCAATTACTGTCGTCCTCTCCAGTTCAGCTGGTGAATCTGGGAATCTTGAGGCAATGTTACAACTGCCTCATGTACACAGACAACCCTCTCCTCCTCCCAACAAATACAAATATATGTGAAAGATGCAACTATATAGCCAAACTGGAGGCTGAGCTCCCTCGACTCAGTACTGGCAAAACCAGTCAGGAGGAGAAGGTAACCACAAACACCACAAACCCAGTCTTACATAGACCTATCACAACTACAAACCAAACACATAAACACACAAAAACATACTCGGAGGCTCTAATTAAAAATCTACCAAAACAACAGAGGCCTCCAAAGCAGACATCCAAGCAAACACTACCTCAAAACATAGCACATGCAACACATAGTTCACAAAGTCAGTGTGCCAAACAGTCACAGCCCTTAAGGCCAAACAACATGCCTGATGCACTTGTAATAGGTGACTCCATAGTCAGACACACTGACGTCCCACTCACCAGACTGAACAAGGAAATGGTTACAGTAAGCTGCCTGTCGGGCGCTAGAATCCGCCACATAACACAAGCACTCAGGTCACTCCAAAGCAAGTACAAATATGACTCAGTCATTGTCCATGCCGGTGTGAATGGCCTGAGACGTACCTCCCTGGACTACATGAAAAGAGACATAGAGGAGCTCTCTGATTATGTAGCCCTGGCCGGTATGACCCTGACCCTGAGCAGCATCTTACCCTCACCAAGAATGATGCCACAGTACAAAGACAAAATGATCAGCTTTAACAATTGGCTCAATTACTGGTGTCATTCTAAGGGGATCCAATGTCTGTCTGCTTGGGATGACATGCTTGACAAGCCACGCTGCTTCGCAAGAGATGGCTTGCACCTGTCACCCCTGGGCTTCTGGATATTGGCCAAGGTTCTTGCCACCCCCATAGTGCCTTTTTTAGGCAAGGCTCAAAAGACAAACCCACCTCCCTAGAAAACACAAGTGGAAAAAAACTAAGGGTAATGCTGCTCAACGCCAGAAGTCTAAACCTCAAGATGCACGCTCTCGAAGCCCTCCTCAGTATGGAAAACATTGATGTCTGTGCAGTGACTGAAACCTGGTTCAAGGCTCCTGAGAGCACCCCAGCACTACCAGGTTATACCTCATATCATGCTTTTCGGCCTCTAAACTTGGACCGAACCACAAAAGGAGGGGGAGTATCCATATTCATCAAAGATACCCACACCTCCAGGTTAGTGGCAACGCATGAAGCATCAGAGACCATCCAGGTGCAACTAACCATAGGCAAAACTGCCCTACAGTTTGTAACATGCTACAGACCACCTTCTCAAACTCAGGAACCCCACTCAGCCTTCCTGAAGACACTAAAGAGTATGAATGTCTCTCCAAATACCATCATATTGGGAGACTTCAACTACCCAAGCATAGACTGGGAACATTACTCAAGCCCCAACACCCAAGCCCAAAGGTTCCTAGAATTCATAAACTCAAATGCAATGGAACAACTAGTCACCACCCCCACAAGAGGAGATAATATACTAGACCTGATTATCACAAACATGGGGACACAATGCTCCTCACCGGAAGTATACCCCTTATTGGTGAGATCAGACCATAAATTAATCTCACTGGAAATCCACATCCCGCCCCCACCCCCAGCACAAAAGACCACAGTGTAGAATTTCTCAAAAGCTGACTTCACACTTCTTAAGACTGAAGTGGTATCCTTCAAGGCCCCTGGACCAGTGGAAACCACAGCCCACACCGCTGAATCCTTTATAAACGCTTTCTACGGACACCTTCAAGAATGCATGGATCATGCAATCCCAAATAAAACCAAAACCCATTCCCCCAAAGGCAGGCATCCTGTCTGGTGGACCCCAGCCATTAACAAACTTTACAACAGGAGGAGGAAGCTACTACATGACAGAGCAAAATCCCCAAAAGGGAAGGCATCTCTGATCAGTACTAGCAAAAAGCTACGATCACTCATAAAATCATCCAAGGCCAACTTTGAGAGAAAAATCGCAAAAGACACTAAAGACAATCACAAGGCCTTCTTTAATTATGTTAGAAACCTGGGTGGAAACTACCGGATATGCTCAGAGTTAGTCCAAAATGACAAAAAATACACTGAACCCACAGACATTGCCAACATACTGGCAGACAGGTTCAGTGCAAATCCCCCCCCCCCCCAAAAGGAGAAATATCTATCCCAGCAGAGTGTAGCCTCCCTGACATCTCAGATGCCCAGGTGAGAGCCGCCCTCTCCAAAGCTAAAAACACAGCATCAATGGGACCAGAAGGTGTCCCGGGTTGCATGCTACATGAACTCCAAGAGGAACTAAACTCACAAATAAGGCTGCTGTTTAATCTTAGCCTTACTACAGGATACATACTCAAAGAATGGCGTACAGCAACAGTGGTCCCACTCCACAAAGGAGGTTCTTCTACGGACCCTGGAAATTACCGCCCCATAAGCTTGACGAGCCTGGTCTGCAAAGCTATGGAGAGGATCATTATGGAACTCATAAACAAAGACATTGGGGATACAGACACTGGATCATACCCAATTCGGCTTTGTCAAGGGCAGATCCTGCCTTTTGAACCTGGTCGACTTTTTTGAAACAGTCACTAAGGCCATTGATGAGGGTAAGGCAGTGCACACAGCCTACCTTGATCTTGCAAAAGCCTTCATCACAATACCCCACTAGGGCATCATAGACAAGCTCACCAGCTTAAATGTAAACCCATATGTCATAAGATGGGTTGCAAACTGGCTCAAGGACAGAACCCACAAGGTCAGAATTGCTGGAGCCATGTCAGACTCTAAGCCAGTCACAAGCGGTGTCCCACAGGGTTCAGTCCTGGTACCCCTCTTGTTTGGCATTTATTTTTCTGAGGTGCAAGCAAACATAGGAGGATTGTGGCTGACAAAGTTTGCAGATGACTGCATAGTTAATACTCCAGTGGACACAAGCATCCTTCAGAAAGGCCTCATAGAAATGGATAACTGGTGCCAGAGCCATGGCCTTAAACTGAACGCCAAAAAATGTATAGTCATACCCTCTGGGAAAAACAAAGTACCCACAAATTACCACATAGGTGGTAATCCATTAAGTACGGAAGACGTAATCAGGGACCTAGGGACCCAAGTTGACAGTAACCTCTCATTTGACACTCACATTGCCAAGGTGGTTAGGAAGACCTTCTATATTACCCACCTTATCATGAAAGGATTCACATCTAGATCAAGAGAGGTCATTGTGCCCCTATACTCTTCCCTTATCAGGCCCATAATTGAGTACAATGCCCCATTTGGGATGTACCTTACCCGACACCTGCAGCAGTTAGAAAGACCCCAAAAGTATCTCACCAAGAGGATCAAGGGTCTCAAACATATGTCATATGCTGCCCGGCTGAAGAAACTCCAGCTCTATTCAGTCACGAGAGCGAGAGATTTGAACCTCAACACAGAAATAAATAGGACGTGCTGGAGGGACAGATTCATAACCCAGAGGCTCCCTACACTCTGGAACAGAATCCCAGTCCATGTTAGGCAGAGCCCCTCATTGACTCTCTTCAAGAGAAATCTTGACGAGTGGATGGGAGATCGTGGGTTTACCCCGGGGGTCATCTCTGTGTCACTACTAGACAGAAAACTAAACCCTAAATGGGCATAGTATTCTCATTCCAAGGGGTGCCGAAAGCCACACACACTCTGGCTAGGCTTATAAATGCCCTAGGGCAGATAGCCTAGTATGAACCTATGAACCTATGAACCTATGAACTCACTGGCCCATCACTCTACAACATAGACTGCATCAGAGTTGCCACAATTTCCTGTTCCTTCCCTTGCTATGCAACTCCAATTGAACATTTGTACTGATCTCCTGTGGATGCCTCCAAAGTATCTTCATATGGCAAATAATCAGATGTTTCCCACTCCACTGGATTCGCCTTAGTTTGGGGATCCACTACTCTATCCTGTTGTGATGTTATCAGAGTTAGATTTTCCATACTAACTCTTTCACTTGCAGGTAATCCATAACATCAGTTTCTATTTCTTTAACTTCTCCATTACTAATCCTCTGTTTTACTGTTCCTCTTTGTTTTCTTATTTTTTGCATTGTAAAATTTTCCATGTCCAGATGCCTTTGCCTGTATTTCTCTTCAAATATCTTTGGTACTGCTCTTTTTTATTTATTACTTTTGCTTTCTCTTTTGTGTAAATATGGAACCATGTTAAATTCTTTCCTGTGCCCATATTTCTTCTTCAGATGTCTCCTGCTCCTCCTGTTTCTCCTTACTTAGGGGACTCATTGTTCCACCATGCAGTGATATAACCTCTGTTAGACCTTCTACACTAAAGCCTTCATTTCACAGGTATTCCATAACTTCATCTTCTATTTCTTTTACTTCTGCTTTACTAATCTTCTGATCTGTGTTCTCTCTTTGGGATCTTATTTTTTATTGTGAAATTTTCCATATCTGGATGCCTTTGGGTATATTTCTCTTCGAATATCTTTGGGGCTGCCTTTTTTGTGTTGATTAATGTGGCTTTCCCCTTTGCATAAATATTGCACCATATCAGATCTCTCTTTCTTTTACATGCCAATATTTCTTTTTTATAATTTCAAAAGTCTCTAGATTTGTTGTTCATATTTTCATGTTTCCTCAGTTGCTTCTTTTTCCAAATGGCCCAAGGTTCTTGGTTTAAATAATGTTTTCCATAAATCTGTTGTATTAATGAACACAGATTTTTATTTCAAGCTTCTGACAGTTTTTCTTGTGGAAGTATTTTTTTTTCTAATTTCTCTCTTAATTGTATTGTATATCTTCTGTCTGGAAATTCTGGGCTTCTTGCATAATAGTAACAATACATAATGTCTTTCTTATCCTCAATAGTCTAGTCTATCATCTTTATGGCTCTTTTTTGGCCTATCAATTTTTATGATTTTTGTGGACTACTACATCTTTCTATAACCGGGGGGGGGGGGGTCATCCTCCGCCTGGGCCTGGCCCCACCTTAGGTATGTTTCCGTGTTCTGAGGATTCTCCTCTATCATTTTTGTCCGGTCCTGGCACCAGTACGCTTACCAGGGTTGGGCACTTTTTTTTATCCTGGGTCTTGTGCACTGAGCTATCTTTTTAAATTTTTAACCTACTTCTGTCCATGATATATGCTATATAAAATATAGTCTATATATCAGTGCAAGATTTTGTGAAAAACAGGGTCCACCTCATGAAGGTGCTTACCAAGACTTGAGGATGAATTCGGTTCCAGCAATACTACTCTCCTTTGCTTGCTGACTTATCATCTCTCCATTCGGACATACATCCTTTAAGAATGGGCCTTTGATCCAAAAGGCTATTGGCACATCACATAGAAACTCCCATTACAGAGAGTCAAAAACTTTCCTGAAATCCAAGAAATACGCTCCCCTAGGAATATTGTGCACCTTACAAAACTGGGTATCATTTAACCACAGATGCAACAAATCTGGACCACCTTGTCTACTTTTAACAAAACCCTGCTACCACCCATGGATCAACATAGGTAGCAACGTCTCCAAGTGACAAACAAACACCTTTGCAAAGATTTTTGTCTCCATCTGTAAATGAGAAATAGGATGGTATCCCAAAAGTGAATATAGACCCTGACCAGGCTTGGGTAGAAAAAAAAAAATAACAGCTACAATATTAGAAGTACTAGGGAAAATGCCTTGCCACACTTCCTCTCTGTATACTGCCAGACATTCCTTAATAGAAAGGAAGACTGGCATATTTAATTCACTAAGGGCACGCGATTAAAAATATTGTTACATGTACTGTAGATGTACTGTACGTTTTTCACTTTCTGCATTGTCATGCATCAGTTACATAAGCATATACTGGATTAAGTGAGATATTGCACTTTATCACTGTAATGCAGATTTCCCCCTCTCATTGGTCTTTGTGTGTACATGCCCCATTTTCTTTCTTTTTTTAATGTTTATGCATATTTCTCTTAAAACTGTGCATATTAGAAAACATTAGGCTTAGTTATGTATGTGGCCAAATGAAATGATGGTGCTTACTGTAAAAAAGGAGTTGGGATTCGATTGTAATTCTGCAAGGGCACGTCAATTTATTTAGTACCCTAATACAATCCATATATGATATCACTTTATGTATATGCATAGTCTTTCTATTGTCTTTTTCTTTTTCTTTATAGAGACCCCACAACAACAAGCACATGAACAGGATAGAACCTATAGAAAGTGCAATGGTTACATACTGGCAGTGATCTGAGTTAGTGGGTAAGTCAGGAGATTCTGATCTGAAAAAAAAAAAAAAAAAAATAAGTAATCTCCGTGGTATCCCCGAAGTCTCAAAACAACCCACTAAAGTGTAGTGGGTCTAAAAACAAAACAGTGTAAGAAACTTCTCTGTGTGGAAGATTTTCAGTCCATATATTTCTAGTTAATCACTGTATATTAATCAGATCAGACAATAGTAGTAGAAACTTGTCAAGTCAAAAGTAATAATAGAAAATATATAATTGTATATATACTAAGTATTCAAAAGTAATCCAAGCAAGGCAGGCAGTCTGTTTCCAGTCGAAAATCCTTTATTAAGTACACAGACAAAGCATCCAAGTAAAACAAAAATAGAGTAAAATTTCCTCACAAGCTTTCTAAATATATATATACTTTTATCAGGCATGGGAGTGGTTTACTGTGCTGTAAAACAAAGTGCTATTGGTACACATGTTAAATTCACATCCCCCCATCAGTGTGACATTCGAGCTGGTCCTGCCCTACCTAGTAGCTGTCATAATAATATATAGCCCTAATGTACTTTAATGGTACATCTTATTTAACCAAATTATTAAGTCTGTGATTTTATACAAGGCAATATACTACATGGCTGGAAATATATCAACCTTAGTTCATTTTAATCAAAATTATATATAAATTTATACATATACATTTTGCATGTAAAAATCAGTTTCTATATTCATAACCTATTGTTAACAAAGATCACTTTCGTCCTTCTAGACTTCTTCAGGTCTGTGTACAAGAACCCTAAAAACCTATATAATTGTATAATTAGTTAGTATTGTTATTACCATCATTTTGAATAAAGTGGAAAAAAGAGAACCAGAAAAAAGTAAAAAAAATATATGTATGATGATGGAAACAAAATATACACTTAAATGTCAAATGATTTAAAATGGTATTTAAAACCAATTTGTAGAAAAAAATAAAATAAAATACACTTAGTCATGTAAACAATGTGGCAATTTTCTAATTATACAATTATATAGGTTTTTAGGGTTCTTGTACACAGACCTGAAGAAGTCTAGAAGGACGAAAGCGATCTTTGTTAAGAATAGGTTATGAAAATAGAAACTGATTTTTACATGCAAAATGTATATGTATATATTTATATATAATTTTTGATCACAAAATGAACTAAGTTTGATATATTTCCAGCCGTGTAGTATATTGCCTTGTATAAAATCACAGACTTAATAATTTGGTTAAATAAGATGTACCATTAAAGTACATTAGGGCTATATATTATTATGACAGCTACTAGGTAGGGCAGGACCAGCTCGAATGTCACACTGATGTGGGGAACGGATGTGAATTTAACATGTGTACCAATAACACTTTGTTTTACAGCACAGTACACCACTCCCATGCCTGACAAAAAGTATATATATATTTAGAAAGCTTGTGAGGAAATTATTACTCTATTTTTGTTTTACTTGGATCGCTTGTCTGTGTACTTAATAAAGGATTTTCGACTGGAAACAGACTGCCTGCCTTGCTTGGATTACTTTTGAATACTTAGTAATACTGTAGAATTATATATTTTCTATTATTACTTTTAGACTTGACAAGTTTACGTTTGTTACGCCTACTACTATTGTCTGATCTGATTAATATACAGTGATTAACTAGAAATATATGGACTGAAAATCTTCCACACAGAGGAGATTCTGATCTGACATTCATCTGCGTCACAGTTTCCTTGTGTGATTGCTACATTAAAAGTAGCATCTAATAACACACTTCAGTTGCACCCACAAACGCATCAAACAGCACCACACCTGACACTTCAAACAACTCCACAAAAAATTAGTACAAACAATCTTACACACATCCACATAAACAAAGCACACTGTCCGGGTTTTGCAGTGGGGTCTTTACCAGCCACCCTCTGATGTGGGGATTAACCTCTCATTGCCTTATTTATACACATTTACTAACTCCAGAGTAACATTACCATGACTAAAGGAAAATACCCAGAGGCAGACTACAGTCAACTGCATTCAAGCTGACTAAAGAAGAATTCAATGAATTGTGATTTTTTTGGGCAGGGACATCTCTCCTACCTGTCAGTGTATTTAAAATAATAAACTGCTACCTATATAGTTATTTATTTATTGACATTTGCTTACTGGGAAAGTCAGATTTAATAGGAGCCCATTTTCAGCGGTGGCCTGGGGAGGAAAGCTCCAAAATATGATAAAACATTTTAATAACAATAATTTTACAGTCTTTAAAATAATAATAAAAATACAATCTAAGTAATTACACCAAATTAGACATAATATGAAAACATTGGTTAAGAGTAGATAATCATTATATGACAATGATTTATTAGAGAAATTTTAGTCCACTTATAGAGAAATTAAAGGTAAGTTAGTACAATGCAAACAGGAATTGCAATACAAAGTAAGAGAAAAGTATGCACAGGAAATATTTAGAGAGAAAGCCAGGGAAAGAAATTGACAGAAGTAAGGAACAGAGTTAAGAAGGGTGAGTAAGAGATGTAAGGTATGAATAGGTGTTTGCATTTAGGGATATAGTTTATCCTGGTGTTGAGTAAGAACAGTGTCTGCTTTTGGCCAGGAAGTCTTTCAGAATAGTTTTAATGGTATTAAGGCTATGCATAAAATAGCAAGACCATCTCTGATAAGGAAATGAACATCTATGGCAGGCATACATGCAGCAAGTGAAACAGCAAATACTGAGAGTTTATTGTAGACGTACTTGCTGTTGTAGTAGTTATTTAAAGATGGTGTCTTGTCATAGGCATTGTAGATAAATACTGACCATAAACCATGCAAAACAGCAAATAGCCCACAACATGCAACATTTCTGCTTTCACGCTGTGTTACAATGACTTCATAAGGAACTAAAAAGCAAAATGCAAGAATTTCTTATAACGTTCATATGAAAGTAAACTAGAAACAGTAATTTTTATTTTTTCACATCTTTGTATTCATTCATTTATTAACTTTCTAATTAAAGACCAACTTAAAAATGTAACCCTGAATATTGATATTGCAAGCTGGAATGGTTTTAATGATAATAAACGACTATTAATAAAGATAGTAGGGTCTCATACAAAATTAGATGAGCATGTGGGTAAAAGCTGAAAGAAAAAATCTGATTAACTTATACCCTGGGACACAAGATAATATGGCAAATATTTTGTCACTATACAAAATATAAAGGACAACTTCCAGCCTGAGCAGAAATGAATGCGTGCACTTTTGTATTATTTAAATTTTCAAAATAGTGGCATCAAAATTTAAATAACAGCATCATGTATGATAAAATGCAGAGTTCAGTAATTAAAAGATCCCATATGGATTATATATTTCAAGATAAGTGTTGTGCAAATGCATGTTCTGTTAATAATCATGTATCTCACATTGACAGTTAATACAGAGGATTAAGCCTGAGTCATTTAACGAGCTGCCTTCTATGGTACAGGGCTTGAGTCTCTCAGCCTTCATTTGTTTGCTATCTAACCTTGAGCATGCCTACTAGCTATGTATGGACTTATATAAAAAGAATGTAATTACAGAGTTCTGCTATGAGGAATCGAGCACCCATACATTGCTTGATATGTCTGGGCTGTTTTTTTTTTTTACTCACCATTCAGTGTTCTCAGACCAGTGAGATTTTTTTTAAGTCTTTATTTTCATGTATACAAAAATCAAGCAGTTATTCTTATAAAAGGTTATGCTTGTCCTCATACATTATGTGCCACAAGTATGTATACCTCTTTCAGTTTTCAATAAAATATTCCTGAAATGCACTAAACAAATATTAAAGTACTTACTTGACAAGTGGAGTATCAAATAATGCAGGACACAGAATAAGTACCTGTCTTACTTTATTTATATTTTGTTCACAGGGTTAGCTTCACTTTTCTTATGTGTTATATGTTTTTATATGTATTCATCTTGTTTCAGTTTATTTATGATGCTTTGGCCATGTTAGTCACTCTGGGCTTGTGTCATATTTTCAAGGGAGAGACCAGAGATATTATTCGACAGAGAGGGGTAGGTCTTTGCAGGACAGCAATGAAGTTCCCTTACTTTTTTTTCATTACATGTCATGGAACCTTTCACATACACCTGACTTAGCATCAACCTAGGCTGATAATACTTCTGTTTGATATCTTTTCCAAAGGATGACATGCTACCTCCTGAGTGCAGCCCCTCCCCCAACTATGCTGTACTGCAGTGCCAGTATCGGTGAATGAGTCTAAGCACCTAGGACGAACATAGCACATAGTCTTCTGATCTTGGGGTGTGTGACTTACTTGAGGTATGAATGCCCTGTTTCAGTGTACCTGTACTGAGAATCATCAACTACAGTTGTTACAGACCACATTCATATCCAGCAGTCTGACTAAGATGTGCCACACAGAAAGCCATCAGAAAGTTAATCCTTGAGTACTTATCCTATGTCTTATGGATCTGATAACCATTTCCTAGTGTAACATATCTCCTGCAGTGTTAAAGAACACCAGACTGGTAATCTCAAAATTAGTGAGGTGGGCCGTTATTTTCATATTTGTCTTAACATAAATTGATTTTGCATACCCTTATGAGGTTATCTGCACTTCTGTGTAATTTCACTGCCTGTGAATCATGTATGCTACCATGTTAATGTACTGCCCGGCAAGTGGATCAAACCTGTGGACTGAAGATGCAGCTTATAAGAATGCTCAGGCTGCATTCAATATTCAGTGCCAGAGCAAAATGTTCATGGAACCTTCACAAGTAAATGCATTAGCACCGTCATTGGTAATAAATAAGGATTTTAATCTGTCAGTTTTTAACTCATTTGTCCTGAAGAAAAATCAATATGGATCTATAAATGATATACATCATGCCAATGGAACTAACATGTTGGTCGGTGTCTCTACTTAAGCTCACCCTGTCCCCCCAAAAAAAATTCATTGCTGTTGCAAGCTATTTTATATCAAATTGTTTTACATCATGTATGGCATTATACTTAAAAAGAAGCAAAGTGCTCAGAACCAAAGGATAAATAAATAAACAAGTAGACAGATAGAAGTATAGATAGATAGATAGATAGATAGATAGATAGATAGATAGATAGATAGATAGATAGATAGACAGATAGATAGATAGATAGATAGATAGATAGATAGATAGATAGATAGATAGATAGATAGATAGACAGGTAGATTAGATAGACGGGTAGATTAGATAGATAGATAGATAGATAGATAGATAGATAGATAGATAGATAGATAGATAGATATACAGATAGATAGACAGATAGATAGATAGACAGACAGACAGATAGACAGTTTGATTCCCCTGCATTTTCAGTATTACCTACAATAATTTTTAACATATTTCTTTATTGCCCTCTTTTTAGGGTTGGGAGGGTGGCCTAATGGTTAAGGTGCTTGCCTTGCAAGCACAAGGTGCAGGGTTTGAGTCTCACAAGGGATAAATGGCTGGCTAATAAAAAAATGGCAAGTAGGTTAGCTTACAGTACTAATCTATGAACCTATAAAAACTACTCATATATTCCACTCTTGCTGACATCAGGGACTGTTTTATGTCTCATGAACTCTTCTTCTGAAATCAGACTAATGCTTTACAAATTCTGCACTAAATTCTTTATGTTTTATAAGACACTTATATCAGGTTCAACAAAATGGGCACATACAACAAATGAGAATGGAAGCAACTTTTCTTAAAGATTCTAAGTGCTTTTACTTTTATTGGTAGAAACTGTGGCAAATCCTTAAGTTATAAATATTACGTGATATGAAAGCTGGCAAAGATAATGACATGCTGTATTTAATTAAAGGGGATAATGTGTGAATATGACTGACTGGACAACAGAAAAGGAGGGATGAGTGAGTGACACAAATTAATAAATAAAAGTAAGCCTTCCACTACCATTTAATTACTAATGATGAAGTCTACTGATTTATGGTGATTAAATCCATGAAATTATGTTTTCATGAGCTAAAATTCAGGAAATTATACTGATGAATGTAAATCTAATTTCCAGATTTTACAATTTTTATTCATTCTTGACATGCCTATAAATAAATACAGTAAACAACGTCTCTAAACACAGACATTTAATCAAGACAACTGACAGAAGTGCTCAGAGTAATTACACAAAGTTTACAGAGTTACTGATCTGCCGTAATGCCAAAATCCTTAAAAATTATTTTGCCAGTGGTTCAGCAGTTTGCATTCTGGAATGCTACTTATTTGCTGTAAAGGCTGTCCTGCGTATTGATTGTTTTTTTTTCTAAGGTATGATGTTGTTAAAAGGTCACTGCTAAAAAGCCACCAGAATTGCTGACCAGCCATGCGTGAAACAAACATTAAGATGTATCCTGTTATTTGCAAAATCATTGTTGAGTATGCATGTCACAAAGGCTTGAGCTGCAAAATAGATCCTATGCAAAATATATTCATTCTACAATATTTTCTCTATCACCAATTCTAATGGAGCACTGACTGTATTGTTCTTTCTCTGTTGTGTGCCCTGTATGAATATATGAATGTTAATTATCTGTTTACCAAGATATGAATAAATATAAGGTTTAAAATTAAAAAAGACAAAAGAATCTTTATACCAGCTGGCTCAACGACCTCTCTAGCATGTGACTGATTGTAATATTTCATTTTTAAATGAAAGTCACTTTCAGACCTGAGGGTGTTTTGTGTAATGCACTGTTCTTCTTCCCTTTTTTGTTTACATGTGTAGTTTATCGTCAGAGATAACAAAATGAACAGTGCCTTCTGGTTGTTAACACAATGCATATCTAGTAAGGATTTGTATGCTTTAATGTTTGTAAGAAATCCTGCCCAGATTGTTATTTTTCTCATGCTCAAATTTTGTTCTTGTGTCTAATAGCATTCATAGTTGATGCACATAACCACTTCTGCGCTGGTTTTGACACTCTTTCCAACTTTAATTTATATCTGAATATTGGTAGAAGAATGTCGCAGAGAACCATAGTTCTGCATAAACTTATCACAGTTTGAATGCTGCAGAGTAACATGAACATTACAGAATCTTAAAAGAGCACTTAGGAATTAATCCCCCCAAGCCCCAGCAAATTATTTAAAGGATTTGCCCCAATAGACTAGCGAGCTCTTTTCAGGGGAAACCAGTGGTGGTATTCATACTGATCAGGGACAGTTTGGCCTGGGCATTATGGAACTTCTCCCTACTATTTTTTTGATAGGTGCCATGCGACCTTTTATATTCATCTGGACTACTACCAACCCAAGTAGATGTGACCTCAGTTTAACATCTCATCCATAGGATGGCACACTAAGGAATGTTGCACCCCCTCCTATACTGCATTGTAGTGTCAGTATTACCATCTTAGAGTGGGGTTCCAGGTACATGCTTGTCTTGAGAGATTAGATGACTTTGAATCCCAAGGTAAAAGAATGACTTGGTTCATTTTTGTTATATTGTCATATATAATTTGTGGTGAAATAATGAGTCTCAGTCTTTGAGAAGCCAGTGGCTTGTGTTTTTCACTGTTTTCCTATTTAGAAGTTTGATTGTATATGATAACTTCAAATAAAATGAGCAAACTAATTTTGAACAGGGTCTATTTGTCTGAAGCATGTTCCACCATAAACTGAAAAAATGCAGATATTACATTTGGCATCAGAAGTTTTTTTTTCTGAGTAGAAAACAAGAGATTTCAATATGCTACTGCAAGGCAGTTCGAAGGTAAAAGAATGTACAGATAAAACCTTTCTGCAATGACCTGCTGACTGAAAGAAATGTGGCATTTTTAAAACAGGCTAAAAATGTTGGGATTTTGGTTACAGAGTGAATAACTGCATTGTCATTAAAACTGTAATCTAAACTTAAACAGAAATTGGGTATCACTTTGATTTCTCAGGCTACCAATCTGTCTGATCTCCTTTTTTCCGACAATACACACTGTATTCGGACAAACGAGACTACAGAAAAGAGATGTCTGGTACTTGTAACTGAAAATGACTATATTTTTATAAAATCGTGGTCATGATGTCAGGGTATCATACATTTCTTTCATATAATGCACAGTTAAAAATCCTTCAGTTTCACTCATCTCAATATATTTTACAATCACAACATTACTGTTCGAAATAAACAGCTTCAGTGCATGTTGTATGACTGCTGTGTCATTGTAGAATGAGCTAAATACCCCAGCTGGCTAATGAGGAAGGCAGAAGCAACAAGCATAGGGCAAAATAAAAAAACAAGCCACACTGGTGGAATCATAGCATCAATAGGTTGTATAACAAAAGGAAGAAATCATGGCAAAATTAAAAGTGCAATTTCCAGCAAAGTAAAAACTCCTTCATTAATCTAAACAATTAAGTCATTGGGCTAATCATCAAGATCTCTCCAGCCAAGATTGTGCTAGACAGTCAAGAGGAGAAGGTTAACACCTGTACTACACCTCAAGCAACACATAGCCCTTCAAAACCCACACCATCAACACCCACACATAGCAACACTAAACCCACATATGCGGAGGCCCTTAACATTAACACCCCTCAGTAAGGAAACCTCTGTAAAAAAACTTCTCCAAAGCCAACTTCATGCTACTCAAGTCAGAAGTGACAATCTTCATAACACCCATGCAGACGGGATCTGAAATTTCGACTGCTGAATCCTACACTAAGGCACTGTACGAGCACATCCACTCGTGCATGAATTGTGCCATCCCAAATAGAACCAAGATGCTCTCCTCTAAAAAAAAGGAAGCCAATCTGGTGGCCCCTGCTATAAACAAACTATACAACAGAAGGAAGAAACTGTTGCAGAAAAGAGAAAAATCCCAGGATGCAAATAACTCTCTTACCTGCCTCAGTAAGAAGCTGAGATCCCTCATAAAATCCTAAAAAAGCTAGTTACGAAAATAAAATTGCCAAAGATTCCAAAGACAACCACAAGGCATTCTATAGTTATGTCAAGAATCTAAATGGCAATGCTCAGATCTGCTTTGAGCTACAACCAAATGGCATTAAATATACTGATCCCAAGGATATTGCCAATATCCTGGCAGATCGATTCAGTGCCAACTTCATCCCCCTCTCACCCCTAAAGGGCCCATCTCAATACCAAAAGACTGCCAAAGTCCGGTAATCACGGCCACACAGGTAGAAACCGCACTCTCCAAAGCTAAGAATACAGCATCCTTAGGACCAGACGACATCCCGGGCTGTGTACTACATGAACTACAAAATGAACTGGCACCTCACCTAAGTGTCATGTTTAATCATAGCCTCACCTCAGGCTTCATGCCCACTGAGTGGCGCACAGCTACAGTTAACCCACTCCACAAGGGGGGATCCACCTTGGATCCTGGGAACTACCGTTCCATCAGTCTGACGAGCCTGATCTGCAAGGGCATGGAATGCATTATCATGGAACTTATAAACAAAGACATTGGCAACCTTCAAACACTGGACCTCACCCAGTTTGGGTTCGTGAAGGGCCAATCTTGTCTCCTGAACCTGATTGACTTCTTTGAATCAGTCTCCAGAGCTGTGGATGAGGGTAAGGCAGTCCACACAGCCTATCTGGACCTTGCCAAGGCCTTCGACACCATCCCCCACTCTGGAATCATAGATAAACTTACTAAGCTGGGTATAAATCCCTATGTCACTCGATGGGTTGCCAACTGGCTTACTGACAAAACCCAGACTGTAAAAGTAGCCGACTCCAAATCCAGATCCAGACAATTGACAAGTGGAGTACCTCAGGGTTCAGTCCTAGGACCACTCTTGTTTGGCATCTACTTCTCTGAAGTACAGGCCAACACTAAGGGACTCTGGCTAACAAAGTTCACAGATGACTGCAAACTGGGAGCCATTACTGAATCCCCAAATGATGTGGATATTCTACGAAAGGGCCTTACAGAAACAGATGCTTGGTGCCAGAGCCATGGGCTCAAGTTTAATGCCAAGAAATGTATAGCTATCCCCTTTGAAAAAAAAACATGTACCCATGAATTACCACATAGGTGGCAGTACACTAAACATCGAAAGTGTGATGAGACACTTAGGAACACAGGTGGACAGTGGTCTACTAGACTAACAGCATTGGGGGGGGACTTTTTAAGCCTAACAATGGTTACCAAATGCATCTGACAAGTTTTGATATTCCTGAATTATTTTAAGGAATAGATGCATGCTTTGGCA
Source organism: Protopterus annectens (assembly GCF_019279795.1). Taxonomy (NCBI): domain Eukaryota; kingdom Metazoa; phylum Chordata; order Ceratodontiformes; family Protopteridae; genus Protopterus; species Protopterus annectens. The sequence continues at coordinate 1,780,453,879 of NC_056729.1, forward strand.
TGGGTGGTCAAGCATTTACAGGCTGCCCCTGTCTAATAGAGGTATAGGTGCCAAACCAGGGGTAAATTTCTGACTCTCCATCTAGTTGTCCAAATTACCCCTGAATTGGGTTAGGGAAGAACTCTTTGCACATGAATGGAAAACCTCTTCCAGTGAAGGAGTTATCTCCGAGACATATACCTGTTCAAAGGATAAGACGGGTCTAAGTCTGGCAAGGGCTAATCTAAAAAAGGGCGTCAAGGAGGCCAAGAGAGAGTATGGAAAGAGGATACAATGCTGCTTTGAGGATACTGTAGATCAGACTGTGTGTATGTACCTTTAAGAAGCATTTTCAGATGTAGCACGTGCATATAAATACTGAGCACATGCAGGCAACAGTGCCATTTTGAGAGAACAGCCAGAGTGCTAACATGTATAAGTGCAGAAGTCAATTTGTTTATAAGTTTATTTAAGCTTAAGTTACAAAGCCTCATTTCTGATGTGTTTGTGTGTAATAAAGCTGCTTGAACTGAACCCATGAATGTTCATCTATTTTATTCTGACCAGATAAGCAACATGGTGTCAGAACCGGGATTAAGAGAACTACTTCTACAAGCCATGTGGTGCAGAGTTGAAGGTGAAGGCAGACCAAGCAGGATGAGTGAAACAGAGAACAGACAAATGAAAAAGGGCCAGAAATGAACTAAAAATAAAGAAAACTGCACAAATTATTTATTTGGCAAAAAAAATTAAACTGCACATTTATAAGGCACAAAACGCATCATTAATCAAACAAGTAGCACACAACATATTATTAATCAAACAAAAGGTACAAAAGTGCATTATTAATTAAACAAAATGTTTGAAACCATGATATTTGATAAAACTAGCAGAGATATTCATATGGGGCTCAGAATTACCTTTGGTTTGCATAACCAGCATGTTTAAAGTACAACGGGCACAAGAAAAGTATAATGAGCAGGATAAGAGGTTAAAAGGGCACAACAAGTACAATAAAAGGGCAAATTAAGCTTAAAGAGCAAGGCAACTGCATGCTTTTTAGTAAAAGACCGTGTTTGGGCACAAACTACTATTTTGCATTGACTGAAGCCTTTCAAACCATAACTAGATTTGTTTGAAATATCTGCGTGTGCAAAGTATTTGCAGAGTGTGTGCTTTATTAAGGTGCAATCATTTCAAAGAGTTTTCTGTGTGAAAAGTACAGTTATATTGCAATGTACAGTGAAAGTACAGCCATTTCAAAATGTTTCTTTTGCTGTGTCAATTTGTTCGCAGAAAGCCGCCATTTCAGAGTGCTTCTTACACTGTCCAGGAAAAAACGCAGCCTGGGTCCAATCAACCTGATTTTGTTGCACTTAGGAATAAAAACATTTAAGCACTTTTGTTCAGACTGACACTGAACTTCTTCACAAACAAGTAAATGCCATTTAACAATCCATTATATAACCTCTCTTGAATGTGTCACCAAAAGCATTCCTCTAATTTTTAAAGTAATATATGTCACTTAATAAGACATGCTGCCAGTGAAACAAGAATATACATGGCCATAAAACGTCAATGTCAAAATAAACTTGTTAAAATATGATAGAACGTTTTTATAAAAACCTATTGATGATAATAATAAAGTTAATAAATTAAATATTAATGATGCTAATGATATTATTGTACAATGTACGTTCAAATGCATAAACATATAGATTTAAAAATACGTTTGAACCTACCAAGTTGTGCCAAAAATCAACTAAGACAAAGTGATCTCCCCTTTAAAATTGTTTTTAAGGAAACCACATTGTTGTTACTAGGGGGACGTGTGGAATTAAGCAAAATCTGCCAGAAGAACTCCTTTCTTTCAAGCAGGTTCTCCCAATCACCACCCATCGGATGTTGCTCAACCTGCTCCAGAATTGAAAAGGAAAATTTTTTAAAATTCTTGGTATCCGACACTGTGCCTGTACAAAGTATTGGTATGATTGGCCTTACAAATTGCATATACATGTTGGGACATACGTACCCTTATAGGGCCCACAGTCTTGCCCACATAAACAGATGGACAAGATGCACATACAGCAATGTAAACAACCCCCTTTGTATTACAATTGTAGCAACCTTTTACTGGGATCAATTCAGGAAAACCTTGAATGTGTATACTAGAACCTTCCATAACATACCTGCATTGATTGATTAGTGCAATAACAACAATTTGGACCTGAGCATCAATAAACCAAAAGAAATCATTATTGACTTCAGAAAAAGTTCTGCCATGCAACTGCCCCTCAAGATCAACAGTGAAGAAGTGGAGAGAATCCAAACTACAATGTTCCTGGGGGTACATAGATCAGAGGATCTTTCTTGGAGTGCAAACACAGGCCAGCTAATTAAAAAGCCCAACAATGACTACACATTTTAAGAAGGCTTAGAAAAGCAAACACCTTCTACAGAGGAGCCATCATGAGCATTATCATCAGCAACTGCATTGTATGGTTCAGTAACAGCACAACAGCTGACTATGAATACTCTAAATACCTTCTACAGAGGAGCCATCATGAGCATTATCACCAACAACTGCACTGTATGGTTCGGTAGCAGCACAATAACTAAAAGGAAGAAGCTGCAAAGAATAATAAGAACAGCAGAAAAGATTGTGGACACGTCTTCCTACCTTAAAGGAGCTCTTTGAAATGAGATGTAAAAAGAGGTCCCACAAAATACTGAGTGACACTTCTCATCCAGTGAATAGTTGGTTCACTAAACTTGCATCTAGTAGAAGGTTACGGAGTATCCGCTGAAGGATCTCCAGATTCACAAACAGCTTGTATCCAATTGCAATAAGACTCATTAATGCAGATGTAAATCTGGATATATCAAAACTATAACAGATAATAACATTAAAATATTCTCATTCAAGTGCAATTCCTATCACTTCCTTATGTGCAGTATCACCCGATCTCACCTCTATGTATAGTGCACTTCTCTTTTCATGTGTTAATCATCTAGTAGTCAGTGTTGTCCAGTGCATATTAATAGTATCCAATCATGTGCATCAGTTACCTAGACATATACTTTTGTACTATAGTTATTGTTTAGTCTTTAATACCTATTATGGCTTGTCTTTTTGCATTTGTTTTTTTTTTTCCTGTAAAAGAGCTGACACTCAAATTTTCATTTAGGCAGCAGTTGTGTTTCCTAAATGACAATAAAGTTTCATTTAAATCTCTGAATTTTGAATCTTTTTGCATCTGTTCCTCTAACATGTCCTATTTTTCCTGCATATGAGGTTTAGGTCCCTAGATTGTGTAATTCTGATGCTGTTTATTTTGCAGCTGTGCAACTGGTTCATCAGAGTGGAATCAGAGGATGTTGGTATGACTGGCGTAGACTGCCTCTCAGCAGTCTGTAGGAAATTCAGTACAGGGATAAGGCTTTGAGGTAGTTATGTAAAACATGTTGTTTACACTGTGTGTTCTTTTTGTGGGGAACCTCTGTGGACACTCCAGTTGTTGCATCTGTCTGGTCAGGTACATACTGAAAGGGGTGTTGTGCCCAATGATTGGACTGATGAGGGCCGAGTACAGTGTAACAATGACATTCTTGGACCTACATACAGTACCCATGCTTGTAAGCTGCACAACATAAAATGATTTCCTTACTACCATCGACACATGAAGATCAAAAGCCAAGTTACTATCTACATGCGTTCCCAAATCCCTGACCATTGGGTTTACTCTTAGAAGTGTATTATCAATGTTGTAGTTTCCAAGGGTGTCCATCTTCCAGAAGAATATTATTATGCATTTCTTGGCATTGAGTTTTTGACCATGGCTTTGGCACCAGTTAATCTATGTCAGTCCATCTTGTAGGGTATTTTTGTAATTGGGAGATTCTTTGACTGCATCTAGCTTGCAATAATCACAAACTTGGACAGCCAGAGGCCCTTGATGTTGTCCATGACTTTCAAGAAGTACATAGCAGAAATGAGCAGACCCAGCACCAAGATGAGTAACTAGCCTCTTTGTGGAGGTAGACTCCCCTCTCCCAACTCATCGGGTCCTATCTCTGAGCTAGATGGCTACCTAGTTGGTGATATAGGGGTTTATACCTAATTTTGTGAGTTTGTCCACAATACACTAGGTGGGTATTGTGTCAAGTGCTTTGGCCAGGTCAAGGTAGACAGTATTCACTGTTTTACCTTATCCATTGTTTTGATGACCTTCTTCAAGAAGTCCACCAGGTTGACTAAGTATGTGCTGCCCTTGACAAAAACCAAACTGGGTATATCCAGCATCTGAAAGTTTGTTATTTCATCGTTTACCATTTCCATGATAATGTTTTCAATGGCTTTGCATATGAGGCTTGTCAGACGTATGGGTCTGTAGTTATCCAGGTCCATACATGGTCTGCCCTTTTGAAGAGGGATGACAGTTGCAATCTTCCATTTATTCTACAGGCTATGTTTAAACAGGGATTCTAGTGGTCCTGCTAGGTGAATTTCCTATCTCCCATCCAATCGTCAAAGTTCTTTTTGAAGAGGGCCAAGGAGGTGCTTGACAAGTATGGGCAGTCTATTTCAGAATATGGGTGTCTCTGGGTCAGGAACCTATCCCTCCAGCATGTTTTGTTCATTGTGATGACAAGGTTTAGATCCCTGGAGCATGTGGCTCTGAGGGATTGGGATTTCTTTAAGTGGAGCATGTCCAACAGCTCAGAATTTTACATGGCCTTGTATGTTAAGCAGACATCGCCTCTGAGTTAACAATATGCCACAGAGTATAGCTGGAGTTTAGATGGTCTGCATATGTTATCTGCTTTAGGCCTGTGATTCTTTTAGTGAGGTATTTCTGTGGCCTTTCCAGTTGTTGCAGATGTCTTGTAAGGTATATACCAAAACGGGGCATTGTACTCTATAATGGGTCTAATGAGGGATTATTACAGTGGGACAATGATCTCCTTTTTTCTGGAAGAAAAGCCATTAGTGATGAGGTGTGCCACATAGAAGGATTTCCTGACTGTTGTGGCTATGTGGTTTTCGAAGGTGAGACCACTGTCCACTAAGTCCCTTATCACACTTTCAGTGTTTAGTGTACTGCCACTTATGTGGTAATTCATGGGTACGTGGTTTTTCCCAAAGGGGATAACTATACATTTCTTGGCATTGAGCTTGAGCCCATGGCTCTAGCACCAAGCATCTGTTTTTGTAAGGCCCTTTTGTAGAATATCCACATCATTTGGGGATTTGATAATGGCTCCCAGTTTGCAGTCATCTGCGAACTTTGTTAGCCAGAGTCCCTTAGTGCTGGTCTGTCCTTCAAAGAAGTAGATTCAAGCAAGAGCGGTCCCAGGACTGAACTTTGAGGTACTCCACTTGTCACTTGTCTGGAGCTGGATTTTGAGTCAGCTACTTTTCTAGTGTGGGTTCTGTCAGTAAGCCAGTTGGCAACCCATTGAGTGACGTAGAGATTAATGCCCAGCTTAGTAAGTTTATCTATGATTCCAGAGTGGGGGGATGGTGTCGAAGGCCTTGGTGAGGTCCAGATAGGCTGTGTGAACCGCCTTATCCTCATCCACGACTCTGGAGACTGATTTGAAGAAGTCAATCAGGTTGAGGAGACAAGATCAGCCCTTTACGAAACCAGTGTTTGAAGGTTGCCAGTGTCTTTGTTTATAACTTTCACGATAATGCATGCCATGGCTTAGTAGATCAGACTCGTCAGACTGATGGGACGATAGTTCCTGGGATCCAAGGTAGATCCCTACTTGTGGAGTGGGAGAACTGTAGCTGTGCACCACTCATTGGGCATGAAGCCTAAGGTGAAGCTATGATTAAACATGACACTTAGGTGAGGTGCCAGTTCATTTTGTAGATCATGTAGTACACAGCCTGGGATTTCATCATATGGTCCCATGGATGCTGTATTTTTAGCTTTGGAGAATGTGATTTTTACCTGTGTGGCCATGATTACCAGAATTTGGCAATCTTTTGGTATTGAGATGGGCACTTTAGGGGTGAGAGGGGTGAAGTTGGCACTGAATCAATCTGCCAGGATATTGGCAATTTCCTTGAGATCAGTATATTTAATGTCATTATGTTGTAGCTCAGGGCTGATCTGAGAATTGCCATTTAGATTCTTGACATAACTACAGAATGCCTTGTGTTTGTCCTTGGAATCTTTGTCAATTTTATTTTCATAACTAGCTCTGGAGGATTTTATAAGGGATCTCAGCTTCTTACTGAGGCTTTTAAGGGAGTTTTTAGCATCCTGGGATTTTCCTCTTTTCTGCAACAGTTTCTTCCTTCTGTTGTATAGTTTGTTTATGGCAGGGGCCACCAGATTAGGTTCCTTTTTTTGGAGGAGACCATCTTGGTTCTGTTTGGAATGGCATGATTCATGCACGAATGGATGTACTCGTACAGTGTCTTAGTGTAAGTTTCAGTGGTCAAACTTTTAGTTCCTGTCTGCATGGGTGTCAGGAAGTTTGTCACTTCTGACTTGAGTGGCATGAAGTTGGCTTTGGAGAAGTTTTTTATGGAGGTGTCCCTACTGGGGGGGGTGGGGGTGGGATGTGGATGCCAAGGGTGATTAGCTTATGGTCAGACCTGACCAATGAGGGGGTGACCACTGTATTCATTTCTGTAATCACACTTCTGGAATAATGCAGAAAGAGCTAATATTGTACAGATGTTTGTAGCAAAAATGAATAAACCAGTGCTAATAGACTTTTCTAGCTGATATTGTACATATGTTTGCAGCAGAAATGAATAAACCAGCATTAAACAAGCCTTTCTATTTTTTGGTCATCTAGGTGTAAGATTTTGTTACTAAATACATTTGCAATTCTGTTTTTGATGGTTTAAAACAGTGTACTGTTGCACATGATTTGACATGCTTAAATCCACTACTGTTTGTGATAGCCATTAATGGGCTGCAGTAATTTACATGACAACTGAAGTGAAGCTGTATGCTGGTAGCTGGATTATTAACAAGGGACCTTGAATTTCCTACAAAAAGATTCTGATATAATTGACTAGTTCTTCAACTCCCAATAATGTCAAAAATCAGGACCATACCTCTCAACTGCCCAGATTTTTGCAAATATCAAGAATTTTTGCCTCATGTTTTTGGTCCACTCCTCATAGAATTTTTTTTTTTTTTTTTTTTTGGCAAATCACTGAGAATTGAAGTCACTTAAATAATGACATGCATTTGAGTTTTAAACTTCATATCCTTCAGAAAATGCATGCTAACAAAAATGTCTGTTATTCTAGCAACTTTCTAAGTTTATAAGAGCAATGTTTAAAATCTGTCCCTATATTTTGGGCCTTTGTCCCCTCATTACATTAGGCTGTGTCCAGATTTCTTATGATAAGAGATTGACAGATATGCTCAGGAGTATATTTCAGGTCCATATTATATTCTTGAAAGCGGACAACGTCGAATCCGACATTGTCGACATGAGTATAGCAAAAGTGCAGAACATCGAACGGGTAAACGGAAATCTCCGTAAGGGGAGATTTCCATTTACTTCAATGTAGTGCGGTCTCGGTTCATAGGTTCATAGGTTCATAGGTTGGTACTAGGCTATCAGCCCTAGGGCCTATACAAGCCTAGCCATAACAATTCCCTGGCTATTTCTTCCCACATTATTTACTTTCCTGGACCCCTGTCTAGCAGGGCGACTGACGTGATCCCTGGGGTGAATTTCCTTTCTCCCATCCAATCGTCAAGGTTCCTCTTGAAGAGGTCCAAAGAGGTACTCTGCTTGACATGTATGGGCAATCTATTCCAGAGTCTGGGGAGTCTCTGGGTCAGGAACCTATCCCTCCAGCATGTTTTGTTTATTGTAATGACAAGGTTTAGATCCCTGGAGCATGTAGCTCTGAGGGATTGGGATTTCTTTAAGTGTAGCATGTCCAACAGCTCTGGGTTTGACATGGCCTTGTATGTTAAGCAGAGATCGCCTCTGAGTAGACTATATGTGACAGAGTATAGCTGGAGTTTTTTAAGGCGATCAGCATAGGGCATCTGCTTTAGGCCTGTGATTCTTTTAGTGAGGTATTTCTGAGGCCTTTCCAGTTGTTGCAGATGTCTTGAGAGGTACATACCAAATGGGGCATTGTATTCTATAATGGGTCTAATGAGGGATGAGTACAGTGGGACAATGACCTCCTTTTTTCTGGATGAAAAGCCCTTTGTGATGAAGTGTGCCACATAGAAGGATTTCCTGACTGTTGTGGCGATGTGGTTATCGAAGGTGAGACCACTGTCCATCTGTGTCCCTAAGTCTCTTATCACACTTTCTGTGTTTAGTGTACTGCCACCTATATGGTAATTCATGGATACATGTTTTTTCCCAAAGGGGATAACAATACATTTCTTGGCATTGAGCTTGAGCCCATGGCTCTGGCACCAAGCATCTGTTTCTGTAAGGCCCTTTTGTAGAGTATCCACATCATTTGGGGATTCAATAATGGCTCCCAGTTTGCAGTCATCTCGCTAACATCATTGTTAGCCAGAGTCCCTTAGTGTTGACCTGTACTTCAGAGAAGTAGATGCCAAACAAAAGCGGCCCCAGGACTGAACCCTGAGGTACTCCACTTGTCACTTGTCTGGAGCTGGATTTGGAGTCGGCTACTTTTACAGTGTGGGTTCTATCAGTAAGCCATTTAGCAACCCATTGGGTGACATAGGGATTAATGCCCAACTTAGTAAGTTTATCTATGATTCCAGAGTGGGGGATGGTGTCAAAGGCCTTGGCAAGGTCTAGATAGGCTGTGTGGACCACCTTACCCTTGTCCATGGCTCTGGAGACTGACTCAAAGAAGTCAATCAGGTTCAGGAGACAAGATCGGCCCTTCACAAACCCAAACTGGGTGGGGTCCAGTGTTTGAAGGTTGCCAATGTCTTTGTTTATAAGTTCCATGATAATACGCTCCATGGCCTTGCAGATAAGGCTTGTCAGACTGATGGGACGGTAGTTTCTGGGATCCAAGGTGGATCCCCCCTTGTGGATTGGGATAACTGTAGCTCTGCGCCACTCAGTGGGCACGAAACCTGAGGTGAGGCTATGATTAAACATGACACTTAGGTGAGGTGCCAGTTCATATTGTAGTTCATGTAGTACATAGCCCGCGATGTCATCTGGTCCCATGGATGCTGTATTCTTGGCTTTAGAGAGTGCGTTTTGTACCTGTGTGGCCGTTATTACTGGAATTTGGCAATCTTCCAGTATTGAGATAGGCCATTTAGGGGGTGAGAGGGGGGTGAAGTTGGCACTGAATCGATCTGCCAGGATATTGGCAATATCCTTCGGATCAGTATATTTAATGCCATTCTGTTTTAGCTCACAGCAGATCTGAGCATTGCCATTTAGATTCTTGACATAGTTATAGAATGCTTTGTGGTTGTCTTTGGAATCTTTGGCAATTTTATTTTCGTAACTAGCTTTGGAGGATTTTATGAGGCATCTCAGTTTCTTACTGAGGCTAGTAAGGGAGTTTTTTGCATCCTGGGATTTTCCTCTTTTCTTCAAAAGTTTCTTCCTTTTGTTGTAAAGTTGTTTATGGCAGGGGACCACCAGATTGGCTTCCTTTTTTTGGATGAGAGCATTTTGGTTCTATTTGGGATGGCACGATTCATGCATGAGTGGATGTGCTCGTACAGTGCCTTAGTGTAGGATTCAGCAGTTGAACTTTCAGTTCCCGTCTGCATGGGTGTCATGAAGTTTGTCACTTCTGACTTGAGTAGCATGAAGTTGGCTTTGGAGAAGTTTTTTATGGTAGTTTCTTTACTGGGGGGTGGGGGTGGGATGTGGATGTTAAGGGTGATTAGCTTATGGTCAAACCTGACTAACGAGGGGGTGACCATAGGTATGGAGCATTGATTTCCCATGTTGGTAATGACCAGGTCTAGGATATTGGAGCCCCTGGTGGGACTATGGATTAGTTGATCCAGGGGGTTGGAATTTATGAATTCCAAGAACCGTTGCACAAAGGTGTTGGGACATGAGTGGTTTTGCCAGTTAATGGCAGGGTAGTTAAAATCACCCAGTATTAGGGTGTTTGGTTCTATCTTAATATTTTCCAGTATGTTTAGAAAGGTGTAGTGAGAATCTTGGGGTATGGTGGGGGATCTGTAGCAAGCTACAATTTGGATTGCAGTCTTACCTAGTGTTAGTTGCACTTGGAGAATTTCAGACACATTGTGTTGGCCAACTAGCCTGGTGGTGTGAATATCCTTGGTGAATATTGACACTCCTCCACCTTTAGTGTTTCGGTCCTGGTTTGGTGGCCGAAAAGTGTGGTAAGAGTTGTAGCCTGGTATTGCAGTGGTGCTCTCTGGATCCTTGAACCAGGTCTCAGTTACTGCACAGATATCGATGTTCTCCATTTTTAGGAGTGCCTCGAGAGAGTGCATTTTGAGGTTTAGACTTCTGGCATTGAGTAGCATTACCTTCACATTTTGCATGCTTGTACCTGTTACGGTGGTGGTTTTGTTCTTTGAAGTTTGCCAAAAAAGGCACTATAGGGGTGGCAAGAGCCTTAGCCAGTAACCTGAATCCCAGGGGTGACAGGTGCAGACCATCTCTGGCAAAGCATCGTGGTCTGTCAATCATGTCATCCCAGGCAGACAGATACTGGATCCCCTTTGAATGACACCATAAGCTTAGCCAATTGTTGAAGTCAATCATTTTATCCTTATATTGTGGTATCATTCTGGGTGAAGGCAGGATGCTACTCAGGGCTAGGGTCATACCTGCCTGGGCCACATGATCTGAGAGCTCTTCCATGTCTCTTTTCATGTAGTCCAGGGAGGTACGCCTCAAGTCATTCACTCCAACATGGACAATGACAGAGTCATATTTGTACTTGTTGTGGAGTGACTTGAGTGCATGCGTTATGTGGCGGATCCTGCCACCCAACAGGCAGCTGACTGTAATTTTCTCCTTATTCAACCTGGTGAGAGGGACATCAGTGTGCTGGACTATAGAGTCACCTATGACTAAAGTGTTAGGTACATTGTCTTGCCTTAGGGGCTGTTGCTGGGTGGCACACTGGTGTTGTGAACTATGTGACACATTGGTTGTGATTGGTGTTTGTTTGCGTTTCAGCTTCAGAGGTCTTTGTTGCTTGGGCAGGTTACAGTTAAGGGCCTCTGCATATGTGGATTTAGTGTTGCTATATGTGGGTGTTGGTGGTACGGGTTTAGAAGGGCTATGTGTTGCTTGAGGTGTAGTGTGGGTGTTAACCTTCTCCTCTTGACTGTTTAGCACAATCTTGGGTGGAGAGAGCTTTGCTTCCATTTTGGCTATGTAAGTGCATCTCTCACAGGTTGTAGTGTTTGGTGGTAGGAGGAGAGGGTTGTCTGTGTACATGAGGCAATTGCTGCATTGCCCCAGTATGCCCAGATTCACCAGGTGGACAGGAGAAATCACCGGAAGCTGACCCTTGGACATGCCTGGTTTGGGGCTTTTTTTTTCTTTGTAAAGTATAGGAGCTGTTTCCTTAGCAAGGTACTTTGCAATTATAGGCTGTTTAGTGCCTACTATTAATTTTTCCTTGTTAACAAGGAGAGTTCAGTGTTTGTATGAGTTTAAGGCTTCCTAGTGCTTTCCAGCAGGTATTAGAGAAAGTGCTAGTCACAAGGATGCTTAAAGGTAAGATTGAAAAGAATGCACTCTGCAGTGTGCACTAGAGAAGTAAGATGTGAAAGTAGGTAACTTGAGTTTTACCTGTTTAAAAAGTTAAGGGTTAGTGGAGAGTTACTATTTTTAAAACAGCAAGATGGATTGAAAGGGGTGGTCACTTTTGTATTTTGGTACTATGAAATACTGTAGGATGGCCAATAAATTTAAATAATTGAAGGGGTGGGATTTCAAAAATGATGATTTTGTGATTACTCACATAAGCCAGTGAAAGTAGAGAGAAATGAGATATATGGTCAGATTAACATAAGAGGCGGGCAACTAGAAAGACAGTGGTATTTAACAAGACAACTTAAATGGGTGAGAGGGCGAGAAAAAATTCTGCCTGACTCAGAACAGAGAGAGCTGTGGTCTCTTTTGAAGTTTTAATATGCTGTTAAAACAGAATGCAAGCAAAACACAAGGTAAAGAAAACAAACTACAGTATTCAAAATATAGAAAGGCAATACAGTAATACAAAAAATAAAAGCAAACTAACCTTTCCTTCACAGCAAAGTGTAGCAGAGTCTGGATGAGCCTTTCTGGTGGAGTTGGTATATTTAAGTAGCGGGGGGTGCAGGTGGGCTTGTCCCCCTGCCTACAACCTTTAGATTTTCTTTTTTTTTTAATTATTTTTATGAGCATTCAAAATTTTAATAGCTCAATCAATAAAGGTCGACCTTTAGTGATTCGAACTATTAAACGTTCGATGTTCTAATATAGACCCATATATTTCATAAATGGTAGTGTTCGGTAGTATGATACACGTGTTTGTATTACATAATGCATGGGCGTATCAAATACATACAACCGGATTTATTTTCTCAATGACCAATCATTATCACGGCTGTTAACGTGCATTTTACTTCTGTGCTTCCTTGGATATGGTCAAATTATTTTAGTATGATCCTCTCTGATGCTTATAAAACATTGTATTGCCTTTTCTTTTAACATTAAATGATTATTTTTTTCTGATTTGCTCTGTTGTAATACCATTATGAAGGAGCTGAAGTATTATATAATTCAAAATTAAGATTTGTAATTAAAATATTTGAAAATGCATACCAGTATGAAGTATATGTTACTGCTAATGAATTTTTGATTTTAATCAAGAGTGCCACTTAAGGTATTGTGTCTGATATATAAATGGCATAATAATTTACTTTCTAGATTCAGTTACACACTTATTTACTCCCATGTGCTTTCATACCACAGGATCGAATATGTTGTCTAGATTTTGTGCCCCAAGACATAAAAATTATTTATACAGCAGGATGCAGTGACTTTTAAAATATTATGCATCTACAGGATGATACTTTAAGAATACATTTTAAACCTGAGTTATTTATACAATTTTAAATTATAAGTGAAGTATTGCTATGAGGTTTTGGATACTTACATGTGTTTTTTGATAGCACAATATTCTGCAAGATGATATAATGGCTGAGATTCATCGCACGAGTAATGAAAGTGGCGAGAGTTATGTGCTATTTGGTATCACATTTTATGTCAATGTTCAGATTTTTTGCTGGATGTTTCTATTTTCAATGTCTGCAGGTTGAGAGGTATGGCGCTGGTACTCTGAGGTAAGGAGCTCATAGTAAATGAGGAGCACCTTGCTATGGGGACAAATAGAATTAGGCAAAGTGCACATGTTCTGTGGGATAAACAACACAGAAAGGCAGGCAAGGTGTACCTGAGTGTGCTAGAGGCTGTGTGCACTCGCACATGAATGAAGAGGCATATCACTGTCATGCATGTAACGGCAGTCTGCCCAAGAATGGGTAGCACAGCAAGATATCATCATATACATGAGGAGGAAAGGGGACTAACAAAGTCAGGAAAGGGAGAATAACAATCTCAGGAAAAAAAATACAATGATAACCATAAGGAATGAGGTGCGGGAAAAAGGACAATTTTCTTGCAAGAAATGCTCCCATTTTTTATGCATGATGAGGAAGAGTACCTGAGGAAGGTAGTGAAGAATGGTTGTGGGTGGAATAAAGGGTGATGGGAAAGTTACAATGAAACAGCAACAAGCATACAATGTGGACACAGGTGAGGTACTGACAAAAAACATAGGGACAACAGTGGATGGACAGAGAGAGATAGAGGGTTGACACTGTAATGGGGATGACAAGACAACAAACAAGTGATGGGGAATGGCTAACACAGAAGTGGACACATGGATGGGATAGGATTGGTTTTATGTTGGATGCCAGAATGGCCCAGAGAGCATCTTGCATAGGCATCAGTCTTCTCTATGCCTGAAGCAATGTGAAGGATGTACCCCTAATGACCAAATGATGAGGGCCTGACAGTCATGTGACAAAAATCATCCATGCCTGAAGTAATGTGAAGGATGTACCCCTAATGACCAAATGATGAGGGCCTGGCAGTCATGTGACAAAATCATCCATGCCAGGAGACACTCCATGGTGATGAGGCAGGTGTTGAGCTGTTGATGCACCTCAGACAGTACTAGACTACGTGATCTTTACTGAGAGACTAGAGAGGACCCCTTCTGAGCCAATATCAGAATGGAATGGGCCTGTTCTCCCCCAAAATAGTGGCTACAGAGGCCTTCATTAAGTCTTTCAGGCCACATTCAGCAGGGTGACCTTTACTGCTGTGGAAAGACAGGTCTTGCAACCAGCAAGCACCAGAGGCACTGACTGGCTCAGGCTGAGGTTTGTACTGTTGATCCACTGCCATAACTACAAATGGCTCTACAGAAGAATAGAAAACAAAAAGATAATGCATTAATGCATTAATTAATTTGGCACATGGTTTTACTGGAAAGGCTCAATCAGACTCTGCTGCAGTTTGCTGTGAGGGGAAAGGTTAGTTTGCTTTTTATTTGTTGTATTCTGTATTAGTTGATTACCTTTTTCTATTTTGTATACTGTGCTTTGTTTTCTTTACCTTGTGTTTTACCTGTATTCTGCTTTTAACTGCATATTAAAACTTCAAAAGACACTGCAGCTCTGTCTGTTGTGAGTAGACAGAAATTAGAACAGGTCAATTAAGGAGTCACACATAAGTTAGAAAAGGTCAGTTAAGGTTAATCATCTGTGAACTGAGGGGGTGGAGCTACGAAGTACACCTTCTATTTAAGGGGTAAAATAAAACATTTCAGAGGTTTACTGGACATAAGTTAGAAGAGGTCAGTTAAGGTTAATTATCTGTGAACTGAGGGGATGGAGCTAGGAACTACATCTTCTATTTAAGGGGTAAAATAAAACATTTCAGAGCTTTACTGCAAAGGCTCACCCAGATTATGCTACAGTTTGCTGTGATGGAAAGGTTAGTTTGCTTTTTATTTGTTGTATTCTGTATTAATTTATTACCTTTTTCTATTCTGTATACTGTGATTTGTTTTCTTTACACTGTGCTTTACTGGGTCCCTATTATTTTAGCGAATGCAATGAATTGCGAATGCTGTTTAGTCGAATGTCATGACGAGAAATGGCAAAATATCGAAAGCATGGAACAGCGATTTTTTTCCTAGGGAAAAATCACTGGGCTGTTTTCGGCACTTTGCCATTTCTTCGACTGTGGTGCAATCTTGGAAGGGAGAGTGTGGGTGGCACAGCCCCCCACATCGGGGGTGTTGGTGGCGAAGCCCCACACATTATTTTGTGATTTATTTATTTATGGATCAGCGATTTTTTTTCCCAGGGGAAATAAATTGCTGATCCGTGTGTTTGACATTTTGGGTTTTCAGGGATTGTGGGTTGATTATATAGTGTTCAAAATTCATTGCATTCACTTATATAATATAGACCTGTTTTAGTTGTATTTTGCTTTTAACTGCATATTAAAACTTGAAAAGACACCACAGCTCTGTCTCTTGTGAGTCAGACAGAAATTTTTCCCACCCTCCAACCCGGTTACTGTTGTGTGCTTAAACACCACTGTCTTTCTAGTTGCCTGTCCCTTATGTTAATTTGACCATAGATCTCATTTCCTGTTTGCTTTTACTGGTTGGTGTGAGTAAGCACAAAATTATCATTTTGTGAAATCACTCCTCCTCAGCTATTTAAATTTATTGGCAATCCTACTGTATTCCATAATACCAGAATAAAAAAGTGACCACCCCCTTTCAATCTGTATTGCTGTTTTAAAAATAGTGACTCTCCACTAAAACTTAACTTTTTAGAGAGGTTCATAGGTGGGTACTAGGCTATTGGCCCTAGAGCGTATACAAGCCTAGCCAAAAAGGTACCCTGGCTTTCGCCACCCAAGGAAATTATTTTCCTGTGCCCCTGTGGAGCAGAGCCACAGAGATGATCCCCAGGGTGAATTTCTTATTTCACATCCAATAATAAAGATTTTTCTTGAAGAGTGCTAATGAGGAGCTTTGTTTGATATAGATAGGTAGTTTGTTCCAGAGTATAGGAAGTCTCTGGGACAAGAATCTATCCCTCCAGCATGTTCTGTTTATTGTGGTAATAAGGTTTGGGTCACTAGAGCATGTAGCTTGGAGGGATTGGGATTTCTTTAAGTGGATCATGTCCGACAGCTCTGGGTTTGACATAGCTTTGTATGTTAGGCAGAGATTGCCTCTGAATAGGTGATATGCGACGGACTAAAGCTGGAGTTTTTTGAGAAGGTCTGTGTAGGTCATCTGTTTGAGGCCAGTAATCCTCTTTGTGAGGTATTTCTGCAGCCTTTCCAGTTGTTGTAGATGTCTTGTGAGGTACATATCAAAAAGGGCATTGTACTCTATAATGAGTCTAATGAGTGACGAGTAGAGGGGAACAATGACCTCTTTTTTCCTGGATGAGAAACCTGTTGTGATGAGGTGTGCCATGTAGAAGGATTTCCTGACTACTGTGGCGATGTGATTATCAAAGGAGAGACTACTGTCCACCTGTGTCCCAAGGTCTCTTATCACACTTTTGGTGTTAAGTAGACTACCACCTATGTGGTAACTCATGGGTACAGAGTTTTTACCAAAGGGAATGACAATGCACTTTTTGGCATTGAGCTTGAGGCCATGGCTTTGACACCAGGCAGCTGTCTCAGTGAGGCCCTTTTGTAGGATGTCCACATCATTAGGAGTTTCAATTATGGCTCCTTGTTTGCAGTCATCTGCAAACTTCATTAGCCAAAGACCTTCTGCATTAGCCTGTACTTCAGAAAAGTAGATACCAAACAGAAGAGGACCCAGGACTGAACCCTGTGTTACTCCACTTGTCACTGGTCTGAAGTCGGATTTAGAGTCTGCTACTTTCACAGTGTGGGTTCTGTCAGTGAGCCAGTTGGCAACCCATCTTGTGACATACGGATTTATACCTAGTTTAGTGAGTTTATCTATAATTCCAGAGTGGGGGATGGTGTCAAAAGTCTTGGCAAGATCTAGATAGGCTGTGTGAACCACCTTACCCTCGTCTACGGCTTTGGTGACTGCTTCAAAGAAGTCAATTAGGGTTAGGAGACATGATCTGCCTTTTACAAACCTGAACTGGGTGGGGTCCAGAGTTTGGAGATTACCAATGTCTTTGTTTATAAGTTCCATGATGATACATTCCATGGCCTTGCAGACCAGGCTCATTAGACTAACGGGGAGGTAGTTCCCAGGGTCCATAGTGGCTCTCCCTTTATGGAGTGGGATAACCGTTGCTGTGTGCCATTCAGTGGGCACAAAGCCTGAGGAGAGGCTATGATTGAACATGGTGCTTAGAAGGCATGCCAGTTCATTCTGTAGTTCATGTAGAACCCAATCTGGGATGTTGTCAGGTCCCATGGATGCTGTGTTCTTGGCTTTGGAGAGTGTGGTTTTACCTATGCAGCCATGATTACAGGAACTTTGCATTCTTCCATAATAGAGATGGGCCCTTTAGGGGGGTAAGGGGGAGGTAAAGTTAGCACTGAACCTATCTGCCAGGTGAAACTTAAGTTACCTACTTTCACATATACTTTCTCTAGTGCACACTGCAGTGTTTAGGATAAACCAATCTTACCTTTAAGCATCTATTGCAAGACTACCAGTTATTGGAGAGCCCACATTTTGCCTCTCAGTAGACATCTTGGGATTAGTGCTTCTGATTTCTCCTGGTGAGAGAAGGAGTGCAGTTATATTATTTCCTGGAGACTGCTGATCACCAGAAAGCTTAATAACTGCTTTATAGGTGACAGCTTGGAATAGGAGTATTGTATCCCAACAGAGTGAAGCTGTGCTGAGACCAGCATTAATAGTAGCCAGGCAGTAGCCATTCATGTGACTCCCCTCTTTTCATCATTCTTGACAAGGTAATTCTTTATTTTCAGTAAGTACTGCTTGACTTCTTGCTAATTTCAGAATATCTACCTAAATACTTCATCCTTAAATTTTCTGGGTATATGTATTGGTTTCCCCTCAAGTATTTGGCAGTGCTCTGTACAGACTCAGACACTTTGAGTGATATTTTTCCTGTAAAAGGCTTCAGTACTTAATGTAGTGAGCTCATAACCAGGCATGTCAAAGGTCAGTTCCTTATGGTTTCTCCTGTCAACCTGGTGAACTTGGGCATCCTGAGACAGTGTAGCAACTGCCTCATGTACACAGATAACCCTCTCTTCTTACCTCCCAACACTGTGACTTGTGAGAGATGCACATATGGAACCATATTGGAAGCCAAGCACTCTCCAGCCAAGACTGGATTAGCCAGTCAAGGGGAGAAGGATAACACCTGCACCACACCACATTCAACACATAGCCTTCAAGAACATACACCACCACAACCCTCACATAGTAACACAAAACACACACCTACTTTCACTGAGGCTGTCAATAAGAATCTGCCCAAACAACAGAGACCTCTGAGGCAGAAATGCAAACAACCACCACATCCCAGCACCAACCATGGGACACATAGCTCACATAAACAGTGTGCCACTCAACCAAAGCCCATAAGGCAAAACAACTTACCCAATACACTAGTCATAGGTGACACAGTAGTAAGGCACAGTGGTGTTCCACTCACTAGGTTGAATAAGGAGAAAGTTATGGTCAGCTGCCTGTCAGGTGCCAGGATCTGCCACATAACGCACGCACTTAGGTCACTTCACAACAGGTACAAATATGACTCTGTCATTGTCCATGTTGGTGTGAATGACCTGAGAAGTACCTCCCTGGACTACATGAAAAGAGACATAGAGGAGCTCTCTGATCTTGTACCCCAGGCAGGTATGATCCTAGCTCTGAGTAGCATCCTACCGTCACCCAGAATGATACCACACTACAAGCAAAAAATTATTGACTTCAACAATTGGCTAAGTTTCTGGTGTTATTCTAAGGGGATCTAGTATCTGACTGCCTGGGATGACATGATAGACAGACCTCGATGCTTCACTAGAGATGGTCTGCACCTATCACCCCAGGGATTACGGATACTAGCCAAGGCTCTTGCCACTCCTATAGTGCCTTTTTTAGGCAATGTCCTAAAGACAAAATTACCACCATAGCAGCTACAAGCAAACAAAATCTGAGGGTTATGCTACTCAATGCTAGAAGTCTAAATCTCAAAATGCACTCGCTCGAAGCACTCCTTAAAATGGATAACATTGACATCTGTGCAGTGACCGAGACTTGGTTCAAGGCTCTGGAGGGCATCCCAGCACTACCAGGCTATAATTCATACCACACCTTTTGGCCCCTAAACCTGGACTGAAGCACTAAATGTGGTGGTATCTCCCTATTCATAAAGGATATGCACACCTCCAGACTAGTAGCCCAACATAATGTATCAGAGATACTTCAGGTACAAATAACACTGGGTAAAACTGCAATCCAGGTTGTAGCCTGCTAAAGATCCCCCCACCATGTCCCAAAACTCCCCATCTACATTCCTAAACACACTGGAAAATGTTAGGGTTCAACCCAATACCTTTATATTGGGAGACTTTAACTACTCCTCCATTAACTGGGAAGATTACTCATGTACCAACATACTTGCTCAACATTTTCTGGAATTCATTAATTCCAATGCCCTGGACCAACTCATTCTTACCTCCACCAGGGGTAGAAACATCCTTGACTCGGTCATTACTAACACGGGTGACTGTTACTCTACACCAGTAATCAACTCCTCCCTGGTCAGATATGACTACAAGCTAATCAACATGGATATCCACATCCCACCCTCACCCCCCCCCCCAAAGAAAACCACCATAAAAAAACTTCTCCAAAGCCAATTTTGGGCTTTTAAAAACAGAGGTGGCTAACTTCATGACACCCATGCAAATGGAAAATAGGTGCATGACTGCTGAATCATACACCAATGCACTGTATGAGCACATACACAAGTGCATGGAATGGACCATACCAAACAGAACCAAGACACTCTCCTCCAAAAAAAGGAAGCCAATCTGGTGGTCCCCCACCATAAACAAACTTTACAACAGAAGGAAAAAAATGTTGCAGAAAAGGGTGAAGTCCCAAGACTGGAAAAACTCCTTTGTTAGCCTCAGCAAAAAATTGAGATCCATCATCAAATCCTCTAAATCTAACTATGAAAACAAAATTGCTGCAGATTCTAAACACAACCACAAGGCATTATATAGTTATGTCAAGAATCTACATGGCAGTACTCAGATCTGCTCTGAGTTACAGCACAATGGCAATACATATACAGAACTGACTGACATTACCAACATATTGGCTGACAGGTTCAATGCGAACTTTACCCCCTTTTCACCCTCTAAAGGGCCTATCACAATAAATGAGGAATGCCAAGCCCCTATTATCATGGCTACACTGGTAAAAACCACACTGTCCAAAGCTAAGAATACAGCTTCCATGGGACCTGATAATATCCCTGGGTGTGTTCTACATGAATTACAAAGTGAACTGGCACCACACCTGAGTAGCCTGTTCAATCACAGCCTCATTTCAGGCTTTGCTCCTACCAAATAGTGCACTGCAATGGTCATCCTACTTCACAAAGGAAGAGCGACTACAGACCCTGGGAACTACAGCCTCATTAGCCGGACGAGTCTGATATGTAAGGCTATGGAGCGCATCATCATGGACCTTATAAATAAGGACATAGGGAATCTCCAAACTCTGGACCCCACAAAGTATGGGTTTGTGAAAGGTAGATCATGCCTGCTCAACCTGATAGACTTCTTTGAGTCTGTCCTCAGAGCTGTAGATAGTTCACACAGCCTACCTAGATCTTGCCAAGGCTTTCTACACCATTCCTCACTCAGGAATCATAGATAGACTCATTAAACTAGGTATAAAGCCCTATGTAATAAGATGGGTTGCCAACTGGCTCACTAATAGAACCCACACTGTGAAAGTAGTGGACTCCAAATCTGACTACTGACCAATTACAAGTGGTGTCCCACAGGGATCTGTCCTAGGTCCTCTCCTGTTTGGCATCTACTTCTTTGAAGTTCAAGCCAACACAAAGGGACTCTGGCTGACCAGATGATTGCAAACTGGGAGCCATTATTGGTTCTCCAACTGATGTAGACATTCTATAAAAAGGCCTCACTGACACCAATGACTGGTGCCAGATGCATGGCCTTAAGCTCAATGCCAAAAAGTGCATTGTCATCCTTTGGGAAAAATTCAGTGTCCATGAACTACCACATAGGCGGTAGTCCACTAAACACTGAAGGTGTGAAAAGAGACCTGAGGACACAGGTTGACAGCAACCTCTCCTTTGATAACCACATTGCCACTGTAGTCAGAAAGTCCTTCTATGTGGCACATCTCATTACAAAAGGTTTCTCATCCAGGAAGAAAGAGGTCATAATCCCTCTCTACTCATCCCTCATTAGACCTATTATAGAATACAACATCCCATTTGGTATGTACCTCACTAGACACCTACAACAACTGGAAAGGCCACAAAAATACCTCACTAAGAGGATCTTAGGCCTTAGACACATGCCCTATACGGACAAACTCAAAAAACTCCAGCTATACTCTGTCTCTTATCGCCTACTTAGAGGCGATCTCTGCTTGACCTACAAAGCCATGTCTGACCAGAGCTGTTAGATATACTACACCTAAAGAAATCCCAATCCCTCCATGCCAGACACTTCAAGCAGCTTAAACCTCATTACCACAATAAACAGGACATGCTGGAGGGACAGGTTCCAAACCAGAGACTTACCATACTCTGGAACAAACTTCTCATTCTTGTTAAGCAGAGAACTTCACTGGCTCTCTTTAAGAGAAATCTTGATGAGTGGGTGGGCAATAGGAATTTCATCCCAGGGATCACTTCAGTGGCCTTGCTTGGCAGGGGCACTGGGAAAAAACTTTGTGTGGCATGATGCCAGGGAATCTTCTTGCTCTATGCTTATATAGGGTCCAGGGCTATTAGCCTAGTACACACTTATGAACATATGAACATGATATTAGACCTATTCAGTGTGATAATACACATGGTATATATATCACAATGGCAACAGAGGTGTTCTTGCCTTTTGTGATATCTCTCCATGTTGGCTGTAAAGCAATGTGGGTAGAACGTAGTACTGGGGAGACCTAATTAAAAAAAAAGGGGTAAATAAATAAAAAACACTTAGAGTAAAACTCTGGCAGTCTGGCTGTCTATCCACAGTCTCTGTTCCCTTTGGATAATCAGGTAAGTGTGATGCCACCTCAAGTTGCTATAAGGAATGCCAATTACATCACTTACCATGCTGGCAAACTCATGCCAGATATCTACCTAGTAAATGGTCTTCCTATTGTCTTAGCAGATACTTCTGAGAGCCTCTGTTTAGGAAGAATAACAAAATATTGCTGTCACTTGGACACCACTCCAGATCCCTTCTGTCTCTAGTACCTGAGTAGCCATAATCAGTCATTCTGGATTGTTTCACAAGAAAAATGGTAGCCGCATGTGCATGAACAGATGTTCAGACATCATGTGCCACAAATTGTAGCACATTAATGAAACACTACAAAAAGGCTCGATAGTGCAAACCCACAGTGCTATTTACTACATAAACAACATGCACTAGCATATTGTACACTTGCGTACACAGCCCTGGACAAGCTGGAATTTATTTATTTTTACATTTTTTAATCAGGTAAGTACACTGGTTCATAGACCCTTTTCAGGCTCAGCTTGAACCCAGTGGGCAAATGACAGTTTTACAACATAAATAACCAACATTTGTTCAGATGTAATGGAAATAGTATCATCAGGATGACACAATTATCACAAAACAAATCAAAGAAAAAAGTTTGTACAAAATTAAGTTTTAAGCATTCATCAGACCTATCCTTGAGTATAATGCACCTTTGTTATGTACCTAACCATGCATATCCAACAACTGGAATGTCCACAGAGGTTCTTCACTAAAAGAATACAGGGTGTAAGTAATAAATCTTATGCAGACCACCTCAAGGCCCTATCCCTGTATTCTATCTCCTACAGGCTTTTGAGGAGAGATCTATGCCTGGCATACAGGGCATTGTCAGATTCCACCCTAATTGGCCTCCTGCATATCTGCAGAACAAAGAGCACTAGAGTTATCCATTCTAAAGACATAAAACTTGCCTGTGATATAAATAGGACCTGCTGGAGAGATAGGTATGCATCCCAGAGACTAACCAGTCTATGGAACAGGCTGCCCATCCATGTGAAGCAGAGTTCCTCCCTAACCCAATTCAAGTGCATCTTGGACAATTGGATGGGAAACCAGAAATTCATCCCTGGTTTGGCACCTATGTCTCTAATGCAAACAGGTAACCTGTAAATGGTTCATCTCCCAGGCCCATGCTTTCACTTATCAAGGGTATCAGAACTTGCCAGAGATTTGGGATGCATGGCTAGGCTTAAAAAGGCCCTTGTGTTCGTTAGCCTAGTAAACACCTATGAACCTATAACCCTTTAAAGGAAGTGGCTTGAGTATTTTATCTGTTGATGAGAGCACTGGTATATATGATGGTTTAAAAGACAAGAAACCTTATTGGAATAGTGGGTAAGAGTGGAGAAATGTAATAATGAAGGTTTGTCAAGAGCAGATTTCAAAGAGAGAGAGAGAGAAGAGTTAGGAAAGAAAAAAAGACATGGTTGGAAATGTATGAGGTAGCTAAAATGAGGCCAGCAGTTGTGAGGCCAGATAGCTGTTAAACAACTAACAGTGGGTTTATGGGATAGGATGTGGGAGTGAGGAGTGTATTAGCTATGGTTTTCAAAGTACTTACATTGAGATGCTTGTTTGAGGTCTTTCCTGAGCTAAAGTCTAAAGTCTAGGGAATTGTAGGCTTGTTTGATTTCAGTAAGGATTGGTTTCCAGGCAGCAGGAGTTAGTTTGTGAAAGGAAGTTTCTGCAGCGCTGAGGGTGAAAGCTGGAGTCATAATAAAAATTTGTTGTGTCAGAATTGCACATGGTTTGTGTAGATTGTATGGTGCTGTGAAACTAGAACAGGTTGTGTAAGCATGGACTACAGTGATTGCCTAAGAGCTTAAATATGAGTGTGTTAAGGAGAAGGAAGGCTCTGGAGTAGATTGGAAGTAAGTTGTTTTCAGTGATTGTAATGCAGTCATCTTCACTGTAGTGGGATGAGGTGGATATAACTCAGAATTGTACTCTCAATGTTTTGATGGAGAGCTTGGCTCTGAGCAGAGTGGAAAGCAATTACTTGAAGGTTATATTGTAATCTGGAAGGAAGACATCGATGATAACAGCAAGTCTGGCTTCTGGTGTTAGGAAATGAGAGACTGTGTGGGCGACCTTAAGCTGTATGAGCACTTTCTGAGATTGAACTTCAATGTAGGGAAGGGAGGAAGAACAAAGAGGAGTCTAGGATAAGATCTCATAATTTTGTTCATGTAATAGCAGGGAAGGACTGTCCAAATGGGTTAGTTTTATATTTGAATGAGGTTTCTGATAAAGTCAGAGTCTGTTATTTATTTATGCTTTTTTAACTGGAACTTCCCCTACTTTTTGACAGGTGCCTTGGGAGACTTTTGCATCCACACAAGTTACTACCGAATTAGGTAGACGGGGCCTTGGTTTAACATCTCATCCAAAGGATGACATACTTAGAAGTGCAGTACTCCCCTTATGTTGCACTGCAGTGTCAACAATCCATCTACCAGGTGTGGGAATAGAACTCAGTCTTCTGTATCAAAGGTGAGTGTGCTACCTGGTGTTCCACTGACAATGATTTTTAGTACCAAACAGCATAACTGTGTTTTTCTTAGTATTCAGAGGTAGTTTGTTAGAGCCAGTCCAGTTCCATAGGTGGTTGAAAGCACTTTGTAGGAACTATTTAATTTCACTGAGTGCGTGGGCAGTCCTGGTGATGACTATATCATTGGCATACAGTAGACAGTTGAGACTGTAAAAATTTAAGAAGTTATTAATAAACAGGGAAAATAGATGGAGTCCAAGAACAGATCCTTGTGGTATGCCAGAGAGTGTGTAGCCATTTGGAGTGGCTTTGGTCAGAAGAGAAAACTTCCTGTTGCAGTGTAACTGGAATACCAAAAAGAAACTTCTAAAAAGTCACATGTTTTAAGTTTGTTGGCGAGAATGCCATTATTGAATCCAACAAAGGCACACTTAACGTCTGCAAAGACAGCAGCAGTAAACCTGCCCCCTTTTATACTGGAGTAGATCTGGCTGATTAAGAATAGAATCACAGTAGTTGCAGTGTATTTAGGTCTGAACTCATGCTGCCTATTTGGAAGGGTGTCATATCTATTCAGATATTCCAAAGTTTGTTTGTAAATAAGAGTTTAAGCTCAAGTGTCAATGTTGGCAATTGGGATGCAAGTCATCTGCAGTTTTGGGGTGAATACCTTAGCATGTAGTATAATGATGCCTTGTTTTAAAAGACAGAAAAAGCCATCATAGTCATTGTAAAGCTGATTATATGAGTAAGTGAGGGAGCAAGGAATTGGGAACCCATTTTTAGAACATGGGGATGGATGGACTAAAGATGATAGCTGCAGTAATCTGTAGTTTATCAATTACTTCCTTAGTTTGCTTTTTAGTTATGGACTGAAAGTAAAACAAAGGACAGTCCAAGTAAGTGTGTAAAAGGTCCAGAGTGAAGGGAACAGTATGGACCTTTACATGTATCAGGGTAGAAACAAGGAGGGATATGGATATTATGTTGAAAAGCTGTAAGAGTATCAACAGGGGTTGTGCTTGTGGAATTTGAGTTGTTAATTATTTTATTGGAAAATGGGGTTTTAATAGAGTTCCAAAACTGCTTGGATTAACTAAAATAGATGCTGTGTACTGCTCTGCATTAGTTTGCTTTAGTAAAGTTTGGTTTGCATCCTAGTGGATTTATGAAGAGCAGTGTAGGTATCATATTTGACCTGACTGGCATTGCTTTTCCAATCCCTCCATGCTTTGCTGGTGTTTTTGATAAGTCATGCTAAATAAGGTGTGGTGCAAGGGATATTCATAGATTGAAGTCTTTTAGTTCTGAGTGGGTGGAGTTGATCTTGAATGGGAAGGAGTGCACTGAGAAATATACAGAGAGGGGGTGTTGTTGGGGTTAGAGAAAAAGTACGGCGGAGTCCAGATAATGAAAAAAAGTTGGAATGATAGCAAAAGCTTAGATGTCTGTGCAGTGTTGCAAGGAATTATGTAGTTAGGGAGTAGTCAAGTGTTTTTTTTTTTGTGAGCAGATAGTTATAGGCAGTTATTATGGGGTTGTGGTCAGAAAAATAGTTGTGCAGTACAAAGATGTCATACAACTTTTCAGGAGAGTTAGTGGTATGAGGATTCATATTGCAAATTTCTTGGTGAGAGTGTTTAATCTGGTGCTTTCAGGGATTGTATATATGTATAAGATTATGATAGAGGATTATTCTTTTAAGTGGGGGTAGTAGCCCAGAGAGCTCTGTGTTTAAAATTCATACAGAATAATTAGTTTGTGATGCCTGTTGAGAGGAAAACTAGAGTAAACAGTTTGAAATGTAGTTGGATAGAATGGTGGGGATAAATAAACAGTGGTAAGAAATATTTTGTGTTTTTGGATAATGTTAGTTCAGTGAGGGTCCAGTTAGAGTCAGTGTCAATTTTAGGATAATTTTTCTTTATTGGGGTGGAATCTATAAGGGAGCCATTTTAACTAGAGTAAGACCCCTCCCCAACTAGGTCTAATTCCAGGTTGACTGGCAGTGCAGAAGGTGTAGTTTTGGGATAGGAAGGATGAATCCAAGAGTAGTCCTTAAGCTAGGTCTCTGTGATTTTGACTATGGTAAAATTGTGATAATTAGGCCAGAGTTTCAATTGGAGCCATTTCCTTTTAAGGCTACAATTATTTAGATTATCAATTGAGAACAGAAAAACACAGTTTGCATAAGTAGAGGACTGGTTAAAACAGGAAGAACACAAATTTGGAGAAACTTTGGGCAAGATGGTGGGTGCTGGAGGGGGTAATTGAGCTGAATAAAATTTTGTTGGCCTTTTTGTAGGTAGCAGCTAGAAGAGGGGTCTACCAAAGGGGAAAGTTTCGATGTCAGGATGGAGATTTAGGCCTGTGCATAGTTTTGGAGAGAAAAGGGAAGTTTAGCAATAGAAAGAGATGCATGAATAATAAGGGCTCTGGTGGTTTCATAATGTGAAACATGAAAAATGGAGTTGTGGTGGGGTGAGTAGATTTATGTGTGGAATAACTGCAGGAATGGTTGTTAGCATTTATAATGAGTGGGAGGAAAGGGGTTTTAAATATCACAAGGGGATTGGGTAAGAAAGCAATATGGGAGGAGCTAGTTAAGTATAAGTGTAAGACTATGGGGATGGCTGGAAAATGGGTGTGAGGGAGAGATGGCACTGCAAATCAATCAGTTGGAGAAGGAGCAGAATCCTATAAAGTATGACCCAGTATAGACACAAGTGAAAACAACAATTAGTGTCTGGTAAAGCTGATGTTCACTGAAGCTAGATGATTAGAATTGCACAATGCAGCAGGAACCAAAGTAGCCACATGCCCATTGCACAAAAATATAGAATGAAAAATAATATTGATGTATGTTATGTAGTTTATCCCCTAGCTAATTTAGGAGACAAAAGTAGCTGGCATGGAAGAATAAAACTACCACCCACTGACTAAAGTTTCCCCCGTTTACTGCAGACTGCAGAGTGTTTCAGCAGGGGGATTACTTTTAAGGAGGGCAGAGTCTTGGTACAAAGTGACTAAACCAGAACCTATGATAGGGAAAACATACAATTTAGAACTGCAAACAGGGGCAAAAGGTGTAAAACGATTAAAAAGGCTAAGTAAAACTAGTAGAAGTAGGAAAGTGAGGGGTCAGTAGACAGAATGATTAATAGGGTGGCAGAGGAAGTTCTGAGAAAAATAATTTATAGAGACAAACTAGACAATAGCAAGCTGAGGAGGTAGGGGAACAACTACATTATGCAGATATGGGAGCAAAGAACTTAAGAGGTTGAATGAGATGTACAGCAACAACCCACCCCTCATACATCATAAAATAGTATTGGAATAAGAACATCACCCTTATAACACTTTACAGTAAATTAATCAGCTATCAGAAATTTTGAAGCAGACCAAAGTCAAAACAGTGTTTGAACCACTAACAGCAGAAAACTCTTATAAAGAAGCCCTAAGGGTAGAACATTGTTAGATAGAATCCCTAACACTAGAAAACTGTTGCACAAAGAATGTCTAATAGTAGAAAAATGTTAGGGTCATCCATAAATAAAAACAGAAAACTGGAACAATATATTGAACACTTACTGCTGGATGAGCAAAAGAAGTGGATAGGTAGGGAATGTTCTAGAACTTTTGAGTGTTTGAACATTAACATGAGACAATATAGTAATTAATACACTTAGATGGCAACAACTAACTAGTGTCTGCTAACTATAATATAGGTAATGAATTGCTAACTATGGTAATTTAATACATTTGGAAAACTAACAAGATAACTAGTGTCTTCAAACTGGAAAACAGATAAAAAATACTAATTAGGATATAGATAATAAATTACAGACCAAACACTTGCAGAATGCAACTTTGCCGAAGTAAGATTCCATGCGGATAAGTCAGTACTGCAAAAGCTTGAGTACCTAAACAAATCTAGGCTGTAAAATAAAGTATATAATTTAAGACTAGAGTAATGCAGTTCACGTCAAAAGTAAGAGACATTCACAGAGTAGTAAAAATATAATAAACCTATAATTTATTTTTATTTTATTTATTTATTTTACATTTGTTGACCGGGATAGTCCGACTGGATGTATATCCATTTTCAGTCAAGACCCAGGGAGAAAAGCTCCACATACCAAAAAAGAGACAGTACATACATTACTGAGTTATAAACTCAGAGACATGTTTAGAAAAATATAGACAAAGAATACAGGCAGATATCAGTATACACAATGTGCAGACTTACATCTGATTGGCAGAGACGTATCAGAAAATGTGAACATAGACTACAATCAGATCTCATAATTCACAATGCTCAGACATTCAGATGCTATGAGGCATAGATACTTGGCTAAACAGCAGGTTGGGTAGCAAGACATGTATTAGTGAAGTTGTTAGGTTTAGAACAAGAGCACAGCCAATGAGATGTGAGGTATTTTTTGAGTTCTCTTTTAAATAGGGGTAGTGCGGTTTCCATGGTAATGGCAGTAGGGAGTAGATTCCAGATTTTACCAGTTGAGTTGGCAAATATAGCATCGCCTGCAGAGTTGTTGGATTTTTGGGTCAGTATCAATAGTTTATCAGCTGAGCATAATGGCCTGGGGGCACTATGAGGGGTGAGAATATTTTTGAGGGCAGGAGTGTTATTAGGTTGATGGAGTATTTTATGCACTACTATAAGCTGGTTGAACTGTAGAAGGGTAGGATACTCTAGCCATCCCAGTGCTTTGAGGTTCTGGCAATGGTGGGTCCTAAAAGCCATGCCAGTAGCGAATCTGGCTATATGATTGGAACATCCTAATAATTTGTTGAGATCGGTTTTGGATAGGTTGGTGAGTACAGGGGAGGCATACATAAGGGTAGAGAGGAGGTGTGATCTTGCAATAGCTACCCTAGCTGGGAGGGGGGGGGGGTGAGGAAAGATTTGGCTCTGTACAGGGAGCGAAGATTTTTGTTGATGGACTTAATAGCGTGATTTACATGTTTATCAAATTTAAGGTTGTTGTCTATTATTACACCTAGAAGTTTTATATGGTCATCAGGGGAGATAAACCTATAATTATTAAATAAAAATCCTAATAAAGGTGGTAAAAACATTGCAGTACCTGGGAACATCACAAACATTTTCATCTACTACAACCATGGTTCTAGATGATTGTCACTGTTAAAGTTACACTCAGACACCATATGCAATAATGGGAGAAAAAAAGAGTTGTGAATGGATGTGATAGATGGCTAGATGGATAGATAACTAAAATAAACACATAAAGCAATGTACATAGATATAAATCTAGAAAACCATGACTGCAGTGAATGCAAAAGCAAAAACATTTAATATATGTTCTACTAAGTAGGGTGCTAAGAACCATTGAGCATCTAGTTACAATAATTTATGCTAGGTTACAGTCCAGCAACAATTTTCATTTATCACAAGTAAAAGAATGAGTAGATTTTTATTTTATTTTAATGTGTTTACCTGGACAGTGCACTAATCAGGAATGACCTTTGGCAAACACTGCCCAGGTGAAATAAAATAAATATTCACAGGTCATTCAATATTAATGGTAAATACACAGATATTAATGCACTTCTTGATATGAGATGTAAAAATGAGGTATATTCACACAGTTCTATATAGTATATGCATCTGAATACAATACACACCTGTTTTATGTACTTGCATGCAATACACACCTGTTTTAAGATCAAAGCCCTGCCTCTATACTTTGTCTCCTACAGACTGTTGGGAATAATATATGTCTGATATACAAGCCATGCTAGGATCCCATATTGATGAACCTCTTGCATATCTGCAAAACAAATAGCATCAGATCTATATGATCCAGGGACTTAAACCTTACTTGCAACATAAGTAGAACATGTTGGAGGGACAGATATGAGTGTCAGGGAATATCGTTCTCTGGAACAAACTTCCCATCCATGTGAAGCAGAGTTCTTCCCTGGCCCTGTTCAACCATGACCTGGACCAGTGGATGGAAAATCAGAAATTCACCTCTGGGCTATCATCTATGTCTGTAATGAATAGTGGCAACCTGTAAATGTTTGACCATGCATGCCCTAGCTTACCCCTATAAATAACCTCTAGGGCATCAAACTTGTTAGATGCATTTGGGATGCATGGCTAGGCTTAAAAAGACCATTCTGGTCTTTACCCTAGTATATACCTATGCACATATGACAGGAGGGTCAGAATGAGTGGTTGGAATTGCTTAAATGTATTAATTTGAGGTATGTTAAAACAGATAAAAGGGGGTAGGACAGGTGTTAGTGGATAACAGGGCAAGTTTAGCATGACAGAGTTAGGTGATATATCCTTTGTGAGGACCTGAGCATCTAGCAGGTTAATACCAAATAGTGTGAATGCCAAGATTTATTGAGGTAGTATTTCAGAGACAGCTGGGATTACTGCCCTCATTAACACAACTGCCAAACTAAAAGGCTTTCGTTTTTGTGATATAAAGCAGTTGCCCATATTGTGAGACACTGTACTACAGTGAGCATGTTTGACTCGCTTGTCTAATCATCATCTCTGGAATCACTCTACCCTACGTAGAGCCCAGACTTACCAGGGATGATGTGCTGCTTTTGTGTAGAATTCATTTTTATTTTTAAAGATCTCTACAAATCTTTCATTCTTATAGAAAGCCTCTTCGTTTTTTCTGAGACTAAAGGATCGTGACCACAGGTCCATTTTACCTATTCAACGTTATGTGCTTTCTTTTCATTACCACTGCTTTGTCTGAAGACGTCATGAAGCTTGAAGGGCAGGTTTGCTTTGGGTAAAACAAATACTCTCATCAGCAGCAAATCAACTCTTAAATGAAATAACTTCAACTCAAATATATGTTTTATATATCTTTGTGTATGCATCTATATAGCTATCTATATAAAAAAAAAATATATATATATATATATATATATATATATATATATATATATATATATATGTGTGTGTGTGTGTGTGTGCTTAAGCTTATAGCTATACATACACACATAGATATCTAGCTGAGAAGGCAAAATGGCAATGCTATATATTAATGTTTTTTTTTCCTTGTGCATTTGTAAAATATTGGCATGGTTCCTTCAAAAAATAAACAAACTATAATGCTAACTTTACAAATCTATCATATTTTGTATATGTACTTTTGATAAAGCTGGAAAAATAGCTTAACTGCATAATGCATTCTTCCATCCATCCATCCAAGGCCCCTTTTCCCATTTTTGCATATGGATTTGGGGTATCACTTCAACAGTGACACTCTTCTAGAGCACATAATTCTTGAATAAATTGAAGGTATATATGAATTGTATACAGTGTTATAGTTTTCCTGGAATAATCCAAATAGACAGCAGAGAAAATTAAAATATGTACACCTTCTTACTGCAGATGAACTAAAGCAATATATTTAAATTCTCTCTGTTTAGAATTATCTAGTGTGTTTAAATATGGACTTCCTGACTAATGGATAGTGAATGTATTTTGCAAGAAAGACATGAGATTTTGCTGTAAGATAATTCCCCACTAAATACCTTTTTCTAGCCATGGCTAGAAAACCTCTCCCAGGATGGTTCCTGCTTTTAAAAATATTGTGGTTAATTCCTAGCTTAGCAGCATTTTTTAAAGAGAAAGAAAAGGAAATACCACAAACAGGAGACCATATGGCTTGGAGAATTAACCCTGGCTGTTTTAGAAAAGTGGTATGCATGATTAGAGCAGAAGTTCTCACAAAGTAAGTCTTTAGAAAGAAGAAAATGTCTGGTTTAGAAATAAAATCTCTTTTCACTGCCTGTGCACCTGTCTCTTTCTGAAAGCTGAGAGACCAGACGCCAAATAGGACAAGGGCTAGATTGATACACACCTAATTCTGAAATATTTATTAGCTTTTGACACTATACACGGGAGAATAATGAACAAGGCTTAATCTTCACAGAATGCATTTTGCTATGGCTGTTTTAGTTGGATTATTACATTTCAGCTGTTGTCTGGTTTGTGGCAAAATGCTTTTTGAATGCTAGCTCTACGGAAAGTTCAGGCACATCATTACTGTTAGTGCCATCTTTCTGATCTCTGGCATAAGCATTTTATTTTACAAATACCCAAGTGGCAAAAAGAAAGGTATGGCATACTTGCCTGATGCTTAACTGTAATGAAAAGCCTTTGCCATGTCAACAGGTACGTGCAAACTAAGATTCTTATTTGATCATGTCAGAAAAATTCAGCATGTCACCATTTTACAAACATTTTAATAATCTTATGCAGATGCTGTTTTCTTAATAGCTACATTTAAAAATGACTTTGTTTAATGAATTTCTTATGGATTTAACTGTTGAGATAATCTTGGTAGTGTGCAAAAAAAAAAGATCACATCATGAAATTTCTTCACAAAGTACTGTGACTTCAATGATGGTGGTATTTCAGACTTCATTAATAAGTAATATGGTCTGAAAATGCAATATTTCTGATGTTCAAAAAGCAGAAGTGGCATTTAAAAGGAAATTTACTGATAGTGAGTCCCAGCTTATTCTGCATTTCTGTATAAAATAACAGAACGACAGCTTCGCTAAAACTGCAGTGAACCTTAATACTTACATTAATGATAAGTGGATGAACCTAACTGGCACACTAGGCCTGATTTTCATAGTATTCACTAGAATATTCTATGACTATGTATACATTCTCCAATTCTTAGTGCTTTTCAATCTGCTTAGCAAGAAAATCAAAATATAAATACATTCAGTGAACAGTTGTGAATATGAAAACCACAATTTTTGTGTCATACAATATACACCCTAATGGCAGACATATATCTGTATAGCCACCTGCTTTACTTGACAGTCTAAGTAACTTTTTTTAATCTTTCTTTTACAGTTTTATAGCCTATGAAACAATAACTATTGATCTTTGAAGTTGCCAGGTTTTGTACTACATTTTTTGATTAAATCCATGTTTAAAAGTACAAAGAAGGTGAAGAAACACCAGTTACAATTATATTTTTATTAAATGTTGTATATTATCACAACAATCTGTTTCATTTGGAAAACTGACAACAAAATCCAAAACATGGATGCAGAAAACAGTTTTATTCTAATACTTCAGTAGAATTTGTTTACACACAACATATTTCTCATTCTAGAGAAAACATTCCCATGTTGCAGTTTAACATTCTAGACCACTGACAACTTTTACAGACTACTTAGCTGTTTAGCTATTCTAGAACTGTGTTCTGGGTCAATGAAACATTTCAAAAAGGGAGTTATCAGCATATTATTTTGTAATACTCAGCTGCAACATAACACAAATGGGGAAGCTGATCACAACTATAAGTCTTGGACAACCTCCACTCTCGGATGTCCATTTCAGGGTTATGTGGGATAGTGGGAAGTTAGAAGGTCAGCACACCCTATATGCACCAACTAGATGTGGACTATTGGACAAATGGGTAGATTGAACATGTGTGGCCAGTTTCAGAGATCGGACTGTACTTTGTACATACTTGCTCACATTATATGGCAAAGATGCTTTGCTGAAAACATTGTACATGCACATTTGTAGGCTAAAAAATGAGTCCCCATATATACACACACACATATATATGTAGATATACACACGCACACACACACACACACACACACACACACACACACACACACACACACACACACACACACATACATGGTAGGGGGAAATGCAGAGGGAGACAAAAAGTACTTATTTTGAGGTATCCTGTTAGTTTTTGTATAATGGTTAGCCTTTGTACTTGCTTGAGGGAGTATGTTTGATATGAAGGATTGTACTGTGATCTCTCGTCATAGGAAAGTGCATTTATAGTATGATACAGTAGAGGGACAGAACATTCATAAAAGATATTTACAAGTTTGTTTGAAACTCTTAAATAAAAAGGAAGATGGTCATTCACTCAGTTATTTAGCATCTTTAATGTTTTTGAACAGAATACTTACATGAGTATTAGGTAACATTGTACTTCCTGTTAGCCAGTTACCATTTCCTGTTAGCTCTTTACCCTTTCCCCTGCTAACCTCTGATTAATAGTGTCTTGTTAGTTTTAAAACTAGGCATTTTTAATTCCTTACTTATTTTTTGCACTTTGCTTAATTCTTGCTTGACTTGAAGAACACAGAGAAATTTTGCTTTATTTTAGCTTTAATATTTATATGAAATTGATCTGAAATACTGCATTTATACACATGTATATGTTCCATAAGGTGCACCTCTGATTTACTGTAAAATACTACTTTTGCTGTCCTAACAATTACGCAGGCATGTATAATATTAGCACTGATACCTTTATCAGTTTTTGAATAACTGTGGCTACATCCTCTACTATGTTCCTGCACATATTTGGGTCTGTTGAGGCTTAGAACACAGAATCCTGATGCTTTCTCCCTTTCACCCTCAGCATCTGTTTCACCCCCCCCCCCCGAGCATGTTAATTACTGCTCCTTTCCAAGTGACCCCTCCCAACCAGTCCCTTCTGCCTTTTCTCCTGTTTTTTTCCTGTGATGTCAGAGACATGTTTAGGTCTCAGATTCCTCCATAGTTTTGAATTACTTCTTTACATTTTACCCTTTTTTATTTCTCACTCTTCTCAGCTTTTTCCCTTTTGTCACCATTCAAAGTGAAGCCATGCTGTTCTCCACTGTCTTAAATCCTGTTTTATCTACCCCCCCTCCATGTGCATTATTACTGAGTTCTATATTCTTCCTGACATGAGCAGTATTTGTTTTCTGACACTCCCTTCTCTCTTCATATTTTATAGGTGCTCATCATATCCTTCCCCCAGATTTTCTGAAATTCCTTTACAGCCCATTTTATAAGTTGCTTGCCCATCTACTGTATATTCTCAACATATGTACTTCAGGCCAGAATATTCACATCCGCATATCCAACAACTGTCATCCCTTTGTTCCTTTCTTCTTTAGTGTGTTTGGAGTGTTGACCCACCCATGTAGCTATCTAAGTTATTGGCCCAGACAGGTAAGAAAGCATCAAGGGAATCTGTTTTCTCAGTTATTTCTTTGCTTACATTTACATTTCTCTTTAGGTTCCCATTTCTTTCTACCTTTTGCATTGCATTGTTCCTTCATGATGTCCTTGTATATCATTCATACTCTACCTTTTTTATCTTTCCCACTTCATTTTGAGAATGCCCTCTATATGCCTTCTCCCTCTGCTCATTACAGCCATCAAGTGCAAGTGCAAGGCCTGCACTGTCCTAGTCATGTTCATTGTCCTTTCTTGTTGGGTTCATATTACTCCCATTCCCTATTTTCAGGGTGCTACCCCCTGCACTGTCCTAGTCATGTTCATTGTCCTTTCTTGTTGGGTTCATATTGCTCCCATTCCCTATTTTCAGGGCTTGAATTACGCCCCGTAGCCTTTCCTTTGTGACACCCTCCTTGCTGTTGTTCCTCCTTTTGCCATAAAACACATCCTGATCCTACAAGTCATTGTCCTCTTCCAAATTCCACTTGATTTCCCTCCCCGAGGTTTGCTCACTTTCTTGCAGTTTTCTTCCAGCATCTTCTTCCACCTTTGTTTGATGGCTTCATCCATCCTCTTGTGTGATTTTCTCCCCATTTGATCACCTCAAAAAGACAGGACTGATGACTGGCAAAGGAAAAAGAAACTGAGGCTTGGAAAGGTTGTCTTCATAATGAAAGGGGGAAGACAGAAAGGGGAATGCAGAGGAGGAACGTATACAAGGACATCATGAAAGAGACGTAGCAGAGTTAACACTTCCCTTAGTGAGTAGTATAACTCACACTAGTGAGAAAATTATGAATTGCTGCAGGATCTGAGCCTGATTTGTTACATTTCTACTGCATCTGTTTTGGTTAGCATATTGCTTAGTCTCAGAACCTTTGTCTTCCTCTATTTTCTAAAGTATCCGAGTTTAGAGCAGCTAGTTTGCTTACTAAGAAGCATTCCCCCTATTGTGTTGTTTTAAATCAATCCTAGACTTCTCCTCGCAGCCCATCAACTCTAAACTTCAACTGCACAACCCCTCATAGATCACAACAGAACAGGATCCACAGCCATTGATGTACACTTGCCTACAATATCGATAGCCATCCTGGTCAAAATGAGCATCCTGAAATAATGCAGAAATCATCTAATTTTTACTGGCAACCACCTCATTTTTAAGCAGACTGACCCAGTATAAGAGATGCAATTACACTATGTCTTTGAAAGCAAACTTTTGCATAAAGACAATGATATCCTCAAACAGGTTGCCAGCAACACTCACACACACGCGAACACACACACACACACACACACACACACACACACACACACACACACACACACACACACACCACATGCACACACACACACACACACACACACACACACACACACACACACACACACACACACACACACACACACACACACACACACACACACACACACACACACACACACTACACCTACTGTGAATCAGGCACATAAACATGCTGAGGCCCTTTAATGCAATCTACCCAAACCACAAAGGCCTCCCTTATGTTGCCCTCAGTAACCTCCCAAACACACTACAAAGAACACTCCCCATGAAACATACAGCCACATCTTATGATGTCTCGACCTCTAAGCCCTTAAGGCAAATTGACACATAATCCAATATATTGGTCATTGGAGACTCTATTATGAGATACACTGATGCTCCCCACCAGGCTTAGCTAGGAGACATTCATGGCCAGTTGTCTATTGGGGCAAGGATCTGCCAGAATACACATATACTCAAGATACTGAAACACAATATGACTCTGACATAGTCCAGGTGGGTGTAAATGACCTGAGACATACATCCCTGGACTATATGAAGAGAAACATGATTGAGCTTTCAGAGTATGTGTCCTAGGCGGGTCTATATCACTTCGTCAAAATGGCAGAAGTTCAAATACCATATGTTCGAACTTCTAACCTCGAAGTGCAAAACCATTGAAGGTTTAGAACAGCGATTATTTTCCCTGGGAAAAAAATTGCTGTTCCAAAAAACACACACACACAACACAAGCACACCAAAAAAACAGTGATCCACACACATACACTTAAAATCCTACATCTAACCCTACACTAAACTGTACATACACTACTATCTATCCACTTACCTTAACCCAAACCCTAACCTTAAGGTCTGTCACTAGCGCACAGTCACCTGACCCACGCCCTAACCCTAACTCACCTAACCCGCGCCCTAACCCTAACGTCCACACAATCGCACACTTACCTGAACCCGACTCATAACTTTCCATCACAGTGCTGAAAATCGTGAAGCCGCAGAAACGGCCCACCAAATTCTTTCCCTATGAAAGAATTCGGTGTTCTGCGGCTTCGCGATAATCAGTTTTCGAACTTCACAGTTCGAACATATGGTGTTCGAACTGCTGAAGTTTCGATGAACTGATAGGAACCCTCCTAGGCAGGTATGAGCCATTTTTAGGTGATAAAGCTTTCCAACATAGTAAATTCTACACAAGATAAACTAAAGGTGTTACTGTTCAATGCTAGGAGTCGTAACAAGAAACTCCACTCCATGGGCGTGCTCCTCACCCTAGAAAGTGTTGACATCTCTGCAGTTACTGAGCTGTGGTTTAAAGTTGTGGAAGTCACCCTGGCAGTATAAGGCTATAATGCCTTCAACATATTTACACCAGCCACCGCACAAGAAGGGACAACAGGTGCAGGTGTATTAATATACATAAAAAGTAAGCACACTTCAAGATCGGTCAAACGGTATGACATGCTTGGGCTACTCCCTGTCCAACTAACCTTAGGTAAAGTCCAATACCATATCCTTGCTAGTTATAGGTCAATGTCTATGACCCAGGATAACCATACCACATACGTGAATGTACTGGAGTCACTCACAGTTCAGCCCAACGCCACATTCATGGGTGATTTCAACTATCCCCCCCCTGTGTAATGCTCTCACTGGTCAGGTCAGATCACAAAGACATAACCCTTGAAATAAATAAAAAGGCTGGACTCCCAG
Source organism: Protopterus annectens (assembly GCF_019279795.1). Taxonomy (NCBI): domain Eukaryota; kingdom Metazoa; phylum Chordata; order Ceratodontiformes; family Protopteridae; genus Protopterus; species Protopterus annectens. The sequence goes on from NC_056729.1 coordinate 1,780,492,693, forward strand.
CAAAATTCAGAACCTTTAAGAACTTTTCTAAGGCTAACTGCTTCTTACTAAGTGAAGGCATAGCTAAGTTCCAAGCCCCCACAAAATTCAGAGAACACGGTGGCCTATGCAGTACTGTTTACAGAAACCCTGCACATACATGTAAATAACTACATAGAAACAGCAGTTTCAAGCAAAAATAAACTTAGGGCAAACTTCAAAAATAAGTCTTCTTGTTGGAACCCCAGTATAAATAAGTTATACAGCAAAAGAAAGAAAATCCTGTCCAGAAATAGGAAGGGTGATGCCCAAAACACAAAAACTCCCTCATTAGTCTCAACAAGCAACTCAGGGGACTAATCAAGTCCACCAAAGCCAACTTCAAGGCAAAAATAGCTCCCCCAGGCTAAGGATAACCATAAGATATATTTCAGTTAAGTATGCATCCTTAAAGGGAGCATCCAACATTGTGCTGAACTAATAATAAATGGAACTTCCTATACCAGATTGGGGGATATAGGAAATTTTCTGGCCAATAAATGTAGCGCCAATTTCACTCCCTATCACCCCAGTTCTCCCAGGAAATACCCTCTATCATTTCTCCACCAACTATCATTAATGAACAGGTCCTCACTGCACCCTCCAGAGCTAAAAATCACTGCATCACTGTGTCCTAATAATATCCCAGGATGCCTCCTAAATATCTTGAAACATGACCTATCAGGTCTGCTAGAATTTCTATTCAACCACAGACCCCAGACAAGCTTCATCCCTAGGGAATGGAGGACTGCAACTGTCATCACGCTACACAAAGGTGGACCATCAACAGACCCAGGGAACTACAGACTAATAAGTTTGACTAGTCTTATATGCAATGCCATAGAAAGAATTATTGTGGATGCGATAAACAAAGACACAGGAAATCATCAAACACAGAGCACACCCCTGTTCGGTTTCATCAAAGGAAGGTCATGTCTACTAAACTTAGTGGACTTCTATGAGAAGGTATCTTGAGCCATTGACAAGGAAAAAATGGTACATACTGCCTAACTTGACCTGATAAAGGCATTTATCACAATACCTCACTTAAGTATTATAGACAAATTCAAAAATTTAAGCATAAATCCCTAAGTTAACCGATGGATAGCCAAATGGCTCACAGATAGGACACATGCAGTTAGTGTGGGGTAATCCACCTCCATCAAGAGGCCTGTTACTAGTAGTGTCCCACAGGGCTTGGTACTGGGACCTTTCCTGCCTTTGGCTGACCAAATTTTCTGATGACCATACCTCTCAACTTTATAGATTTTCACAGAATGTCCAGATTTTTTCTTCATATTTTTGGTCTGTTCCTCACAAAATTTGTTGTTTTCTGGCAAATCACTGTGGCTTGAAATCTGTAAAGAATTATATACATTTGAATTTCAGACTTCATATCCTTCAGAAAATGAAGGGTAACACAAATCCTGTTATTCTAGCAACCATTGTGTAATGTGTTTCTAAGACTTTAATATAAGTATTGTGATGTTATATTTGTTATTTTTTCACACTGATGAAGGATTATATCTGATAGCTCTGTGAGTAATTAAAATTTGCCTTTCAGCATTGTTCTTTTATTCACAACATTTAAGTAATGGCATGGTATCCAAACCTAAAGAGACCATAGTCCCATTATACTCAGCCCTCATAAGACCAATAATTGGGTACAATACACCCTTTGCCATGTACTTTATCAGGCATTTGCAACAACTGGAGTGGCCATGGAGGTTTCTCACTAAAAGAATACAGGAAGTAAATGATATATTCTATGTGGACTTCCTCAAAGCCCTGTCCCTGTACTCAGCCTCATACAGAGTAATGGGATGTGATCTATGCCTACCCTACAAGGCATTCTCTGATCCGGCCCTGATGGATCTGCCACACATTTACAAAATAAACATCTCTAGAATTAAGACATAAGGATCTAATTGTCATATGTGACATGAACAAAACATGTTGGCGGGATAGGTATGTGTGTCAGAGATTACCCCCTCTCTGTAACAGACTTCACATTTATGTGAAACAGCTCATCCCTAAGCCTATTCAATTGCAATTTGGACCAATGGATGGGATATTGGAAATTCACCCCTGGCTTGCTGACTGTGGACCTTATCAACATGGGCAGTTTGTAAATGCCCTAGGTCATAGGCATTTACCAAAGCCATTCTAAACCATGGGCATTGATAACTGGGAAAACTGGATCATTAATGGCTAGGCCGAACAAAATGTCTAGGGATGTTAGCCTAGTAACCTCTTATGATCCTATGATAATGTTAGAAACACCATCTCCATAAGACCAGATGAGATAATAACCTAGTATACAACCTTACACCATACCTCTCAACTGTCCAGATCTTCTCAGAATGTCCAGATTATTTCCTCAAACGTTTGGTCTGTTCCTCATAACATTTGTTTTTTTTAGGCAAATCACTAATGACTGAAGTCACAAGACATACATTTGAGTTTCAGATTTTATAACCTTCAGAAAAAGCAAGCTTCAGAAATCCTATTATTTAACAATGTTCTGTGTTTATAAGAGCAATATTTAAAATCTGTCCTTATTTCTGGGCCTTTATCCCTGCATTATTTTAGGCTTTGTCCAGATTTCTTGCACTATGAGGTTGAAAAAGATGCCTTACACATATTTTAAAAGATCATTAAGAATGGATTATGCTCCGGATATTGGTGTTTTACTCTTAAATTAAAAGAAGGCAGATACACACTCTCCAATATTTACAGGCCAGTCAACTACAAAAGCATATTGTGGAAGGAGAAAAGCATCACAGGACTCACTTATGCAGATGCAGTAAACTTTCTTCTCCATGACTTAATGCAGTGTGGTTTTGGTATAGGCAGAGCTTAAATGCTTAACCTCGTGAATTTGTCTTACAGTATGAGTGCTGTCTGGATGGAGGTTTCCCTGTCCATACAGCTTGCTTCAATCTGGATAAAGAATATAATACTATAATTATTTGGGGATCTAAAGATAAATGCAACTGTAATAACTTGAGACTATGACTGGCTACATGGTTGTATGGTAAGTAAAAATAGAAGGATTCCTCTCCTCAAGGTTCTGTACTGGAACTCCTCCTTTTTGGGATCCATTTCTCAGATGCCAAAACTGACTCCACAGTCTAGATCAGTAAATGCACAGATGAATGCAGAACTGGGAGCATTGTCCTTACGTCAGCTGACACCATTGCCCTTCAAATGACAATTAACATCATACATGAATGGTGCAGCTTTAATGACATTGCATTCAATGTCAAAAAATAAAAAATGCATCATTCTGGCATTTGACAACACCCACCATCAGATTTATATGCCTTGATGGGCATCTTCAAGATGACACAATACTTGGTGTCCTTGTGTATGATGACTGCTTGACACCTTTACAATTAGTAAAATCTGAAAAGCATATGGACTTGGTCATCTGTTCCTCAAAGAGTTAAGTGTCCACCTGAATACAACTGTCAAAAGGGGAGGGTGGCCTAATGGTTAAGGTGTCTGCCTTGCAAACACAAGGTGCAGGGTTTGAGCCTCACAAGGGATAATTGGCTAAGCTTAAAATGGCTCACAAGGGCAGTTAGCTTAGTACTAATCTATGAACCTATTAGATGAGTTATAAATGATTGCACTCTGTTCTGTAACTACCCTCATGTCATCTGATACAACTGGAGAAGGAACAAAGATTTCTTATAAATGGAATCATACAGCTTCTGGGCTTGTCTTATAAAAGAAGACTTCGGCAGTACTTTCTCAGCTCAGTTTCTTATCACCTTCTGAAGAGAGGAATCTATGCTTGGCATGCAGAGCAATAAAGGACCACTTATTATTTTAAACTAGATGACTGGAATACAAGAAAACACTGTCTCATGAAATATTAATATCAACCATTCTGTAAAATGTGACTATTATTTATTTATTTGTTTGTTTTATTTGTTATAACCACATAGGTGAGCTGCTCTATTAACTATTTCCAGGCACAACTCAGACACACAGCACAGTTACAAAGAAAATATGGTATTTATCATCAGAGTTAGATACAAGAATATAGAAGAAAAGTAATAATATTCTGCTATAACCTGGGTGCATTGCATATTTACAAACCCAATTTCACAATTAAGTATTACATTTATGTAGAGGCACTGATGGTAGGTGAAGTTCTGAATAGGGAGGTAGAACAGAGAAAAGAGATATGTTAATCACAACATCATATCTCAAAGACTTCCACACGCATTCAGTAAACTCTCCCCTTTCAATTAAATTCAGTCAAACTCTATATCAATGAGTGATTACTTGGACAAATGTAAGTTCCAAAGCGGCAGGTGAGGCATCAAGCTTTTTAGTATCTAATAAGCCTTGAGTTTGTTCACCAAAGCATAAACCTCTAGAACTATATGGACAGACTCAAAAAAACACCTATTCTCTGTCTCATATCGCCTGCTTAGAAACGATCTCTGCTTGATTTACAAAGCTACATTCTCTCATAAAAACATCTAAGGCCAACTTTGAGAGAAAAATCGCTATGGACACTAAAGATAACCACAAGGCCTTTTTCTGCTATATTAGAAACCTGGGCGGAAACCCTCAGATATGCTCAGAGTTAGTTCACAATGACAAAAAATACACTGAACCCACAGATATTGCCAACATTCTGGCAGACAGGTTCAGTGCAAATTTCTCCCCTCCCTCACCCCCAAAAGAGGAAATACTTATCCCAGCTGAATGTAACCGCCCTGTCATCTCAGATGTCCAGGTGAGAACCACCCTCAGCAAAGCTAAAAACACAGCATCAATGGGACCTGACGGTATCCCGGGTTGCGTGTGCTATTTAACCTTAGCCTTACTGCAGGATATGTACCTGAACACTGGCGTACAGCAACAGTGGTCCCACTCCACAAAGGAGGCACCTCTACAGACCCTGGTAACTACCGCCCCATAAGCTTAACCAGCCTGGTCTGCAAAGCTATGGAAAGCATCATTATGGAACTCATAAACAGAGACATTGGGGACCTACAGACACTTGATCCCACCCAATTCGGCTTTGTAAAAGGCAGATCCTGCCTTTTGAACCTGGTTGACTTTTTTGAAACAGTCACTAGAGCCATTGACGAGGACAAAGCAGTCCATACAGCCTACCTGGACTTGGCTAAAGCTTTCGACACAGCTTTCGACACAATACCCCACTCAGGCATCATAGATAAGCTCAACAGCTTAAATGTAAATCCATATGTCACAAGATGGGTTGCAAACTGGCTAAAGGATAGAACCCATAAAGTCAAAATCGCTGGAGCCATGTCAGACTCAAAGCCAGTTACAAGTGGTGTCCCACAGGGCTCTGTTCTGGGACCCCTCTTGTTCGGCATTTATTTCTCAGATGTGAAAGCAAACATGGGAGGGTTGTGGCTGACAAAGTTCGCAGATGTCTGCAAACTAGGCACCATAGTCGATACACCAGCTGACACATACATCCTACAGAAAGACCTCACTGAAACGGACAACTGGTGCCGGAGTCATGGCCTTAAACTAAATGCCAGAAAATGTATAGTCATCCCCTTTGGGAAAAACAAAGTACCCACAAATTATCACATAGACAGTAACCCACTGAGTATGGAAAAAGTAATCAGAGACCTGGAGACCCAAGTCGATAGTGACCTCTCATTTGACACCCATGTTGCCAAAGTGGTTAGAAAGACTTTCTACCTTGCCCACCTTATCATGAAGGGATTCACATCCAGATCAAAGGAGGTCATTGTACCCCTGTACTCCTCCCTTATCAGGCCCATGATTGAGTACAATGCCCCATTTGGTATGTACCTCACCTGGCACTTGCAACAGCTGGAGAGACTCCAAAAGTACCTCACCAAGAGGATCAAGGGTCTCCAGCACATGTCATATGCTGCCAGACTAAAGAAACTCAAGCTCTATTCAGTAGCATACCACCTACTCAGAGGTGATCTGTGCCTGACGTACAAGGCCATGTCCAATCAGAAATTGATGGACATGCTCCACCTCAAAAAATCCAAATCCATCAGAACCACGAGAGCTAAAGATTTAAACCTCAGCACAAATATGAATAGGACATGCTGGAGGGACAGATTCATAACTCAGAGGCTTCCCATACTCTGGAACAGAATCCCAGTTCATGTTAGGCAGAGCCCCTCACTGACTCTCTTCAAGAGAAATCTTGACGAGTGGATGGGAGATCGTAGGTTTACCCCGGGGGTCATCTCTGTGTCACTACTAGACAGAGGCACAGTATTCTAAATCTATTCTGTACACTTTTGTACCATTACATGGGGTGGCAAAAGCTACATCACTATGGCTAGGCTTATAAATGCCCCAGGGCAGATAGCCTAGTACTAAACTATGAAACTATGAAACTATGAAACTATTTCTTTAAGAGTATTCCCTTGTAAGTGTAAAATAAGTAGTGAAAGTGAAAGAGGGATTAGCTAGGCAAGAGAAAAAGATATATTATTCCAGAAGTATGAAACAATAGTATGAAAATAGGAGAGCGATTTTTATGTCCTTGACCTGGTCATTACTAACATGGGCAACCATTGCTCTACACCAATAGTCAACTCCTCCCTGGTTAGATCTGACCAAAAACTAATCACCTTGGAAATCCACATCCCTCCCACCCCCACCCCTCCGCAAAGGTAACCACCATGAAAAACTTCTCCAAAGCTAACTTTGGGTTCCTAAAAACAGAGGTGGCTAACTTCACGCATCCATGCAAATGGAGAATAGTTGTGTGACCACCGAATTATACATCAATGCACTGTACGAACACGTACACAAATCATGGATCTCACCATACCCAATAGAACCAAGATGGTCTCCACCAAAAAAAGGAAGCCAATCTGGTGGTCCTCTGCCATAAACAAACTCTACAAGAGAAGGAGGAAACTGCTGCAGAATAAGGTGAAGTCCCAAGACTTGAAAAACTCCCTTATCAGCTTCATCAAAAAAGTTGAGATCCCTCATCAAATCCTCTAAATCTAGCTATGAAAACAGAATTACAACAGATAGTAAAGACAACCACAAGGCCTTCTATACTTATGTAAAGAATATCCATGGCAATACCCAGATTTGCTCTGAGATATTGCACAAAGGTACCTCCTATACCGAGCCAATAGATATTGCCAGTATACTGGCTGACAGATTCAGTGCCAACTTTACCCCTCCCCCTCCAAAAGACCAATCACAATACCAGTAGATTGCCAGGCACCCAATATTACTGCTGCACAGGTTAAAACAGCACTGTCCAAGGCCAAGAATACAGCTTCTATGGGACCTAACAATATCCCTGGTTGTGTTCTACATGAACTACAGTGTGAACTGGCACCTCAACTGTGTGCCCTGTTCAATTACAGCCTCACCTCAGGCTTTGTCCCTACCGAATGGTGCACTGCTACAGTCATCCCTCTCCGCAAAGGAGGAGTGACTACAGACCCTGGGAACTATCGCCCTATTAACCTGATGAGTCTGATATGCAAAGCTATGGAACACATCATCATGGACCTAATAAACAAGGATATAGGGAATCTCCAAACTCTGGATCCCACACAGTTTGGTTTTGTGAAGAGTAGATCATGCCTGCTCAACTTGGTCAACTTCTTTGAGTCAGTCACCAGAGCTGTGGCTGAAGGCAAAGGGATTCATACAGCCTACCTTGATCTGGCCAAGGCCTTTGATACCATTCCCCACTCAGGAATCATAGAAAAACTCAGTAAGCTAGGAATCAACCCCTATATCACTAGGTGAGTTACAAACTGGCTCATGGATAGAACCCACAGTATGAAACTAGCTGACCCCAAGTCAGACTGCCGACCAGTCACGAGTGGAGTCCCACAGGGTTCGGTCCTGGGTCCTCTCCTGTTTGGTATCTACTTCTCTGAAGTCCAGGCCAACATGAAGGGACTCTGGCTGAGAAAGTTCACAGACGATTGCAAGTTGGGAGCTATTATTAACTCCCCAAGTGATGTTGACATCCTACAGAAAGGCCTCACTGAGACCAACGACTGGTGTCGGAACCATGACCTTACGCTCAATGCCAAAAAATGTGTCGTCATCCCCGCTGGGAAAAACCCAGTTCCCATGAATTACCACATCGATGGTAGTCCACTGAACACAGAAGGCATTATAACAGATCTGGGAACACAAGTTGACAGCAACCTCTCTTTTGACCACCACATTGCCATTGTGCTCAGAAAGTCCTTCTATGGGGCACATCTCATTACTAAGGGTTTTGCATCCAGGAAGAAAAAGGTAATTGTCTCCCTCTACTCTCCCCTCATTAGGCCAGTCATTGAGTACAATGCCCCATTTGGCATGTACCTCACTAGACACCTGCAACAACTGGAGAGGCAGGAAATGTACCTCACAAAGAGGATCCTAGGTCTTAAACCCTTGTCCTATATGGACAGACTCAAAAAAACACCAACTATTCTCTGTCTCATATCACCTGCTTAGAAACGATCTCTGCTTGATTTACAAAGCCATGTCTGACCCAGCTCTGTTAGAAATGCTACATCTAAAGAAATCCCAATCCCTCTGCACCACACACTCCAGAGATCTCAACCTCATTACCACAATCAACAGAACATGCTGGAGGGACAGGTTCATAACTCAGAAACTGCCCATGCTCTGGAATAGACTTCCCATACATGTGAAGCAGAGCACCTCACTGGCCCTCCTCAAGAGAAATCTTGATGAGTGGAATGGAACTAAAAAATTCACCCCATGGATCACTCCAGTGGGTCTCCTCGACAGAAGCAGTGGGAACTAAGGTCAGGTGTTAAGATGCCAGGGTAATCCTATGGGCTAGGCTTGTAAAGGCTCCAGGGCCATTAGCCTAGTACATACCTATGAACCTATGCAGGAGATACAGGAAATGAGTTCAGACTATGAGACGGTACAGGGACAGTGTAATAAGATATGGGAGATGGTATATTTTCAGACAGATTTCGAGCAGGAGCAGATACAGGCATTGGTTAAAAACTCTTTTAGTGTGTATGTTTAAATGCTAACATATTAGGATTGGCTCTGATGTTAAAAAGTAGAGTACACTGTTGTAGAACTTCTGAACTTATAAGTGCCCACCTCCCAAACTTTGGTGCACAGCAAATGTCCCTGCATACATTTCAAAGTCCGGAAATCCATTTCTTCCTTTCTCTCGTTCTCTATGTCCATCCAATGGGATTCATTCCACTGGAATTCTTGTAGACGCTTCCTTCCAGATTTATTAGTTGCTAAAAATCATATAGCAGCTATCCATTAAAATTCAAATAACAATTAGTGTGATAATTGTGATAAATGAAAAACATTTTAAAAACAGTCACTGAAAAATCCAGACTGCAAAAATTTTCAAGCATCAAAGTATTTTAACTTTAAAAAGTGAATAAATAGAACGGAATCATTCAAACCTGAAAAATTCATGGCATCCAATCTAATTTGCAACTTCATTTCATACTTATCTAAATGTTCATTTATAATAAAACCACACCGTTTCTTTTTCCACTTGCTCTATTACCAGAAAATGAAACTTGTGTGAATTGAATTCCTTTATATAGTTAAACAAAGTATTGGCATGCCTGCATTTACTTATATCTAACATGTTCATAAATTCTCTCCCTTAATTTTCTGGAAGTCTTCCTGATATAAAATGCAGGACATACATTACAGAATGGGAAATATACTGCCTGTTTTGAATTGCAAGAAAAATGAACATTGATTTTGTATTCCTTACCATTTACACTAAGATGGTCTGACATACATATATGAAGTCATTGGAAACAGCTACCACATTTACTCACACCAAATTTCTGTCCTGTGCACAGGTTTATGGCGTTCCAAGAATTCTTTAAATGCTTTGTCTTTTCTGTATACTATACATGTTTTTCCCCAAAAGTTTTAAGTAAGGTACCTTCCACTCTAAAAAATTTCTGATTTTTGTAAAGAACTTCGCCTTACTATCCCAAAAAATCTCATTATGAATGAATTATTACTTTTGAACTAATTAACACTGCTGTCACCCTATAGATTTTTTTCTGTTATTCTCAGTTCCTTGTATGGAGATGCTATTATTATTGCTGCTAGACCCCCCTATTACTTAAAACATTTATAATAGGGACGTATGTACCATTTCTTTGCTTAATGGTCACTTCTTTCTTATTTCACTTGTAAAACGTGTAGGTTAGCCCCTGTTTTTGAACATATCAGTTATAATCTCACATTCCTTAGAAAATCTGCCCAAGTCAGAGGTGATTCTAGCAGCACAGACCAATTGTCCTTAAATAATTGACGTTTTTGGTGTCATAATGGAGATATGAGTTTGAAAAAGTGTTTTTTCTGTAAATGTTAGATCTAAACCCACTATTAACTGTGTCCCTGGACAATTCAACATCTAAGTACACATTTTCTTTTTATCATGTTTATATGTAAATTTAAAAAAAAAATCTGCTGTGTTGTTAATATAGTCAATACATTCTAACAATTTATCCTGTGTGTCAACCACAAAATAAATATGCTATCCACAAAACGTGTATAACATTTCTAAGAATTGTTGAAAATGCTGTTAAAACAGTGTCTCCCAGTGTGCCATTACCAAATTAGCAAAACTTGAGGCACGTGCTGTACCTATGGCCACTCTAGTAACTTGCTTAAAGTATTGTCCTTTGAAATATAAGAAATTATTTTTCAAAACCGTTTCCATTGAAACTATTACTGCATTGAACTTATTAGGATGTATATTACCAAGTGCAAACAATTTCTCTTCAAATCATTTTATACCTACATCATGAGGAATGACTGAGTAAAGGTTTTGAACATCAGTGGTGACAAAAATGGCATCCTCTATAAATCCAATCTCATTAATTTGACTTAAAAATTGCCATGAATCCTTACACAAATGTTCAGAGATAGGAGTCCAAAAAGCTATTTGAGAAGGTTAAAAAAGGCATAAAAAGGGGTTGAGCAAATAGATTTACACCATTATTAGGAAGGGATACTTCCCCCTGAGTCCCACACATTAAATGCTAGCAATAAGGAAGGGAATGTAAATAAGACAGGGGCAATGGTAATACCTTATAATTGTGAAACACATGGAATATGTGACATTATTAAGGATGTATGGAATTTAATTTTTACTCAGGAGAATAAAGAGAAATTAGGGGACAACCCCCATATTACTTTCAGTAGAGAAAAGAAATCTCAAAAAAAAAATTGTCTAGAAGAAATACAAAATAATACACATTATAGACAAAAATATTCGAGATCCAAAATGAGTAAATGTGGGAAATGTAAGTATTACAAGCATGTCAGTGATGGACCCTACATTTGTGTGGAAGGGCAGCCGAGGACCACTGGATGCCCAGGATTATGTAATTGAAACACAGTTAGTTGTTTATTTAGCTACTTGTTTAACTTGTTCAGCATTGTATGTGGGAAAAGCTAATAGGAAATTAAAAGATGGGATCTATGAACATTTGAATCATTTAAAAAAGGGAAAGAAACAAATGCTTTGCAGAAACACTTCAAAAATGTAAGAGTTTAAGAGATTTACATTTTTTGTTATTGATAAGATAGTAGATGAAAGAGGGACTTTAATAATGCATTGGAAATAAGAGAAGTTATGGGGCAATTGCGTTTAAATGCTTGTGCAGAGCCTGGCTTAAATGAAAATATTTCTATCAAAAGTATTTTAAAAGATAGGCTAATAAAATTTGATTTATTATTTGAGTAGTAGATTATTATTATAAAATCATTTTTAAGTAAATAATTATGTTATTCATAAATTATGCATTAAATGCTGGATTCAAAGTGTTCTTTAAGTGTTCCTAGAACTTTTTAAGTTGATGTCATCAATTGATTAATTATTCGGTTGGTGGCTGATGTGATTGGTAGATTATTTATTCAGTTGGTGACTGATGTAACTGGTATAATTTTTTTCAAAGTGTGATGTAATTTCTTGTAAACTAACTCTGATGAAGTCCATTGTAAAGATAGGATGAAAATGCTAAGTTTGTTTTTAATAAAGATCCAGGATTTAAGCTGGTGTTTCATTTAGTGCCGTCTCTTACATTGTTCATTTTAGTCTTGCAATGGATGTGTTTTTATTATTTTAGTTTGGTCCATGTTTTGAGAAATAGTCACCACACGGGAGAGATAATGAACATTGTTGAACTTAGTCATGTCACTTCTAATGTTCATTCTTGGAAGAGCTGGTATTTAATGTGGTACTAAATAGTTGTAATGATTCTGATTATAAAAGTGTTGCATACATTTCACTCATTTTGGGCCATTAAAGAGTATCAAAAGACCTTTTTTGTACTAGGAAATACATAAATGTGGCTCACAGTTTTTAGGAGGCATTGGAGATAACTAGGAATTATTCTCCCTTGAACACAAAACCTTATATACAAGAGTACAAATTTTTGATAAGGAAAACATATTCTGATGTCTGGATGAATTGATTTTATTTAATCAGGCCAACCATTCTTGACAATGTTTCATAGTAATTGCATTCATCCATCCTATGTGGGCCATTTTCTTAGTTTCTCCAACTTCTTTTCTGATATAATGGTACCAACAGACAAGTCAGAAGAACTCTGAAAATAGTCAAGAAAGCTTCCAGATCATTCTGTAGCAAATTATCTTTGCATTCCTTTAGGTAACCTCTGTGAAGTCTACCTGCCATTGTATCAGTTTGCAAGATTTATAATAAACTTGTCCATCATACTTATACGGACATAACAGCATTATCTACAATCTCACTAGAGTTTTATAAATAAAATTATTAAAATTGCTCATCTGTGCCTCTGTCACAGTCCTGGATTCCCATACTGCTGTTTTCCCCACCTGCAGTAGTGTTGAGCTAAGCCCTTGTTGATGGAATTATTAAAGCCTGAGAGACATACTGATAACCAGGTGCATTCTGTGGAGGGGATACCTCCACATGATTTATCCAATGACAACAAACAAGTACATGTGGACCCATTAGAGTTTCCAGCCCTCTGCAGGTCTGAGAGGTTAGCAAACTGGGGAAACCTGCTACAGTACAGAACTTACAGACCTCAGGGTCAGAATTAAAAAGGTATCATTCTGTGTGAATTATGAAGCCTGATAAAGGTTGTAGGATTGTGATGTTTGATAGTTTTAATTATAGTGCAGAAATGTTAAAAGATTGTTTAAGAAAGTGGGTCATACCCCACAGTTTCTATTAACAAAGTTAACATAGCTTACTACAAGATTGAGCAATTCTTGGAGGAAGGTTCTTAAAAAACCTTAATCCATTGATACCATCTATCTTTGGAATACTAAAAGTGCATAAATGTATAATTAATCTACCCTTTAGATCTATTGTTTCAGCTGCTGGTTCAAAGACATATCCTTTCACAGTAATGATAGACAGAATGTTGAAGACCATCCAAGATGTACCTACCCATACGGTCAGGGAGTCTTTTGAATTTTTTAGGAAGACTCAACTACAATTATGTGGAAGTGAAGTTACTTTTTAACTATTGCTGTAACAGATTTGTTTTCTTGTAACCCCCAAGATTCTGGCTTAGAATTATTTCAGGAAGCTCCTATAGGGTTTGACTTTCTGACATCTGGTGACATCAGCTTGTTGCTTGAACACATGAACATAGTTCTAACCAACACCAAAGGTGTGGCAATGGGCACAGCTTGCACCCCCATATTCACAAACTTAGTGATGTTTGCATGGGAAAGTAAATATCTGTTTCCTTCACCGTTTTCCAAATACATGCACTTAAGGTTTATGGATGATGCTATATTTTATACTGATCTTACCTCATGTTTTAATCTGTAAGTATTCTATTGTGTTTATGCTTAGGATATAATTCTTATGTGATTAGTGTTATACTTTGTTCTTTATAAAGTTTAGACCAATTGTACTTCATACTACATACTTGTTAGTGATTATATGATAATTAAGGTTAGGATGTAAATGTATCAGGTTAATGATATGCTTCATCTTTTATAATATTTATAACAATTGGAGCATTCTCCTCAGGTCTCCACTGAAAAAAGGACATCTTCCCAGTTGGACTAACCCAGTCAACAAATGTCAAAATAAAATAAATAAACATATTCATCTTAAGGAGAGTGGGTTCAGACACTGTCCTAGAATTTTTTGAATACATTAATAGAACAACTATGTTTTTGAATTTCACTTACCACAGAAAACAAGCAGATAATCTACTTGGACACCACTATTATTAAAGCGGCAAAAGGTTTTTTATTAAATATATATACAGAAAACTAACATGTTCAAATAGTTATTTATATTTCAAAAGCTCACACTCATTTTACAAAAAAAAAAAAAAAAAACCTTGTAAAAGGGCAGTTAGATTGGCCCATATGATTTCTGACAAGAACTTATTTGATATTGAAACAACTTAATTGGGAAAAAAAATTAGAAAGGGAATATACCTATGACTTAATAGGGGCCATCAGTGATGAAATATTTGAAGGGTGGGGTAAAATATATCCCTTTACTTAGTAATGGCTTGAACAATGTGAGTAACACCAGCAAGCAAGTTATTTTGAAATTGGACAAAAATAGCCTTACAACACACTATGATACAGACTTGACAACTTATTGTCACTTGAGTAATAGAAATTCACTCACAATGACATCCATTGTCAGGTCATACCAAAGGGCATTCAATGAACAGTACAACACTGGTACATGTACTGTGAAAAATATATTAAATAAAAATTGCTGTATTTTGACTAGCGGTGAAAAACTGCTAAAGATTTTGGGGGAGAAACCTGTTTTTGTTTACAAAAGAACAAACAACATTAATAACATAGTTTTACTTTATTTATTTATTTATTTTAACTTTTGTTGACTGGGAGTAGTCCGACTGAGCAAAATAGCCCTTTTTCAGCAGAGATCCTGGGGGAAAAGCCCCTCCCCCCACAAAAAATATATATTCTACAATATAGTACAAAGAGTTACAAAAGCATGTTAAAAAGGATAACAGAGTCTATTACTGAAACAAGTATTAACAGCATTAAATAACAATCAAGCAATTTTGTTACAAGGCATCATTAGAAATCAGACATGTGGATGAGACATATTTGTTCAGTATAGACATTTGAAATTAGTACAATAGATGTTTTAGTAAAATGTCAGGGAAAAAGGTATGGTAGGATATAGAGGAAGGAGGGAAAGTTAAACTAAGACTAAGGAAATCAGGTTTGGAAGAGGGGGGGAGACAAAGGTCATAGGGGAAAGGTAATATAACCATAAGAGTATAGAAGATAAAAGTTAATATTAGTGGACTATTTGTAAGTGAGTTAGAAATGATAGGACAGTCTATGGAGGGTGAGTACAGAGGCAGAACCAAAGAGCTTTTAAGTATTCTTTAGCAGACGCTTTGAATTGTTTAGGATGATTTAGTGATCAAGTTTGGAGTGGAAGCTTGTTCCAGGTGATGGTAGGATGATAGCTATATAAGTTACATCCGTTTTTAGCTCTAGGTTTGTTGATAAGTAATAGGTCTTGGTCTGAGATACAGAGTGATCTAGTTGGAGAGTAGTAGGATATGAGTGAAGATATGTTAGGACAATAGGAAGGTTTATATAGTATAGAATGTATAATTTGAAGCTGAGAGAGAAGAAGCTGGTTAGGTAGTTCAAGCCAGTTTAGGTGTTTAAGTGAGACACAGTGATGGGTTTTATATGTATGTTGAACAGAGAATCTGGCAACCTTGTTGTAGGTAGAGTTAAGTTTTGAGAAGAGCATGGCATTAAGATTAGTGAGTATTTGAGAATGATATAAGAGACTGGGAGGCAGATAGTTGTTTTACATTAGGAAGGTTTGTGGCCTGCACTGTGATGGCAGGACAGGTAGCTTACATCCTTCTAAGTTGGGAACTGCTGATTGAGGGCTCAGTGTCTGTTATTCTAAAAGTGTATTAGTTCTGGTTTAAGCACTTGGGCTTCAGGCCAGTTATTTTACATTAAGAAGGTTCGTGGTCTGCACTCTTGTGGGAGGAGAGGCTGGACTCTTCCCTTCTGAGCTGGGAATTTCTGGTTAAAGGCTTATAGTGCCTGCATATTTGAACTGTTTCTTACTGAAATTGGTACACCTTGTTTGCTGTAGCATAGACTAGATCCAGGCCTGCTGAATCTAGCTTTGTTTGTATGCTTGTTGTTTGTTTGCTTGTTATTTCCCTGAAACGCTAATTCCACCTAAAACACGGCTTTTCAGCGCTTCCGTGGATCCCTAGTGATATCTGCATTGCTTACTGTACTTATTTCCTTGTTTCACTTGAAAGAAAGTTACTGTTTGTCGTTTTTGCATTTAAGTTACCTGTAACACATTGCATTTAAGTTACCTGGCACTTGCTCACTAAAGCAATTATATAAGTCAGCACTAAAAATTAAAAGCACTACACCCTCACAAACTCCCCTTGAGTACCTTGTTCTCCATTGTCCCTTTTTTTTCAATTATAAAGGAATTCCCAATACTATTCTAGCATGTCTAAAGGTCAGTTGTCAATCTCCTCTCTGGTCCAGCTGGTGAATCTGGGAATCTTGAGGCAATGTTACAACTGCCTCATGTACACAGACAACCCTCTCCTCCTCCCAACAAATTCCAACACATGTGAGAGATGCAACCATATAGCAAACTGGAGGCTAAGCTCTCTCAACTCAGTACTGGCGTAACAAGTCAGGAGGAGAAGGAAACCGCACTCACTACAATTCCAGTCTCACATAGACCTACCACGACAGCAAACCAAACACATAAACACACAAAAACATACTCGGAGGCTCTAAATAAAAATCTGTCTAAGCAGCAGAGACCTCCAAAGCAGACACCCAAGCAACCGCTACCCCAAAACAAAACACATGCAACACATAGCTCACAAAGCCAGTGTGCCAAACAGTCACAGCCCTTAAGGCTAAACAACACACCTGATACAATTGTAATAGGTGACTCTATCGTCAGGCACACTGACGTCCCACTCACCAGGCTGAACAAGGAGAAGGTCACGGTGAGCTGCCTGTCGGGCTCTAGGATCCACCACATAACACAAGCACTCAGGTCACTCCAAGGCAAGTACAAATATGACTTGGTCATTGTCCATGCTGGTGTGAATGACCTGAGATGTACTTCCCTGGACTACATGAAAAGAGACATAGAGAAGCTCTGTGAGCATGTAGCCCAGGCCGGTATGACCCTGACCTTGAGTAGCATCTTACCCTCACCAAGAATGATGCCACAATATGAAGACAAGATGATCAATTTCAACAATTGGCTTAAGTATTGGTGTCATTCAAAGGGGATCCAATGCCTGGGATGACATGCTCGACAAGCCACGATGCTTCGCTAGGGACGGTTTGCACCTGTCACCCCTGGGCTTTCGGATATTGGCAAAGGCTCTTGCCTCCGCCATAGTGCCTTTTTTAGGCAAGGCTCAAAAGACAAACCCACCTCCATAGGTATCACAAGGGATAAGAAACTAAGAGTAATGCTACTCAATGCCAGAAGTCTAAACCTCAAGATGCATGCACTCAAAACTCTCCTTAGTATGGAGAACATCGATATCTGTGCAGTAACAGAAACCTGGTTCAAGGCTCCCGAGAGCACCCCAGCACTACCAGGTTATACCTCATACCATGCTTTTTGGCCCCAAAACTTGGACCGAACCACAAAAGGAGGGGGAGTATCAATATTTGTCAAAGATACCCACACCTCCAGGTTGGTGGCACAGCACGATGCATCAGAGACTATCCATGTGTAACTAACAGTGGGTAAAACTGCCTTCCAGTTTATAGCCTGCTGCAGACCACCCTCCCAAACCCAGGAACCCCACTCGGCCTTCCTGGGAACACTGGAAAATATGAAGGTCTCTCCAAACACCATTATATTGGGTGACTTCAACTACCCAAACAAAGACTGGGAGCATTACTCTAGCTCCAACACCCTAGCCCAAAGGTTCCTAGAATTTATAAACTCAAATGCTATGGAACAACTTGTTACCTCTCCCACAAGAGGGGAAAACATACTGGACCTGATCATCACCAACATGGGGACTCTATGCTCCAGACCAGAAGTGTATCCCTCATTGGTAAGATCAGACCATAAACTAATCTCACTGGATATTCACATCCCGACCCCACCTTCTGCCCAGAAAACCACAGTGAAAAACTTCTCTAAAGCAAATTTCACACTCCTCAAAACCGAGGTGGAATCCTTCAAAGCCCCCGAGCCTGTGGAAAATACGGCCCAGACCGCAGAATCCTTTATAAACGCATTCTATGAACACCTTCAGGAATGCATGGATCATGCAATCCCAAATAAAACCAAGACCCAATCCTCCAAAGGCAGATGTCCTGTCTGGTGGACCCCAGCCATAAACAAACTATACAATAGAAGGAGGAAGCTACTACATGACAGAGCAAAATCCAAAAAAGGGAAGGCATCTCTGATCAGTATTAGCAAAAAACTATGGGCACTCATAAAATCATCTAAGGCCAGCTTCGAGAGAAAAATTGCACAGGACACTAAGGATAATCACAAGGCTTTCTTTAGTTATGTTAGGAACCTGGGTGGGAATTCCAGATATGCTCAGAATTAGTCCAGAATGACAAAAAATACATCAAACCCACAGACATTGCCAACATCCTAGCTGACAGGTTCAGCACAAACTTCTCCCCCCCCCCCCACCAAAAGGGCAAATATCTATCCCAGCAGAGTGCTGCCCCCCTGACATCTCAGATGCTCAGGTAAGAGCCGCCCTCTACAAAGCAAAAAACACAGCATCAATGGGACCAGACGGTGTCCCGGGCTGCGTCCTACATGAACTCCAGGAAGAGCTAAACCCAAACATAAAACTACTGTTCAATCTCAGCCTTACTACAGGATATGTACCCAAAGAGTGGTGTACAGCAACAGTGGTCACTCTCCACAAAGGTGGTGCCTCAACAGATCCTGGAAACTATCGCCCCATAAGCCTGACTAGCTTGGTCTGCAAAGCTATGGAAAGGATCATCATGAACCTCATAAAAAAAGATATTGGGGACCTACAGACACTGGATCCTACCCAGTTCGGCTTTGTTAAGGGCAGATCCTGCCTCTTAAACCTGGTTGATTTCTTTGATACAGTCACCAAGGCCATTGACGAGGGGAAGGTGGTCCACACAGCCTACCTGGACCTCGCAAAAGCCTTCGATAAAATACCCCACTCAGGCATTATAGATAAGCTCACCAGCTTAAATATAAACCCCTATGTCACTAGATGGGTTGCAAACTGGCTCAAGGAAAGAACCCACATGGTTAGAATTTCTGGAGCCATGTCAGACTCCAAACCAGTTACAAGTGTCGTCCCACAAGGCTCAGTCCTGGGACCTCTCTTGTTCGGTATATATTTCTCAGAGGTAGAGGCCAACACAGAAGGACTGTGGCTGACCAAGTTCACAGATGACTGCAAACTGGGTTCCATAATCGACTCTCTAGCCAACACAAGCATCCTCCAAAAGGGCCTCATAGAAACAGACAACTGGTGCCAGAGCCATGGCCTCAAGCTAAATGCCAAAAAGTGTATAGTCATCCCCTTTGGCAAAAACAAAGTGCCCACAAATTACCACATAGGTGGTAATCCATTAAGTACAGAAGAAGTAATTAGGGACCTGGGGACCCAAGTTGATAGCAATCTCTGATTTGACAACCACGTGGCCAAAGTGGTTAGAAAAACATTTTATATAGCCCACCTAATCATGAAGGGATTCACATCTAGATCAGGGGAGGTCATCGTGCCTCTTTACTCATCCCTCATCAGGCCCATAATTGAGTACAATGCCCCTTTTGGGATGTACCTTACCAGACACCTGCAGCAACTGGAAAGACCCCAAAAGTACCTCACCAAGAGGATCAAAGGGCTCAAACAGATGCCATATGCTGCCCGGTTAAAGAAACTCCAGCTCTACTTAGTGGCATACCGCCTGCTCAGAAGCGATCTGTGCCTGACGTATAAAGCCATGTCCAACCCGGAATTAATGGACATGCTGCACCTCAGAAAATCCAAATCCCATTGAGCTACGCGCTCGAGAGACTTGAACCTCAGCACTGAAATAAATAGGACATGCTGGAGGGACAGATTCATAACCCAGAGGCTCCCTTCACTCTGGAATAAAATCCAAGTCCAGGTTAGGCAAAGTCCCACATTGACTCTCTTCAAGAGGAATCTTGATGAGTGGGTGGGAGATCGTAGGTTTACCCCAGGTATCACTTCTGTGTCACTGTTAGACAGAGGCACAGTATACTAACCTCGAAATAGGGCATAGCAAAATTAATTTAAAATGGGTGGCAAAAGCCAAACACACTCTGGCTAAGCTTATAAATGCCCTAGGGCAGATAGCCTAGTATGAACCTATGAACCTATGAACCTAAAAGATTATAGTCACCCATTCACTCTTCTTAGGTGTGTCCAGTAAGGCCATGGGGATGTGGATGTGTTAGTGATTGTACATATTGTGTAGATGTGTGTGCATCTATCTGTATGTCTGTCTGTCTTCTTGAGTGGTCACAGTATAGTAGGTAGGTAGGGGAAACCAAAATGGATATGTGTGGATTTGTGTGAGTGTTTGTATAGCTGTGTATGTCTTCCTGAGCGGTCACAGTTTGAAAGGTATTGGACATCGGATTTGTATGGGTGGGTGCATGTGTATCGGTGAGTGCTTCTGTGAGTATGAATGAGTAGGGAAATAGCTAGTTTGTGACTGATGGATGTAGATGTTTGTGTGGGAGAATGTCTGGGAATATGCAAGAGTGAGCACAGGTATCTGAATGTAAATATGTAAGTGTGTGTATGTGTGTGTGTGTGTGTGTGTGTGTGTGTGTGTGTGTGTGTGTGTGTGTGTGTGTGTGTGTGTGTGTGTGTGTGTGTGTGTGTCTCCGTGTTAGTGGATAATTTGATAACATGATGGGCGAGCTGTTAGGGATAACACTAGAGCGGTCAGGTCTGACATCATATTATTGACTCAGAGACATGATAATAAGACACTAATGAGGTCTTTCTCCTTGTGACTGTACCATGTCTCTGAAATGGAATTTTTAAACATCATGCTAATTGACGTACCTGCACTATGCAATTAACAATGGGCAGAGAGAGAAAATTTCTAAATCCCAAGCGCAGTCTTTCACACCATGTTTTTCAGTCACATAGCATACATATACTAACTCCTGAACATCTTGATTTCTAGAGAAAAATAAATGCTTTAAGTATGGAAGACTTGTCTTGGGATTGCATTATGCTTAGAATTTTCTCTCAGTGCTGCTAATTTGTCTATCTCTTCTTCCTTGAGGTTAAAAATGTTAAACACCATTAATGCTTTCTTGTCTGCATCATGATGAAATACTGTAAATTGGGCCTTTTCTGGGTTCTTTGTAATTCCACTTGCATTTAGATATAGATCAAACTTTTGGATCCAGAATTTCCATTTCTGACAAATTACTGTGCTGCTTCAAAGACATTGGAGGTATATGTGGTGATGGCCTGAGCCCAAATTAAAGAGTTGCACCAATGGAGATTGGTGGACTAATAATCTTTCTGATCAAAACATGAAAAAAAAAACAAAATTACCGAATGCAATAGTAATGTGCAAGATGTGAAGTGACAAACTGATTTTCATATTTTCATACAGAAATTCTTTTGGGAATGTTTCAATGTTAGAAATAAAAAAAAAACACTTTCAAAAAGATGTCTTTTTTCCACAGCATTTTAGTTTGTAATGACAACAATAAAATCTTGCAACTGCTTTAGAAGTCCTAAAAAACAAAAAGCATTTAGTGCCAAATGTAGCATTAAGTCTCACACCATGTGATATCTGTATCAATTAATCACCCACATTGTCAACAATGGCCAAATAAATAAACAAAACACATGATGTACACATTTTAACTACTCAGTCATCCCATGCCATACTCCCTTTACTGCTAACTCCCTCTTAAAGCTAGAGCTACTGTGTCATTGAAATATAAGTTTATGCTTTGTATTCCATGAACTTTTTGTATTTGTTTTCTTTACATCCAAGACAGTTTTCCATAAGTAGAAGGTTACTATGCTAGTGGCCCTAGAGCCCTTACAAGCCAAGCCATGTTAATTTTGACTCGCCCCAAATTTCCTTGCAGAGCGAGACTATGATCAGCGCTGACTACCCCTGACCAGAAGGAACAGGGGTGCCATCCCTGGGGTAAATTTGCAGTCTCCCTTCCATTTGTCTAGGTTGTGCTTGAATAAGATCAGTGAAAAGCTCTGCTTCATGTGAATTAGAAGTTTATTCCAGATGAGTGGCAATCTCTGGGAGATATATCTGTGTCTCCAGCATGTTCTGTGTATGTCACAGGCTAGGTTAAGATCCCTAGAATAAGTGACTCCTGTGCCATTTGACTTGTGGATGTGCAGCATTTCTATCAAGGCAGGGTCGGAGACAACCAGGCAAAAGTCAACTCTCAGCAACCTATAAGATGCAGAGTACAGTGACAGGGCTTTCAGTCTATTGATGTAGGTCATGGTTTTGAGGCCCTGTATTTTCTTCATGAGAAACCTCTGTAGTCTCTCCAGCTGCTGCAGGTGTCTGCTGAGGTACATGCGAAAGGAAGCTTTGTACTCTATTAATGGTCTGATGAGAGCCAAGTACAGTGGAGTTATAACATCCTTAGACCTGGATACGATACCCTTACTTATGAGATGTGCAATGCAGAAGGCTTTCCTTATCACTGTGGAAATTTAGTGGTCAAAAGTTCAGATTGCTATCAACCTGTGTTTCCAAATCTCTCACCACTGGGTTTGAACTTAAGGAGTTGCTGTCAATATTGTAATTAGCAAGGAATTTCACTTTGCCAAAGGAGATAATAATAATAATGCATGTTTTTGCATTTAAATTTAGATCGTGGCTTTGGCACCAATCATTTGTCTGTGTTAGCCCCTCCTGTAATATGTTATAATTGGGGGACTTAATGATTGTACCCAATTTGCAATCATGTCTTAGTTCTGATTTAAGCGCTTGGGCTTCAGGCCAGTTATTTTACACTAAGAAGATTTGTGGTCTACAATCTTGTAGAAGTAGATGGTTTAAGCATAATTAACCAGAGCTGCTCCTTTGCCAGATGTCCAAAGTGTTTCTGCTTGAATCCAAGCCATTCAAAGCTAAGAACAAGAAATTAGACATATTTTGAGTTTTATCTGCACTTTTTCATCTGTATTTTACTGTTTTACTGCATTCATTTGTGCCTTTTTGACTTTTACTGTTTGTGCCTGCTTATTACCTGCACTTGTTTTGCACTGAAATATTCCTTAGTTAGCATAGACTAGATCCAGACTTACTGAATCTAGCTTATTTTTCATACACTTGAACTCAAATCCAAACATCTTACATTAAGAAGGGCTCCCCTGCACCCTTGTGGCAGAAGAGTGTGGATATACCCTTGTCTGAGCTGGGGATTGCTGGAGGAAGGATCATTGTGTGATTTCCTGTTAGCAGACTAGTTTAAAATTGTGTAATTTTGACTGTATATAAGTCTTGCGTTTGCATGTAGCTGTTCATTGAGCAATGGGTTTTAGCGGTGCAGTGTATAGACACAAACACCTAGAAACTATTTTTTCCCAAGACACCAGTCAGTGAAACCCTCCCAGGTTCCTTTCTGATGTGCAGGCAATGCAGCTGCACACTTCTGCACTGCAGGCTACTCAGCTGAGCACTGAACAACGTCACCCCACTTTCCATCCCTGATCTTCTATGGAATAGGTCCCCTTGTTAATCCCAGGAGCAATAGCTGATCTAATTTTCCCTCTCAGATATTAGTACTTAAGAACTACCTGCTACTATGGACGGGCAATTTTCCAGCATTTCTCCAGCCAGCCTGATTGACATGGGTATCCAGAGGTAATGTAGCAATTACCTCATGTATACTGACAACCACTTGCTCCTAAATAAACACGACATCAAACAGGTTCTCAGCACACGCACCTCTCCACTCACACAAGATATGGTCAAGACACATAAACCTTCATACATGGAAGTACTCATTAAGAGCTTACCAAAAGACCAGAGACCTCCCAAGTGCAAACAAGCTTCACATACTGGTATACAAACAGAATCCATCCCTACACATAACAACACACATATCAGTGTTTCAGCAATTAAGCCCCTATGGCAAAACACCTCAAAACCTAATGTCCTAGTCATAGGTGACTCAATAGTGAGGCACACAGATGTCCCCCTCACCAAGTTGGACAAGGAGAATGTCACGGTCAGCTGCCTGTCAGGTGTCAGGATCCACTCGAGTCACTCAGCAACAATTACTGTTATGACTCTGTCATAGTACATGTTGAAGAGAATGACTTGAGACATACCTCTTTGGACTATATGAAGAGACATGACTGAACTCTCAGATTATGTGTCAAAGGCAGGTATGTCCCTGTGCTAAGCAGCATTCTACTTTCATCAAAGATAATGCTACAACAGAGACAAAAAAAACAATTGATTCCAGTAAATGGCTTAGCTTCTGGTGTCACTCCAGGGGGATCAAGTATCTGACAGACTGAGAAGATATGGTCAACAGGCCATGCCACTTTGCCAGACATGGCCTTCACCTGTCCCCTTAAGGGTTTTTGATACTGGCAGAGATGCTTACCTCCCCCATAGTGCCATTTTAGGCAATGTCAAAACAACAACATTTCTGACATAAAGAAATTCAAGGTCATGCTGCTTAATTCTAGGAACCTAAACGGTAAACTGCACTACCTGGAAGCACTCCTCACCTTGGAAGATGCTAATGTCTGTGCAGTCACTGAGAGTTGGATCAAGGCTGCAGAGACTACCCTGACGGTACAAGGCTACAATGCCTTTCACATGTTCAGACCTCAGAATGAGCATAAAAGAACCAAAGGTGGAGGTGTATCCATCTTCATTAAATCAAACTACACCTCAAGGCTGATAAAACAGTACAACTCTCTTGGGCTACTCCAGCTCCAAATAACTATAGGCAAAATACCCGACTATATCATTGCTAGCTACAGGTCCCGCACCATGAACCAGGAGAAGCGCACTACCTACCTGGACTTGCTAGGGTTGCTCAGTATACAGCCAGACACCCTCATCATGGGAGATTTCAACTATCCTTCCATCAATTGGGTGACATACATGAGCACAAACACAATCACTCTGAGGTTCCTAGATTTTGTTAATTCATATGGTTTGGAACAATTGGTCTGCACCCCCACAAGGTGTTCAAATGTCCTAGACCTAGTGTTCACCAACATGAGGAGTGGTCACTGTACTAATCTCTGTATGTTGCCCATCCTGGTAAGGTCAGACAATAAACCAGTCACATCTGAAGTAAAGGTCAGACCTGGCACCTACAAAGGAAAAAAAAAACTGAAAAATGTATCCAACCCAAACTATAGCCTACTAAGAAATGGTATAAAAAGTTTCCAAACCCCTATTAATGAAACCAATAATGCCTCCTATGCAGAAGAGTACTCAAATTCCCTGTATAGCCACTTAAACCAATGTATTGACACACCTGCACCTGACAGGACTAAAACCAAGTCCTTCCAAAAAAAAAAAAAAACAAGCCACCCCAGTGGACTAAATGTATAAATAAGTTGTATAACAAAAGAAAGAAAACACACACCAGCACTGCCTTCACATAAAAACACAAACCACACACCCACCTTCGTGGAGGGTCTCAATAAAAATCTACCCAAAGAACAGAGACCTCCAAGGCAGAAATGCACTTGACCACCACAGCACAAGACTAATCACGAGACACATAACTCTCCTAAACAGTGTGCCACTTAACCAAAGTCCCTATAGCAAAACAGCATGCCCAACACACTAGTCATAGGTGGCTTGATAGTGAGGCACACTGATGTCCCACTCACTCAGTAAGTTGAATAAGGAGAAAGTAACAGTCAGCTGCCTGTCAGGTGCCAGGATCCACCATATAACGCACTCAGGTCCCCCAACAATAGGTACAAATATGACTCTGTCATTGTACATGTGGGTGTGAATGACCTGA
Organism: Protopterus annectens; assembly: GCF_019279795.1. NCBI lineage: Eukaryota > Metazoa > Chordata > Ceratodontiformes > Protopteridae > Protopterus > Protopterus annectens. The sequence continues at coordinate 1,780,518,782 of NC_056729.1, forward strand.
GACGTACCTCCCTGGACTACATGAAAAGAGGCATGGGGAGCTCTCGGATTATGTAGCCCAGGCGGGTATGACCCTAGCCCTGAGCAGCATCCTACCATCACCCAGAATGATACCACAGTACAAGCAGAAAATGATTGATTTCAACAATTAGCTAAGTTTCTGGTGTCATTTGAAGGGGATCCAGTATCTGTCTGCCTGGTAAGACATGATTGACAGACCTCGATGCTTTGCCAGAGATGGTCTGCATCTGTCACCCCTGGGCTTCCAGATACTTGGCAAGGCTCTTGCCACCCCTATAGTGCCTTTTTTAGGCAGTGTACCAAAGACCAAATTACCACCATAACAGCTACAAACAAATGCAATCTGAGGGTCATGCTGCTCAATGCTAGAAGTCTAAATCTCAAAATGCACTAGCTCAAAGCACTCCTTAAAATGGAGAACATTGACATCTGTGCTGCAACAGAGACCTGTTTCAAGGCAGCAAAAAGCACCCCTGCACTACCAGGCTATAACTCATTCCACACCTTTCGGCCCCAGAACTTGGACTGAACCTTCAAAGGTGGTGGCGTTTCCATATTCATAAAGGATGCAGACACCTCCAGACTGGTAGCTCAAAATAACACATCAGAGATACTTCAGGTGCAGCTAACATTCAGGTCATAACCTGCTATAGGTTCCCAACCATGTCCCAAGACTCACACTCCATGTTCCTAAGCACCCTAGAGAATATTATGGTCCAACTTAATACTCTCATACTGGGTGACTTCAACAACCATCCCATTAACTGGGAAAACTAATCATGTACGAATACACTTGCCCAATGTTTCCTGGAATTCATTAATTCCAATGCCCTTTACCAGCTTGTTCTTACCCCCACTAGAGGTAGCAACATCCTTGACCTGGTCATTACTATTATGGGCGACTGTTGCTCTACACCAATAGTCAACTCCTCCCTGGTTAGATTTGACTACAAACTAATCACCTTGGAAATCCACATCCCTCCCACCCCACCCTGTAAAGGTAACCACCATGAAAAACTCCTCCAAAGCTAACTGGGCTCTTAAAAACAGAGGTGGCTAACTTCACTGCACCCATGCAAATGGAGAATAGTTGCATGACCACCGAATCATACACCAATGCACTGTATGAACACGTACACAAATGCATGGATCTCACCAGACCCAATAGAACCAAGATGCTCTTCTCCAAAAAAAGGAAGCCAGTCTGGTGGTCCCCTGCCATAAACAAACTCTACAACAGAAGGAGGAAACTGATGTGGAATAAGGTGAAGCCCCAAGACTGGAAAAACTCCCTTATCAGCCTCAGCAAAAAGGTGAGATCCCTCATCAAATCCTCTAAAGCTATGAAAACAGAATTGCAGCAGATAGTAAAGGCAACCACAAGGCCTTCTATATTTATGTAAAGAATCTCCATGGCAATACTCAGATTTGCTTTGAGCTAATCACAATGGTACCTCCTATACCGAGCCAACAGATATTGCCAATGTACTGGCCGACAGATTCAGTATCACCTTTACCCCCACCCCCCACCACCTGAAGGACCAGTAGATTGTCAGGTACCCAGTGTTACTGCTGCACAGGTTAAAACAGCACTGTCCAAGGCCAAGAATACAACTTCAATGGGACCTGACAATATTGCTGGCTGTGTTCCACATGAACTACAGAGGGGACTGGCACATCACCTGTGTGCCCTGTTCAATCACAGCCTCACCTCAGGGTTTGTCCCTACCGAATAGCGCACTGCTACAGTCATCCCTCTCCACAAAGGAGGAGCAACTACAGACCCTAGGAACTATCACCCCATTAGCCTGATGAGTCTGATATGCAAAGGTATGGAATGCATCTTCATGGACCTAATAAACAAGGATATAGGGAATCTCCAAACTCTGGATCCCACATAGTTTGCTTTTGTGAAGGGTAGGTCATGCCTGCTCAACTTGGTCAACTTCTTTGAGTCAGTCACCAGAGTTGTGGCTAAAGGCAAAGTGGTTCATAAATCCTACCTTGATCTGGCCGAGGCCTTTGATACCATTCCCCACTCAGGAATCATAGAACAACTCACTAAGCTAGGCATCAACGCCTATATCACCAGGTGGGTTGCAAACTGGCTCACAGATAGAACCCATAGTGTGAAAGTAGCTGACTGCAAGTCAGACTGCCAACTAGTCAAGAGTGGAGTCCCACAGAGTTTGATCCTGGGTCCTTTCCTGTTTGGTATCTACTTCTGTGAAGTCCAGACCAACATGAAGGGACTCTGGCTGACAGAGTTCGCAGACAATTGGAAGTTGGGAGCTATTATTAACTCCCCAAGTGATTTTGACATCCTACAGAATGGCCTTACTGAGACCAAAGACTGGTGTCAGAACCATGGCCTTAAGCTCAATACCAAAAAATGTGTCGTCATCCCCTTTGGGAAAAACCTAGTTCCCATGAATTACCACATCGATGGTAATCCACTGAACACAGAAGGCGTTATAAGAGATCTGGGAACATATGTTGATAGGAATATCTCTTTCGACTACCACATTGCCACTGTGGTCAGAAAGTCCTTCTGTGTGGCACATCACATTACTAATGGTTTTGCATCCAGAAAGAAAGAGGTCATTGTCTCCCTCTACTCTTCCCTCATTAGTCCAATCATCTAGTACAATGCCCCATTTGGCATGTACCTCACTACACACCTGCAACGACTGGAGAGGCCACAAAAGTACCTCACAAAGAGGATCCTAGACCTTAAACACTTGTCCTATATGGACAGACTCAAAAACTCCAACTATTCTCTGTCTGATATCACCTACTTAGAGGCGATCTCTGCTTGATTTACAAAGCCATATCTGACCCAGCTCTGTTAGAAATGCTACATCTAAAGAAATCCTAATCCCTCCACACCACATGATCCAGAGATCTCAACCTCATTACCACAATCAGCAGAATGTACTGGAGGGACAGGTTCATAACCCAGAGACTGCCCATGCTTTGGAATAGACTTCCCATACATGTCAAGCAGAGCACTTCGCTGACCCTCTTCAAGAGAAATCTTGATGAGAGGATGGGACATAGAAAATTCACCCTGGAGATAACTCCAGTGGTTCTACTCAATAGAGCCACTGGGAACTAAGGTCAGGTGGCATGATGCCAGGATAATCCTATGGCCAGGCTTGTAAAGGCCCCAGGGCCATTAGCCTAGTACACTCCTATAAACCTATGAACTTATATCTAAGAATAAGAGGGAACTTATTCAAAAGAGGAAGAATACCCACCACAACTTGAGCAAGCAAATCATATTATGCTGTAAAGTACTCTAACCCTAGTTATGAGACTAAATTAGCATCCCTAGCTAAAGCTAACCATAAGGCATACTTTAGTATGTCTGGAATCTAAAATGGAATGCCCATCTGTGTGCTCAACATATAGTGAACAGTACTGCTCACACTGAACCTGAGGAAATTGCCAACCTGCTAGCTGACAGATTTGACAATAACTTTACCCCCCCATCCCCACCAGCCATAACCCAAAGCATTCCTGAAACCAGTCCTCTGCTGAGTATCTCCAAAGAAGAGGTCATACAAACACTGTCCAAGGCCAACAACACGGCCTCTATGGGACCAGATAACATCTCAGGTAGCTTACTAAACAATCCAAAACAAGACCTACTGGAACCACTTGGTTGTCTTTAACCATATCTTGAGCACTGGTTTTGTTCAGGCAGAGTGAAGAACAGCAACGGTGATCCTCTTTCACAAAGGGGGTCAATCAACCAACCCAGGAAACTATCGATCCATAAGCCTAACCAGCCTTATCTGCAAGGCCATGGAAAGAATCTTCATAGACCTTATCAACAAGGACACAGGTTCTTGACCTGAACAAGTTTGGTTTTGTTAAGGGTAGATCTTGCTTATTAAACCTGGTGGACTTCTTTGAGAATGTCACCAAAGCCCTGTATGAGGGCAAAGCAGTACATACAATCTATCTTGATTTAGCCAAGGCTTTGTGCCTGTGACTTTCCAAGTTTATAGATGACTGCAAACTGGGCACAATCTTTGAGTCCCCCAGTGATGTAAACATATTACAGAAGGGACTGATGCAGGCAAATAATTACTGCCAAAGTCATGGACTAAAACTAAATAAAAAAAAATGCCTGATTATCCCATTTGGCAAAGAAGTAGTCCTTGCTAATTATGATATGGATAGCACCCCTCTAAGCTCAAACCCAGTGGTGTGAGACCTGGGAACACAAGTTGACAGCAATCCAAACTTCGATCACCATGTGTCCATAGTGGTTAGTAAAGCCTTTTACATTGTGCATCTGATAAATAAGGGCATTGCATCTATGACTAAGGAGGTTATAACTCCACTTTTGTCAACCCTTATCAGACCACTAATTGAGTAAAATGCTCCTATCTGTGCGTATCTCACCAGACAGCTGCAGCAACTGGAGAGACCACAGAGATTTCTAACCAAGAGACCTGAGGGCCGCCAAAACGTGACTTATATGAAAAGACTAAAAGCCCTGTCACTGTACGCTGTATCATACAGGCTGCTGAGAGGTAGCCTGTGCCTGGCCTACACAGCAGTTTATGATTTTGCCATAATGGAAATGCTGCACATCCGCAAATCAAATGGGACGAGAGTCACTTGCTGTAGGGATCTCAACCTAACCTGTGACATTAGCAGAACATTTGTCGAGACAGATATATCTGCCAGAGGTTGCCACTCCTCTGGAATAAGCTCCCACTTCATGTGGAGAGGAGCTCCTCAATGGCCCTATTTAAGCACAACCTTGACAATTGGATGGGTGACCATAAATTCACTGCGGGGTGGCACCTATGTTACTCATGGACAGGGACAGACCATGCTGATCATAGAATCTCTCTGCTAACAATGACCATCTAACTATGGTCAATTAGGGCACATGGGTTTTTACATAGCTAGGCTTGTAAAAGCCCTAGAGCCTAGTAACCTTCTATGAATCTTTGAAGCTATCAGTGAACTTGGGAAGCCAAAGGCCATCTACGTTAGCCTGGACTTCTGAGAAATAGATTCCAAACAGTAAAGGGCCCAGCACAGATCCTTGTAGTATGCCACTGGTGATGGTTCTACTACAGTATGTGTTCTGTCAGTGAGCCATTTGTCTACCCATCTAATGACGTAAGGGTTGATCCTCAGCTGGCAGAGTTTCTCAATGATACATGAGTGGGGTATTATGTCAAAAGCCTTGGCTAGGTCAAGATAGGCAATACGTACTGTCTTTTCTTCATCCAGGGCTTTGGTGACTTTCTCAAAGAAGTCTACTAGGTTTAATAAGCATGATCTACCCTTAATAAAACCATACTGGGGTGAGTCTAGAGTTTGAAGGTTGCCTATGTCCTTGTTGATAAGGTCTATGCTGATTCTTTCCCTGACCTTGCATATGAGGTTAGTTATACTTATGGGTCTATAGTTCCCAGGGTCGGTTGATGGCCCCCTTTGTGCAAGGGGATTGCTGTTGCTGTTCTTCACTCTGCTGGAACAAAGCCAGTTGCCAGGCTATAGTTAAAGAGAACTCCACATCAGTCTACTAGGTCCTGTTTTAGATTGCTTAGTAAGCAACCTGTGATGTTATTTGGTGCCACTGAGGCCATGTTTTTGGCTTTGGACAGTGCAGATATGACCTGCTTTTTGGAGATACCAGGCAAAAGACAGGTGTCAGGTATGCTTTGGGGTATGGCTGGTGGGGACAGGGGGTGAAGTTTATGCCAAATCTGTCAACTATTAGGTTTGCAATTTCCTCCAGTATAGTATGAGTGGTGCCATCCACAACCAGTTCAGCATATAGCTGGGCATTCCCTTTTAGATTTCATATGCAATTAAAGAATGCCTTATGATTATCCTTGGCTAGGGATACTATTTTAGCTTCATAGTTCACTTTAGAGGGCTTTACAAGATTTCTGATTTGCTTGTTCAAACTGGAGAGCGAATTCTTCCTCTGCTGAGTCAGTTCCCTCTTCTTCTTAGACATCAGTTTCTTCCTTTTGTCATATAATCTGTTTATACTTGAGGTCCACCAGGGAGGCTTGTTTTTTCAGAAGGACCTGGTTTTGTACCTGTCAGGTACAGCTGAGTCTATACAGTTGTTTAAATGTTTATACAGGGCATTTGAGTGCACCTCTGCATAGGAGATATTCTTGTATTGTGATTGTGGGGGGGGGGTATACAACTTTTTTATACCATTACTTAGTCAGTTGTAGTTTGCTTTTGAAAAGTTTTATTTATTTATTTATTTTTGCTACTATGGGGGTGTCAGGTCCAATAGTTACATTTCAGCCCCTTGTGGGGGTGCAGACTATCTGTTCCAGAGCATTTTTGTTGACAAAGTCCAGGAACTTCTGGATGAGCATGTTTGTGCTTGTGTACATCTCCAAGTTGATGGTGGGATAGTTGAAATCTCCCATGACTAAGGTGTTGGGCTGTATGGTAAGTGACTCCAATAAGTCCAGGTAGGTGGTGTGCTTTTTATGGTTCATGGTGGGGGACCTATAGCTTGCAGTGATGTGGTAGGGTACTTTACCTGTACTTAATTAGATATGGAGAAGTTCAAGAGAGTCATACTGTTTGAGCAGTCATGAGGTTTACTTGGCTTTAATGAAGATGGATATACCTCCACCTTTGGTTCTTTCATGCTCATTTTGAGGTGTGAATGCATGGAAGGTATTGTAGCCTTGCATGGCCGGGGTGCTCTCTTAGGCCCTGAACCATGTCTCAGTGACTGCACAAATGTCAGCATCTTCCAAGGTGAAGATTGTTTCTAGGGACTGCAGCTTCCTGTTCAGGGTCCTAGCATTAAGCAGCAAAACCTTTAATTTGTCTCAAGGGGATTTTTTTTACATCAGGAATGTTGTTGCTTTGACATTGCTTAAAAAAGGCACTATAGGGCAGGCAAGTGCCTTTGCCAGTATCTGAAATCTTAGAGAAGACAGGTGCAGACAGTCTCTACCAAAGCAGCATGGCCTCTTGGCCATGTCTTTCCAGGCTCACAGACGCTGAATCTCCCTGGACTGACATCAGAAGATAAGTCAATTGTTGAAGGTGATCATTTTTTGTTTATATTGTGGCATCATCCTGGGTGAAGGTAGAATGTTGCTTAGTGCTAGGGTCATACCTGCCTTAGACACATAATCTGAGAGTTCAGTCATGTCTTTCTTCATATAGTCCAGAGAGGTACATCTTAAGTCATTCACCCCAACATGGACTATGACAGAGTCATAACGATACTTGTTATTGAGTGACTTGAGTGCATGCATGATTTGACAGATGCTAGCACCTGCCAGGCAGCTGACTGCCACCTTCTGTTTGTCTAGCCTAGTGAGGGGGACATCTCTGTCTCTCACTACGGGGTCAACTATGACTAAGACAGATTTTGACATACTTTGCCTTAAGAGCTTATTTGCTGAGACACTGGTGTATGATTTATTATGTGTACTGTTTACTATTTGCATAGTAGTGTGTGCAAGTGGTTTACATTTCAGAGGTCTATGATCTTTTGGTAGGCTTTTAGTGAGTGCCTACACATACTTGGGTCTATGAGTTGTGGCCTTATTTTGTGTGAGATATAGAGTGTGTGTGCTGACAACCTGTTTGATATCCGGTCTGTTGCTACGTGAGAAAATTGACTCCAATTTCATAGTGTAATTACATCTTTCACATAGAGTGTTTGTTTGTTTTAGGAGTAAGGATTCACAGTATACATGAGGCAATTATAACATTGCCTCAGGATTCCCATGTCAATCAGGCTGGCTGGAGAAATTATGGGAAACTGCCCATCCATTATAGCAGGTTTTTTACCATTTGTACTATTAGGGAAGGGAGTGGGTTAGTTAGACTAGCTTTCTATGGTAGGACTAACAAAGAGGATTGTTCCGTTGAAGGCTAGGGATGAAGTGTGGCAACACTGCTCAGTGCATGTCTGAGTTATCCATAGTGCAGCAGAGAATCTTGGCAGGGTTCCACTGACAGATGTCTACAGAAAATTCTGTTTCAAGGTGTTTGCATCTATACAGGGTGCCACTAACACCCACTGTATAATGCACAACAATGTTCAAACCAATTCTTCCTAGAACTATGGAATTCCTTATAATGGTTAATAGGGGTTCATAGGTACTTAGGTTCATAGGTTCATAGGTAGATACTAGGCTATCTGCCCTAGGGCATTTATAAGCCCAGCCAGAGTGTATTTGGCTTCCGCCTCCCTATTAGATTAGCCTACTGTGCCTCTGTAAAGTAGGTCACAGAAGGTACCCTTTTAAGATTAATTTACTGTGCCTCTGTCTAGCAGGGACACAGAAGAGATCCCAGGGGTGAATTTGCGATTTCTCAACCACGCGTCCAGATTTCACTTGAAGAGGGTCAGCGAGGGGCTATGTCTAACATGAATTTGGATTCTATTCCAGAGTGAGGGGAGCCTCTGGGAAATGAATCTGTCCCTCCAGCATGTCCTATTTATATTTTGTGCTGAGGTTTAGGTCCCTGGAGTGTGTAGCTCTAAGGGACTTGGATTTTTTGAGGTGGAGCATGTCCATTAATTCTGGGTTTGACATGGCTTTGTACGTCAGGCATAGATAGCCTCTGAGTAGGCGGTAAGCAACTGAGTAGAGCTGGAGTTTCTTTAGTCGAGCTGCATAGGACATCTGTTTGTAGCCCATGATCCTCTTGGTGAGGTACTTTTAGGGTCTCTCCAGTTGCTGCAGGTGTCGAGTAAGGTACATCCCAAAAGGGGCATTGTATTCAATTATGGGCCTGATGATTGACGAGTAGAGGGGCACAATGACCTCTCTTGATCTAGATGTGAACCCTTTCATGATAAGGTGGGCTATATAGAAGGTCTTTCTAACCACTTTGGCAACGTGATTATCAAAGGAGAGATTACTATCTACGTTGGTCCCCAAATCTCTAATTACTTCTTCCGTACTTAATGGATTACCACCTATGTGGTAATTTGTGGGCACCTTGTTTTTCCCAATGGGGATGACTATGCACTTTTTAGCATTTAGCTTGAGGCCATGGCTCTGGCACTAAGCATCCGTCTCTGTGAGACCCTTTTGGAGGATGCTTGTGTCAGCTGGAGATTCGATTATGGCCCCCAGTTTGCAGTTATCTGCGAACTTTGTCAGCCATAATCCCCCCGTGTTAGCCTGAACCTCAGAGAAGTATATACTGAACAAGAGAGGTCCCAGAACTGAGCCCTGTGGGATGCCACTTGTAACTGGTTTGGATTCAGACATGGCACCTGCGATTCTGACCATGTGGGTTCTATCTCTGAGCCAGTTTGCAACCCATCTTGTGATATAGGGGTTGATATTTAAGCTGGTAAGCTTATTTATGATGCCCGAGTGGGGTATTGTGTCGAAGGTTTTTGCGAGGTCCAGGTAGGCTGTGTGGACTACCTTGCCCTGATCTATGGCTTTGGTAACTGTTTCAAAGAAAGCAACTAGGTTTAAGAGGCAAGATCTGCCCTTAACAAAGCTGAATTGGGTAGGATCCAGTGTCTTTGTTTATGAGTTCCATGATAATACGCTCCATAGCTTTACAGACCAGACTAGTCAGGCTTATGGGGCGATAGTTTTCGGGGGCCGTTGTGGCACCACCTTTGTGGAGTGGGACCACTGTAGCTGTATGCCATTCTTTGAGTACATATCATGTAGTAAGGCTAAGTTTGAACAGTGACTTAATGTGAGGGTTCAGTTCTTCTTGGAGCTCGTGTAAGACACAGCCTGGGACACCGTCTGGTCCCATAGATGCTGTGTTTTTTGCTTTGGAGAGGGCAACTTTCACCTGTGCATCTGTGATGTCAGGGAGGTTACATTCAGTTGGGATAGGCATTTGCTCCTTTGGGGAGGAAGGGGGGGAGAAGTTTGCGCTGAATCTGTCTGCCTGGATGTTGGCTATGTCTGTAGGTTCGGTATATTTTGTACCGTTATGCAACAATTCAGAGCATATCTGGGAGTTTCTGCCCATGTTCCTGACATAACTAAAGAAGGCCTTGTGATTATCTTTAGTGTTTAGGGCAATTTTTCTTTCAAAGCTGGCCTTTGATGATTTTATGAGGGATCGAAGTTTCTTGCTAATACTGATCAGATATGCCTTCCCTTTTTGAGATTTTGCTCTGTCATGTAGTAGCTTCCTCCTTCTGTTGTATAGCTTATTTATGGCCGGGGTCCACCAGACTGGTCTCCTGTTTTTGGAGGAGTGAGTCTTGGTTTTATTTGGGATAGCACGATCCATGCATTCCTGCAGGTGCTCATAGAATGCATTTGTAAAGGATTCTGCGAATTGGGCTGTATTATCCTCTGGCCCAGGGGCTTTGAAGGATTCCACCTCAGTCTTGAGAAGTGCAAAGTTGGCTTTTGAGAAATTCTTTACAGTGATTTCCTTGGCTGGGGGTGGGGACGGATATGGATGTCCAGGGAAATTTGTTTATGGTCTGATCTTACCAATGAGGGGTTTACCTCTGGTGTGGAACATCGAGTCCCCATGTTGGTGATGACCAGGTCCAATATGTTGTTCCCCCTTGTGGGAGTGGTGACCAGTTGTTCCATTGCATTAGAGTTTATAAATTCAAGGAACCGTTGGGCGAGGGTGTTTGGGCTTGAGTAGTTTTCCCAGTCAATGCTTGGGTAGTTGAAGTCACCCAATAACGTAGTGTTTGGAGAGACCTTCATATTCTCCAGTGTTCTCAGGAATGCCAAGTGGGGTTCCTGTAATAGGGAGGGTGTTCTGTAGCAGGCTACAAACTGAAAGGCAGTTTTGCCCGCTGTTAGTTGCACATGGATGGTTTCCGATGCTTCGTGCAGTGCCACTAACCTGGAGGTGTAGGTATCTTTGATGAATATAGATACTCCCCCTCCTTTTGTGCTTCGGTCCAAGTTTTGGGGCCGAAATGCATGGTATGAGTTATAACCTAGTAGTGCTGGGGTGCTCTCAGGAGCCTTGAACCAGGTTTCTGTTACTGCACAGACATTGATTTTCTCCATACTGAGGAGGGCCTCGAGTGCGTGCATCTTGAGGTTTAGACTTCTGGCATTGAGTAGCATTACCTTTAGTTTTTTTATCCTTGTTTTGTCTATGGAGGTCGGTTTGTCCTTTGAGCCTTGCCTAAAAAAGGCACTACAGGGGTGGCAAGAGCCTTGGTCAGTATACGAAAGCCTAAAGGTGACAGGTGCAAGCCGTCCCTAGCGAAGCAACGTGGCTTGTCGAGCATGTCATCCCAGGCTGACAGACACTGGATCCCCTTTGAATGACACCAATACTTTAGCCAATTGTTGAAACTGATCATTTTGTCTTTATACTGTGGCATCATTCTTGGTGAGGGCAAGATACTACTCAAGGTCAGGGTCATACCAGCCTGGGCTACATGGTCAGAGAGCTCCTCTATGTCTCTTTTCATGTAGTCCAGGGAGGTACGTCTCAGGTCATTCACACCAGCATGGACAATGACGGAGTCATACTTGTACTTGCTTTGGAGTGACCTGAGTGCTTGCATTATGTGGTGGATCCTGGCACCCGACAGGCAGCTTACAGTGACCTTCTCCTTGTTCAGTCTGGTGAGTGGGATGTCAGTGTGCCGGACAATAGAGTCCCCTATAACAAGTGTATTTGGTGTGTTGTTTGGCCTTAAGGGCTGTGACTGTGAGGCACACTGATTTTGTGAGATATGTGATTCATGGGTATTGTTGAGGGGTGGCTGTTGCTTGTATATCTGCTTAGGAGGTCTTTGCTGTTTAGGCAGATTTTTATTTAGAGCCTCCGGGTATGTTTTTGTGTGTTTATGTGTTGGGTATGCAGATGCAATAGTTCTGTGTGAGACTGGATTTGTGGTGTGGGTGGTTACCTTTTCCTCCTGACTGACTGTGCCAGTCTTGGGTTGAGATAGCTCTGCCTCCAGTTTGGCTGTGTAACTGCATCTCTCACATGCATTAGAGTTTGTTGGAAGGAGGAGAGGGTTGTCTGTGTACATAAGGCAATTGTAACATTGCCTCAAAATTCCCAGATTCACCAGCTAGACTGGAGAGTAACCTTGAAATTGACAGTTGGACATACCAGATTAGTATAGGGAACAGGTTTTTTACTGATCAGATTAGGGAAGGGAACTGATTTTTCACTTGTTCAGGAAGGACCAATCGGGAGCCTAATACTTATGAGAAGTCAAGGAGGGTGTAGTGCTTTAGTTAGTTAGTGTTTCCTTATAAGAGCTGAGCAAGTTCAGGGCTTTAGAAAGAGAATAGGGTGATTACTTTGAGAGTTTGAACAGTTCTAAGGGAAAAAGTGAACAGCAGACTTTGTGGAGCCTGGAATAGTTTAAACCTGTTTAGGCGGCGCTGCCCGACGCTGCTCAGTGCGCAAAACTGCGCAAAAAGAGAGTTGTAGGGTTTTAAGAGAGAGAGAGAGATCAAGGAGTTTAGAATAGACCCAAAATGGCCAATAAAACTACAGCTTCTAGGTAGTAACCACTCCTCCAGGGACAGGCTGGCTGTTCAGTGTTAACCACTCCCACAGGTGAACACAGAGACTTCCCTTTAGCCCAAGCAAGCACTGGCCTTCTAGAAACTTCCAAACAGTTCAGAACAGCAAATCTGTAACTGAACTTTCTTAACTTTCAGAAAGTGGGAAAAAGCAAGATTTTTATTGTTTCTTTTTTTCTTTTTGTTGTAGTTTAAAGGTAGCAGAGATACACAAGCAGCAAAATAATCACAACAGTGCAATAAATGACCCCACACTTGAGTGCTAGGCCAAAATCAGGTAAAATGCAGTTTTTAGAGAGAAAAAAAATTTAAATTAAGTGCAACACAGGAAATGCAGTAAACATGCTCTAGATGTGTTCCAAGTACTGTTACTGTTACAGATATAAACTTTAGCAAGCCAGAAAATGCGAAAAAATAGGCAGCAAAGCAGTAAAACTTAACAAAAAATCAGAAGAAAATACTTAAAATCACAAAAGTGGCTCCTTTTCTTCTCTTAGCGTTTTCTCCCCTTGGTAGGTGCTTCAGCAACAACTAGCAAGCCTGAAAAGATGCCAAAACCACGAGGCAGCCGGGTTTTAAGAGAGACAGATCAAGGAGTTTAGAATTGACCCAAAATGGCCAATAAAACTACAGCTTCTAGGTAGTAACCACTCCTCCAGGGACAGGCAGGCTGTTCAGTGTTAACCACTCCCACTGGTGAACACAGAGACTTCCCTTTAGCCCAAGCAAGCACTGGCCTTCTAGAAACTTCCAAACAGTTCAGAACAGCAAATCTGTAACTGAACTTTCTTAACTTTCAGAAAGTGGGAAAAAGCAAGATTTGTTTTCTTTTTGTTGCAGTTTAAAGGTAGCAGAGATACACAAGCAGCAAAATAATCACAACAGTGCAATAAATGACCCCACACTTGAGTGCTAGGCCAAAATCAGGTAAAATGCAGTTTTAGAGAAAAACAATTTTAAATTAAGTGCAACACAGGAAATGCAGTAAACAGGCTCTAGATGTGTTCCAAGTACTGTTACTGTTACAGATATAAACTTTAGCAAGCCGGAAAATGCCAAAAAATAGGCAGCAAAGCAGTAAAACTTAACAAAAAATCAGAAGAAAATACTTAAAATCACAAAAGTGGCTCCTTTTCTTCTCTCAGCGTTTTCTCCCCTTGGTAGGTGCTTCAGCAACAACTAGCAAGCCTAAGGATGTGGTTCAGGAAACAATTGTCACAAAGTACTTTTCTGCTTAAGTGTCTTGCCCAAGGTCACACAATAGGCAAATGAAGGCTGAGGGAATCAAACCCTGGACCAAAGAAAGCAGCTCATTTACATCTGACAGTCTTAATCTGTTGCACTAAGTGCCAGACTAATTGGCTGTTTCTGTTAGTTGTAATGGAGTAGCTCTGTGGCTCCTGTCACTCCATTTTCATTTTTCTGGCACCCACTCTCAACTACAGGTCATCTTTATTTATTTGTATTAGTTAACCAAGTAAATGATCTGGTCCTGAGAAACTTTTTACCCATGATTCAGGCTACAAAGAACATAAAGTAAAATAATTATTCCAGTTACGAAATATATCAAATCAAGCCCGGGCTTCGTGGGATATAAGAATGCAACCCTGACTGTGATGCAGATGACACAGGAATGATTAGTGCCCAGGCTTAAGATGAAATGGATAGGTGACCCAGATGACCTAGGTATGATTAGTGTTCAGACATTGGATGAAAGGGGCAGGTGACCCAGACGACCAGGTATGATTAGTGCTCTGGAACTGGATGAAATGGGCAGGTGACCCAGATGACCTAGGTATGATTAGTGCTCAAGCACTGGGTTAAATGGACAGGTGACCCAGATGGCCTAGGTATGACTGGTGCTCAGGAACTGGATGAAATGAGCAGGTGATGAAGGTTACCTAGTTAAGATTAGTGCTCAGGCACCGGATGAAATAGAGAAGAGAGTTTCCAAAGAGTGGCATGCGTTTTGGGTTGCCATTGCAGAGAGTGGTAGGATTTCCACAAGTTATTTAGAACTCTCCTGGTGATGGGGGCAGTTCCATAACCACCTAACAGAAATACATTTGAATATGGCACACAGGGGAAACTGAAGCTGCATGATGTCAATAGCTCCACCCAGTTTGTGCATAACAAAAAAAAAAAAAAAACAGTGGCAAACAAAATGACATATATGATGTTATCAAATGCTCCACTCTGCTTTAATACATCCCCATCTCAGTCTGTAGGTAGCACCAAAGTTACTAAAGTTTAGGAATAGTTGGAGTAATAGTTACACTAAGTAAATTATGTAAATAATGATCACTTTTCCTCTGTCACTCACAGACTTTTGAGGAGATGGAAAAAGATATATTTGAGCCATTACATGTTCTTAGAATTAGCAGTGAAGGAGCTACTGCTGAGGGAACAACAACTTCTGCAAATACTGCTGACACAACTAAAGACTCACCAAATAGATCCCCAGCAGTCAATGAAACTGTTTCTGGCATTTCCATTGTCCATGAAGTTTGGTAAGTGTAGTTGTTAGAAAAAAACACATTTTTAAGAAGCAGACTTTCATTTCATCACCTGCTATTCTTTTTGGGATAGCTGTAATTTACATTCACACTCTTTGATCTGTTTCCTTGGGTGACCCACTGCCCCCTTAAACAGCAAACATTTCTTTAGTAACTGCACTCGTTATAGACATGTTACTAGATTTTTTTCTGTTCCTATTATTTAGTTGGACATCATGGCTTCTTGCTTTAGCCTTTGCATTATCAAATTTATGGAACTTCGAATACCATATGGTCAACACCTTATGATCAAAGTTCTGTAACTTCGAAATTAAAAAAAATAAATAAACAAAACAAAAAAAACATACCCTGATGGGTTAAAGCACCCCCACACCCCCACTACTTAAATATACCAACGCTGAGATCGCACTTTAATGCACTACAGTGCAGAAAGGGAAGATTTCCCTTTCCTACACTGTAGCATGATCTTGGAGTTGGTATTTTTAAGTAGCGGGGGGTGTGGGGGGTGGAGGGGGGCTTGCCCCCCTGCCTACACACTTTACTTTTTTTTTATTGTCTATTTTGATTATTTCGAATTTTCAATTGTTCGATCATTTAAGGTCGACCTTAAGTGATTCAAACAATTGAAAATTCGATGTTCCAATAGGAACCCTGGGTAAGTAGCTGACACATGTTTTAAGTGTGAAGTTTACTCAGCCACCCCATTAGGACTTTCAGGATTTTTTCAATTTTGTCTTTTATCCTCCTATCTCCTGCTTCTCCAGAATAGTGGTGCCTCTACAGTTTGCTCAAGGTCACACAACATTACCATACATTTTCCAGAGATATTTTTTAGCAATTAGGTAGAACCTTGCACCTTTCATAACTGCAAATCCAGAATGCTAAGCAATGTCATTACCCATGAGCTCATGTTCTTTATAACCACCTGTTTCTCTACTACACTGATGTTGGAGCTACAAAGAGTCCCAGGGGCTCTGTGGTAAAAAAGTGACTACTTTTTTTAATTGAAAGTGCTGGATAGTGGTGCAGGGAGCTAATGGCTCTGCTGGACAGAGGCACAAGGAACTAATCTAAGGGGGTGGCGAAAGCCAACACATTCTAGCTAGGCTTATAAATGCCCTTGGGCAGATAGCCTAGTACTTACCTATGAACCTATAATCTTGTTAGTTTCATTTGTAAGAGATATAGGGGTGCTGCCCCTTTTCATTAAACTGGGCAAATAGAGATTAAGGGGGAGCAGAAGACCCTCTTTGCCAATGAAAATAAAAAAGTTATTGCATCTATTAGAATTATATATCAGCAATTGCTTTCAAATGACACTACCACAATAACATTCCAGAAACTACATATGCACTAGCAAGATCCAGTGTTCTACCTTAACACACTTTTCCCCTCATATTCTTGTGGGAGCCTGATCACTTTCCTTCCATTTCACTCCCTCTCCTTTCCTAGGCTTTCTTCTTCCTTTCTTCATCTTACAGCCATCCAGCTATGTTTCTATCTGCACGGGAACTACATATGAATTTCTGACTGTACGTTTTTCTGTCAGTTTTTATATATTATTATTGCAAAATGTTGGTCTCAAGACTCCTTTGCATTTCATTTCTTTCCTCTGTCACCTGATACATAACTGGTTCATTCTGCTTTGTTTGCATTACCAAAGTGAAGCTGCAGTTATCCGAAGGCTGAGCAGATAGGGTAAACCCTCTTGACGGTGACTTGTTCTAATCTAGAACTAGATATTAAGTCTTGGACTCAGACATAAATCCTTCCCTCAAGCATTTTCATCAGGATTCCTGATGCTGTAGTAGTACTGCCTATTATTGTAAAGCATCTGTTACTATACTTGAACTCAAAACCAGTTTGCTTTATACTAAGGGGGGTTTATTCTGCACTCTAGAAGGGAACAAAAGACTGATTAAACCCATCCAAGTTGGGAACTGCTGATGGAAGGCTAATTGTCTATCTGTTTGGCCTGAGGGCTTAACTGTATAAGTCTTTCATCCTGCTGGTATAAAAGAATTACATTTTTGTGAGATTGTGCTCATTCATTCAGACCTTTCCTGTGACTGGCTTGGACTGCTGTGAATACAAGACTCTTGGATTGGATCTAAAGCCATGTGTGGATCTGTGGACCTACAAAGCTGATGTATTTTTTGTGCTTCTTCTAACTATTACAGTGCTCTTTAACAGTTCTGAGTTGCAAATATTGATTTGTTTGAAGTTATCACAGTGTTTCAACCAGTGCTTGTTAAAGAAAAGCTATTTATGTGTTACTGTACTGCCCTTAGGTAATTTTAACAGTATCCTATTTCCTAACTTCCTTTGATACTGAAAAAGCTGTTGTGAGTTTATACACAATTTCTCTTGAGTTTTTGAAAACATTTCTAAGTGTTGCAAACTTTTTCTGTATTACTACAAGTTTTCCTACATTTGCGCACATTTTTCTGTATTTCGGAACATTTCTCATGGTTTGTGAACTTATTTCCAAGGATTTCTGATACTGCAGGAGTTCTGCCTTTTGTTGTAAAGCATTTGTTGCTGCATGTGAGCTCAAAGCCAGTTTGTTTTACATTAAGAGGGTTTTATACTGCACTCTGGTGGGTGAATATGGCTGATTCAACCCATCCAAGTTGGGAACTGCTGGTGGAAGACTTATTATGTGTTTATCTGATAGGTCTGCAAGTTTAACTGTGTAAAAGTCTTCCATCCTGCTGGTATAAAAGCATTACACCTGTGTGGGTCTGTGCTTATTTATTCAGAGCTTCTGTGTGCCTGGCTTACACTGCTGTGACTACAATATTCTTGGATTGTATCTAAAACAATCTTTGGACCTACAAAGCTGATATAAATACTTTTGCACTTGCTCTAACTATGTCAGTGCTATTTAAGAGTTTTGTGCTGCATTTATTGATTTGTTTGAATGTATCACTGTTTTCAGCCTACATGTATTAAAGAAATGTCATCAGTTTGTTACTGTAATGCTCTTAGGTCATTTTAACAGTATCCTGATATTTTCTAACATCCTCTGATACTGCAAAAGCTGTTCTGAGTTTACCAAAGTTCCTCTAAGTTTGCCAAAACATTTCTAAGTTTTCCAAAGTTTTTCTATGCTTCTAGAAGTTTTCCTACATTTGTGGACATTTTTCTGTATTTGTGAACATTTCTCAGAGTTTGTGAACTTATTTCCAAGGGTTCCTGATAGTGTAAGAGTTCTACCTTTTGTTGTAAAACATTTGTTACTGCCCTTAAACCCAGTTCATTTAATATGAAAAGGGTTTTATTCTCCACTCTGGTGGGAGAACAGAACTGATTCAACCCATCCAAGTTGAGAACTGATGGCATAAGGATTATTGTGAGTTTATCTCATTGGGCTGTGGGCGTAACTGTGTAAAAGTCTTTCATCCTGCTGGTATAGGAAACTTGCATTTGAACATCACATAAACATGATTTCTTGTGCCTTGTATATACACAAACCTCTCCAGTTTAAAATCGTCTATAGGAAATGCTCTTTATAGTCACACACTGCTCATAGCTGCTCAAAGAGCCGCCAGTCTGCACAGCACTACTGCAGGTCATCTTAGAGCATACTACTAAATACTGTCATTAAGACCTTTAAGTGACTCTCCCCTATTAATTCTCCTCTTCTAAGGATCTTGTATAATGGATAGATGCTTCCCTGTTATCTCTTTTTCTGGCCTGGTGGATATGGGCATCCTGAGGAAGTGTAGTAACTGCCTCATGTTCACTGACAACAACTTATTTTTAGAACAGACAACCACAGTATATGAGAGATGCAGATACACAATGTCATTGGAGGCAAAGCTCTCATATGCACACACAAAAAATGCAAACTGGGTTGTCAGCATTAGACCCAAAATACTCACTACGCACACTAAGGAACAACCACATAGACCCACATATGCAGAGGTACTCACGTGTAATGTACACAAACCTCCAAGACCTCCTAACAGCATCTCTCAGTGGCCCCACACACACTCAAAAAGAGCAACACCTCGCATAGCACATAACTCTGAAGATCATAGTAGTGCCACTTCCAAGCCTATAAGGCAACACACCACACAGCCAAACATTCTAGTTATGAGGATTCCATTGTAAGACCTACTGATGTCCCCCTTTCTAGGCTAAACAAGGAGAAAATCACAGTGATCTATCTGCCTGGAGCCAGGATCAACCAGATCACATATGCACTTAGGTCTTTAAATCACAAGTACCAGCACTGTCATAGTCCAAGTGGGAGTAAGCGACCTAAAATGTACCTCTCTGGAATATATGAAGAGATCCATGATGGAGCTGTTTGAATATGTGCTCCAGGTGGGTATGAATTTAATCCGGTGTAGTATCCTACCTTCACCAATGATGATGTTACAGTGCCAACAAAAAATGATTGACTTTAACAAATGGCTTAGTTTCTGGTGTCATAACCAGGGGATCTAATATCCGTTAGCCTGGAGAGACATGACCAATAAAGTATGATACTTTGCCAGAGATGTTTTGCACTTGTTACCACTTGACTTCTGGGTACTGGCAAAAAACTTTATCTATCTCTATAGTGCATTTCTTAGGCAGTTCCAAGTTGTTAAACCCCACAACATAATAAAAATAATTCGCGACCACCTAAAGATACTGATACACAATGACAGGAGTTTAAATAAAAAAATGCACTCCCTGAAAGCATTCCTCACTCTGGAGAATGCAGATATATGTGCAGTCATGGAAACATGGTTCAGAACTATAGAGAGCACCCCGACTATCAAAGTCTATAATACCTTTCATGCATTCCAGTCCCCTTCAGCTCAGGATAAAACAAAGGGACATGGTATCTCAGTGTTCATAACAGACAAGTACAAAGTTAGACTGGTCCAGCAACATGACTCGGTTGAGCTGCTCCATGCCCAACTAACCATAGGTGTGACCCCTTATCATATCCTTGCTAGCTACAGATCACCTAATATGAATCTGGAAAACCACACTTCCTACCTAAACTTACTGGAATCTCATAACAATTAGCTTAACACCATACTTATGATTGACTTCAACTACCCTTCCATAAACTGTATTCTGTCTCCTACAGGCTACTAAGGGGTGATCTGTGCTGGCTTAAAGGAGAGTCTCTGACCCAGCCCTGATATAAATGTTACAAATTTATAAATCAATCTGCATAAAGGTCATTCACTCCAGGGATCTGAGCAAATCATGCTGGAGAATCAGACACGTGTCCCAGAGACTACCCCTCCTCTGGAACAACCTTCCCATTCACATGAAACAAAGCCCCTACCGGACTTCCTTCAAGCGCAACCTAGATCAATAGATGGGTAATCATAAATGAATTCCTGGAGTGGTGCCATGTCCCTCATGGACAGAGGCATTTGGTATTACGCTCATATCCTGCAAACTTTGCTCACCTAAGTATTGATAGTTGAGGTGACTCAGGATAAATAAGGCTAGGCTTGTAAAGACTCTTGGGCCTTTAGCCTAGTAACCACCTATGAACCTATGAACCTATAAATGTGTGTCCCTCAGTACTCTCAGCAGAGGTAGAGGTAGAGTGCATAGTGATGACATCACAGGACCATGGACATGCATGCACATACACATGCACACACTCAGCATAGCTAGCATGTACAATCATGTCATCACTGATGGAGACACACACACACACACACACACACACACACACACACACACACACACACACACACACACACACACACACAGTATGTGGTGCCCTTAGGACTGCTAGGGTCTGGCAAATATGAAACACTGATTCCCCTCACTTAGAAATCATCTCTCTCTCTCTCTCTCTCTCTCTCTTTCTCCTAAGACAACCCTTAATGTTCAAAATGCTTCAGCATTCCAGGAGGTTAAAAAGAAGGCAATACCCACAGTGGCTCTGGGGTACCACTGCCTTATTTAATGGGTTTTCTACTTGACCTTTATGTCATCTGATCCTCATTAGCAGATCCTGCAGTGAGTGGGCTCCTTCTGTAATGTCAAATAATGGATTGGCTAAGTTACACAATAGTTAACTCTAAGTAGGGGGTTTCTCCACTGCACTGCACTGACTAAATCAAACCTAGTCAGTATGAATAAAAATCTCGTTTCCCTCCAGAAAAAATGTCATACTTTGTGGGAGCAGTCTTATCAACAAAATAAAATAAATCCTTGATTTCAGACCTCTTACATTATGTTTTTTTAAAACATGAGAAAAGGGTTTCACATTTCTTTTGGCAGACACAAAGAAGGCTGGTTGAGTCTCTGTTTCCTCTTATATCAGCCCTATTTTCTGTTATTGTTTTACCACAATACTTTCTTTATGCACTAACGGAATGATTCTCTCTCTAAGAACACACACACACAGACACACATTCTCACATTCATATACTCATACAGACACAAACACACACACACACACACACACACACACACACACACACACACACACACACACACACACACACACATGCAAACGCACACACACACAGGTCATAGTTGAAAAGAAGCCTTCCAGGGTTTTCTTTGTCAGCCACACAAAATATATTAAATCCACATAATTCTACAACCACTGAAATGAAGTGACATATTATATTTGTGTGTACCTCTGAGCAGCCCAATAAATCATAATTGCATGACAGCATGACTTTAAATGAACGAAAAGAATTATAACATAGTAATTTATTGAAGCCTAAGTGCCCACTTCTGCAGGGTATTTTATTTTGATAGGCACAGTCACGAGAACAACACCTTTAATATTCTCATCAACAGAAAGAGATTTCTTCTTTAGGAGGGAAAGGCAGACTATTTGGAAATAAAGGATGGTTTAATGCAGAGCTTGTTTTTAATATTGTCATGGGTGAATAAGAAAGCAAAGCTTTTTTTCTCATGGCTGAATAATGTGAAAATAAGAAATGTGAGATTCAAACCCTGGTACCTAAATTTACAATATACCACCCTAAACTACCTCTATATTTGTGAACTTTCTTTCATGTGTATTAGTCAAATTCATTCTCTGTAATGAAGGTAAATGACATAAAGAAAAGATGATTGAGAATATAATTCTAATTTATGGAGCTAAGAAAATGTGCACTGTGTCAGTGTTGCACAAAATGATTATTTTTTCAGGAAGATTTACAGTGCAATTTTAAAGTAATTCCTTTAGTTCTTGGAAATAACTGGATCATCTTTATGTCCTTTGACTCAGGCCAAAACATGTAGCCTTCAACTTTTGACTCTTTAATAAAACAATGTTTTTCATACAGCTTTACAACACAATCTGGAAAAACTAGCATAATATTTACTAATTATCTCATGTATTTTCATGTTCAGAAAAAAAATGCAAGCACTATAAAAGATCTGCTGACAACAAAATGCACCCAGGAAATCTTTCCTATAAGTAATGTATGACACCAAAATATATTAGAAATGCAAAAATGATGGTTTAGTCTGTATATACATTCTGTAGAACTGTTTATTGTCATGCAAATTATATTATCGCATGACACTAATCAGCTGCAATTGTGCAAATTTAATTTCAGATACTTCAATTAGCTCTTTGTTTATGCCCATTGAAGAGTAGCAATTTTGTCCATTTGATGTCATTTCTTATTATTTATATTTACTGAAAATCAACAAAGAAGAAGAAAAACATTAACGGTATGTATCATCTAATACAATAAAAAACATCACATTGTGGAAATTCTCCTCTGTCCAGTAAAGAAAACACATATGTGCCTGTAATGGTTAAGGCAGCATACCTATTACAGTGATTACCTTAGAGACACAAGGTACTGGATTTGATTCTCACCTTTGAGGGGAAACTGGTTGGACTTTATATAGCCCACAAGGGCAGCTAGCCTAGTACTTACCTATGAATGACAGCAATGCTTTAGGTTTTCACAAAACAAAGGCAATGCCTCACTATCTTCAAAAAGAAATCTGGATAAATGGATGGGGAACCATAAATTCATTCCCGGATTACTGCCCATGTCCCTTATGGACAGAGGCAGTCTGTAAAATGACTCACAGCTACAGCACTCAAAGACCCACTACCTTGATGCTACCCCATCCCATATCTAGGTAATCAAGATATAATATTGTCATATACTGGGTATTATTGGCTAGGCTTGTTAAGGCTCTTGTACTATTAGCCCAGTGATCACCTATGAACCTAAGATGAAGGAGTTCATAAGCCAACCCAAGTTCATTTCTTTATTGAGAATAAGCCTAGGCCAGTTTCTGACATTGATCCACCCTCTTGATTTTTTTCCATTCCACTGGCTGTTGATTTCAACCTCATTTATGGTCAGCATTCTATAGTACTACCGTCTACAGTTCCCGTGCCCTGGCAGACTCACCTGTGTGACCTGTGCCTTGAGGGTTTGCCTGCTGTGAGAGGTACTACTCATAAAGATCTTTCCATGTGCAGATTCTAATGGGTGTTGTGGAGTGGGATGTGTCACTTAAGTAGGAATCATATGACAGCATGGTGAGCAAATTTCTCTAGCCCTAAGCCCTCACCCCCATATGTGACATCATTATCAGACTGAGTAGGCTATAAGCAGTAGCTGGAGGCCAAGTTTCACCCTGAGGCCATAGAGCAGTCAGGTCTTGTTTGTCCCCACCCAACAACCTGGTGTTACCTCTCTGAGCTCCAGTCTCCACAAGAGTTCTACTACAGCCTTGTTTAAATGCTCCCGGGCCTGTAACTTTAAGAAGTTTATTTTTATTGTTGTAGAGACAGTTCTCCTGGACTTAAGAGGGGGTGACTTCAGGAATAAAGTAGAGCAAAAAGAAATACTGTGGCTAATTAAACTTGGGGCAGATGAGGTAGCTGGCCTCAATGAAAATGTTAATATTACATGTTTTTTGAAAGGAAGAAGATTAAAGTTAACTAAAAGTGTTTGATTTTGGTTTTTACTTACTATGTGTTTTTAAACAATTGTATCAGTTAATTAAGTATTTAATTATTTATTGATTTCTATTGAGTGGGTTTCTCTTAAATAGCATCATGTTCTAGTGTTGAACTATTCTGAAGAAGTCCTTGTTGGATGAAAGTGGAAAATAAAATTGTTTTTTTATGCTAAAGTGTGTTTTAGTTATAGTACGACTAATACATTTTTTTCAATTCCCCTTAAAGTGCTGATTTTGGTGTGTTTTTTGGCATCCACACTCTAGCTCTGTCAGGTGCCTGATATACTAATCTCATCCTGTTTGCTGTTATATTTGTAGATATAATACTCACATAGTTGAAAAAACAGTAAGTTCTAAAGTTATAACTGAGGCACATATCCATTTGTATTGTATACAAGATCTAGCCATGGTGGTGCAGCGGTCAGCATTGTCAACTCACAGTGAGAGGTTCTCTGGTTTGATTCTTGACTGGAGCACCTTCGGTGTGGAGTCCGTATGTCCTCTCTGCGGTCAAGTGAGTTCTAAACACATGCAGGTAGGTGCATGTGTGTGTGCCATCTGTGAAGGCTGGGTGCTGGGCTGGCAACTTGACACTGTAAAAGTTTGACTGCCAATCAATCTGCAGACCAGTGATCTGCTGTTGCTACCGCTAATTGGGAAAAGCCAAAAGACATTACTATATTTATTGTATACAAAACACATCTATATACTGCCTAATAATTGTCAATAAACTGCTGATATAACTACACACATGTATGGGTATATATACATATATATATATATATATATATATATATATATATATATATATATATATATATATATATATATGTATACATGTGTCTGTGGGTTACAGACTTGGTTGAAAGTTCCAGTTGTCAAATGGAAAAAACACTGGTACAGCTGATCATTTTTTTTTCTGTGTGAGATCACCATATGGTGGGGAATCAGTGTTCAGTGTAGTTTAATCTCAGAGCTAATTATTTATTTATTTAACATTTGTTGACTGCCAAAGTCCAACTGGGATAGAGCCTATTTTCAGTGGAGGCCTGGGGAGAAATGCTCCAGATGCATGTCTTTGGAATATGGGAGGAAACCGGAGCACTTGGAGAAAACCCTCACAAACTCAAGGAGGACATGGAGACTCCACACAGAAAGCACTCCAGCCAAGTATTAAACCAGAGAACCTCTTGCTGTGAGGTAAAAATGTTAACCATTGTGCTGCCCAGTCTCAGAGTTGGCATGCATGATTAGTAGGAGGTGTGGAGGTACAAACATGCATCACTTCTTTTGCTTTAGCTTTCTATAAGCATGGGGTAGCTTCTCAGATTTTGAAATGTTGGCCAGCTTTCTAAAATCATTAAAGAGCTTGACTGTTCCTTCAAGCTTTGAGACTAACTCTGTGGGGCTGTTCCTCTTGTTTTTTAGGCTTCTCTATCTCCCCTTTCTGTAGCATTTTTATATTTCCTCTTATACAACCTTTCTATATGACTCCTGAATTCTGTAAGGTTTTAAAAGTTAACCTCTTTCCTGGAATTGTCTCAATATGGTATTCAATCAGGTTTGTCCTGCTTAATAATTCTGAAAACATTTAATTGTACCTTAACACAAATAAGCTTGTCATTTGTTTCTGTGTCTTGGGTAGTGTGTCATTGTTCCACATGCCAGGCACAGAGGTCAGTTTTCTTTCTCCACCAGTTCAATCATTTTCAGCCATTAAACTACCTATGGAGGTCTACATGCCATTCCACACCTCCCAGTCATTGACATGGTACATATGTTCTGGTATTCTCTTACCAGCCTGTCTAACCCATGATTTACATTATTTAATGTTTCTTCTTCTTCTTTCGGCTGCTCCTGTCAGGGGTCACCACAGCAGATCAACTGTTTCCATTTCTTCCTGTCCTCTGCATCTTGCTCTGTCACACCAACACCTGCATGTCCTCTCTCATCACATCCATAAACCTTATCTTAGGCCTTCCTCTTTTCCTGTTACCTGGTAGCTTCATCCTTAGCATCTTTTTCCCAATATACTCTGCATTCCTCCTCAGCACATGTCCAAACCAACGTAATCTTGCCTCTCTGGCTTTGTCTCCAAACCTTCCAACCTGGGCTGACCCTCTAATATACTTATTCCTAATCCTGTCCATCCTCGTCACACCCAGTGCAAATCTTAACATCTTCAGCTCTGCCACGTCAAGCTCTGACTCCTGCCTTTTTATCAGTGCCACTGTCTCCAACCCATATAACATAGCTGGTCTCACTACCCTCTTGTAGACCTTCCCTTTCATTCTTACTGATACTCGTCTGTCACAAATCACTCCTGACACTCTTCTCCACCCAATCCACCCTGCCTGTACTCTCTTCTTCACCTCTCTTCCACACTCACCATTACTCTGAATTGTTGATCCCAAGTATTTAAACTCATCCACCTTCACCACCTCTACTCCCTGCATCTTCACCATTCTTCTATCCTTCCTCTCATTCACACACATATATTCTGTCTTAGTCCTGCTGACCTTCATTCCTCTTCTCTCTAGAGCATATCTCCACCTCTCCAGGGTCTCCTCCACCTGTTCCCTACTCTCACTACAGATCACAATGTCATCTGCAAACATCATAGTCCACGGGGACTCCTGTCTGATCTTGTCTGTCAACCTTAACTTACAATTTAGCAAATAAAACTTGTTTTCTGTGGAGGGGCGAACCTAAGTTTTGGTTTCCAGCTTTGAATTACCTGGTCCTCGCATTTCTATTATACACCCCTTTTTGCTTAGACTGGGCTTTTTCCATCTGTGCCTAGGCATCACCACTTGCAACTTATTGTGTAAGCTGGTATAGTGTTCTATAATACTTTTAAATGTGATTTTCTCTTCTTCAGAAGATTTTCTGGCAATATCTAACAGTCCATGTTGAGACTTGTGGTACTTATGCAGTGGCAGACAGGAGGAATGGTCTTAACTGGTCCCAGTTGTTACCATTTTCCTCAATTACTTTACTCAGCACGGATTATAATGTTCAGATAAAGTTTTCCACGAACCTATCTGGAAATGGTATGCTGACATTCTTAATTGCTCGACATTAAAACAATGGCACTGCATTTGCATTATTCTGGGCATAAATGAAGTCCACTACCCAGGAAAATAATAACACAAAGTCTTTAGCTATAGATTTAGCATTAACCTTAATTGGGGTGGGATGGAGTGAGATACTCTTTCTCATCTCCATGAACTCAGGCTACTACAATGCGTTTTAGTAATGCTTTTCTTTTGGCAATGCACTGCACTTTTATATTTTATATTTTATAACATCTGTTCTAAGTCTAACCAGCAAACTGTGTAAAATGCTGGAGAAAACACAAAACACTAAGAATCACCACTCCTCCAGCTGGTAGCACATCGATATCGATAAAGGCAATTCCAAATCCAGTATCCAAAAAGACAAATTCCCAATAACCAGGACGTAACTCAAACAATGTGTAAAAAGTTTATTCCAAAGCCAACCATTACAAGGATTCATCGCCAAACTGGAAACTTCATCAGAATCAATTAACACAACATTCTGCCCCAATATAAAGCTGTATTTCATTTTCCATTGGTTAAGACCTTATTACATCCATTTCCCCAAAAAACTCACCCATATTATTATTAAATATTTATTTTATATATAAACTAAAAGTTAAAAATGTTAAGAATCAAATAATACATTAATGGTGATACATAACAAATACAAATGTTATAACTTGTATGAATGTTATAACTTATTAGACCTTAATTTTAGAGCTGGGGTCAATGAAATATGATCATTCAGTCTTGGGTGGACACAGGTGTCTAGGCGTAATTGCCATATTAATTCCCAAAATTCCAGGATAGATATCATAGATATGATATTGGAAGACAATTTGACACAGGGGATTATTAATAAGCAACTGTTTGATTTTTTTAAGAGTTCCAAAACCATTTATTCTTGGGATTTTCGGGATACCAAAAGTTCATAAGGACCATATAGACCCACCACTGAGACCAGCAGTTATCTCAGAGAGCTCGAAAACACAACTATTAGCCATATATGTAGATATAAAACTAAAAGCCTTTTATAGTATGTATCTACATATTCTGATTGGTTCATGGGATGTTTTAATGAAAATAGGTCAAATAGAGTTCAACCCTAATTTCTGCTTCATAACCATTAATGTTAAAGATCTGTTCTCCATTATTCCACATGATCGGGGACTTGAATGGTTTGAGGAAATGATAGTGGAATTTACATTTTTAAAGGTGAATGAGTTCCGGTTAGTATTGGAGAATATGGAATTCATTTTGAAGAACAATTTTATTTATTTCCAAGGGGAGTATTATCTTAAACTAGATGGAATAGCAATGGGTGCTTCATGTGCACCCATTTTTTGCCATTATTGTTATGCTATATTGGGAAAAGCATTTTTTATTCAATTTGTGTTACAAGGATTACATAAGAGCTTATTATCGTTTTCTGGATGATATTTTTATTGTTTGGCAGGGACCCCATGATTTAATCGATACATTCATGAATTATTATTATTTAAATGGGACCACAGAATATTTTACTTTTACACATGAAATTGGGGATAATAAGGTACATTCTCTGGATGTAGGCATCTGGAAGGATTTTGTAAATAAGAGAAGAAAATGTTTCTCAAACTCTTGCTTACATTTTGGGAGTAACTACACTTTTACACAGAAGAGAAATATAGGAAAAAGGGGTGATGGTGCAGGCAGCTCAGATGACATCTGTCAAGGAAGATTTAGAAAGGGAATTTGAATATACTGAGAGGTTGTTTTTTGAAAGTGGGTATCCTGATAATCTTACAAAATCCCTTAAAAATTAAATACTATTGGGTTGGGGGACCAAATACCTGCCTTTATTGGATACACCAGTACTTGGCAATGCTGGGGACATGAGGCCCAACAATGAGAGGGAATTAAATTCAGAAAATGTACAGGTACCCTACCTAGTGATAAAGTATAACCAAGATACTGGGAGGATTCAGAATATTATAAATAAATATTGGGAACTGTTCGGTAAAATGCCCAACAGGTTGGAATTGTTTAATAGGCCCCTAAAGTTTAGTTTTAAGAGGAATTCCAATTTGAAAGAAATTTAAGAAAAAGGGCAAGGAGATGGGGAAGACAGGGATGGAGAGAGGAATGCTACTTTTAAGTGTGGTAGATGTTCACAATGTACATTCATAGCTAATAAAGAAACAATTATGGTTATCTGTATCCCCAGTTAGATATCGAGCAATAGGTTACTACAACTGTTCAAACAGGGGGTTGTGTCCATTGCTTATTGCACATCCTCTTGGGCATTTTATATAGGTAAGACAGAACATAGCTTGAGACAGAGAATATACAAGCACA